>NW_026652281.1:31164337-31268800 GCF_009828535.3 Hylobates moloch
CTCTGTCACCTAGGCTAGAGTGCAGTGGCACAATCTCGGCTCACTGCAAGCTCCGCCTCCCGGGTTGACGCCGTTCTCCTGCCTCAGCCTCCTGAGTAGCTGGGACTACAGGCGCCCACCACCACGCCCGGCTAATTTTTTGTATTTTTAGTAGAGCCGGGGTTTCACCGTTTTAGCCAGGATGGTCTCGATCTCCTGACCTCGTGATCCACCCGCCTCAGCCTCCCAAAGTGCTGGGATTACAGACGTGAGCCACCACCCCCAGCCTAAGTATGAAAGTCTTTAAAAAATACAATTAATAAAAACTGATAAAAAAAAAACCACAAAACCATAATAGATATCTATCTGAAATCAAATTTTTTTGTTGATAATTCTTAAACTGGTTCCACAATCTTACACTAACTTTTTCAGGAAATATAAGATGAATAACAGTTTCCAGGTCATTTTTAAATTCTAGTTTAACCTAAGATCAGAGCCTGCAAAGGACATTATTCAAGAACATTGACACAGAAATTTCTAACCAAATATTAGCATGAGAGATGACATCTGCTGGCTACAAATTGAATTTTATGTATTGAATCCAACAATGCATAAAAGACATAAGACATCATTAACAAGTGAGTCCTATCTCAAGGGTGCAGGGTTGGTTCATTATTCAACAATATAATGCAATCAATATAATTTACTATTTTTATGTATATGTTTTATATATCCATACCTTAGGCCAATTGTTGGTACAGAAATAGCCCATAAAATTATAATAATAAGAAGAAACAAACACAATAACCTAAAAGAGAAAATGTTGGGGAAGGTGGAAAATCTGATTTCAGAGTTATCACTTTATTACATTCAAATGTTTTTTTTTAAATAAAAAAAGAAGGCATACAAAGAAACAGGAAGGTATCACAATTTCAAATAATAATTATCAACAGGACTCTCCCTGAGAAAGACCTAATGGCAGAAGTACTAGACTTTAAAACAACTATCTTAAAGATGCTCAAAGAACTAAGAAAAGACGTGGAGGAAGTCCAACAACAATTAAAATACTAACAACAGTAAAAATTTCAAAGAGAAGCAAACAAAAGATTATAGACCTGAAAAGTACAATGTGACATAACAAATTTACTAGGTAAATTCAAAGGCGTATTTGAGTGGACAGAGAAAATGATCAGCAAACAATAATAGGAAAACGCAAATTCCTGAGTCTGAGGAACAGAAAGAAAAATATTTGAAGAAAAGTGAATAGTACCAGAGGGACCAATGGAATACCATCAAGTGGACCAACATGCATACTATGTGAATCCCCAAAAGAGAAGAGATAAAGAGGAAGAGTTAGTATCTGAAGGATTAAAACTTCCAAGTTTGATGAAATACATAAATACAAACATCCAAGAAGCTCAAGGAACTCCAAGTAAGATGAACTCAAATAGATGCATACCAAGACACATTATAATCACATTTTTCAAAACCAAAGCCAAAAAGAATATATAGGAATCAGCAAGAGAGAAGTAACTCATTACATACAAGTGATCTTCACCTGGATTGTCTGCAAATTTTTCATCAGAGTCTTTGGAGACTAGAAGGTAGTGAACTAATATATTCGAAGTGCTGAAAGAAAAAATATTGTCAACTAAGACTCACATCCAACAAAAGTGTTCCTCAAAAGTGAGAGAGAAATTAAGATATTCCAAGATAAACAAAAGCTCAGGGTGTTTATTACCAGTAGACCTTCTCTGCAAGAAACACTCAAAGGATTCCTCCAAGGAAAAATTAAGGACACTAAATAGAAACATAAGGCAAAATAAAGAGATACTTTGTTAAAGTTAAATACAAGAGCAATTATAGAAGCAAATTAGATAACCTAGAAAAAAATGTGCAAATTCCTGGAAATACAAAGCCTGCTAAGACTAAGTTATAAAGAAAAATAATGTCTGGTCAGGTGCAGTGGCTCATCCTTGTAATCCCAGCAATTTGGAAAGCCAAGGCAGGAGAATCCCTCGAGCCCAGGAGATTGAGACCAACCTCAGCAGCATAGTGATATCCTGTCTCTACAACAAATTAAAAAAATTAGCCAGGCATAGGTGGCATGTACCTATTGTTCCAGCTTTGTGGGAGGCTGACGTGGGAGAATCACTTGAGCCTATATGTCAAGGCTGGTGTGAGCTGTGATTGGGCATCGCACTTCAGACTGGGTGACCAAGCAAGATCCTGTCTCAAAGAAAAAAAAATACAATAGACTCTAAGGAGATTAAAACAGTAATCAAATTTTCCTGACAAAAAGATAAAAAAGCAGGAATTAACCAATGAGGTAAAAGATTTGTACACGAAAACTATAAAACTTGTTGAAATAAATTTATATAAAATATTCTAAAATTGATATAAAATCTTAAGAAACCTCAAATAGCCCAAGCAATTTTATAAAAGAATAAAGCTAGAGGACTCACACTTCCTGATTTGAAACTTACTATTATACAAAGCTCCAGTAATTAAAGTAGTGTGTTACTGGCATAAAGACAAACATATAGACCAATGAAATACTATAGAAACTTTATGTAGAAGCCTTCCTATATACAATCCAATAATTTTTGACAAGGTACCAAGAACTTTCAAAGCGGAAAGGACAGTCTTTTCAATAAACAGTAGTGGGAAAACTGTATATCCACATGCAAAAGTATAAAGTTGGACTATTACCTAACACCAAATACAAAAAAGTTAACTGAAAATGGGTCAAAGACCTAAATGTAAAATCTAAAATTATAAAACTGTTAGCTTTAAACAAAAAATAAAATCTTCATGCCATTGGATTTGGCAGTTACTTCTTAGACATAACACCAAAGGCTCAAATGACAAAAGATAAAAATAGACAAATTGAACTTCATAAAAATTATAAAAGTTTGCACATCAAAAGATACTACTTTCCCAGAGTAAAATAGCAACCTACAGAGTGGGAGAAAATATTTGCATGTTACGTATATGATCATGGAACAATATCTAAAATGTATACAGAACTCAAAAACAACAACAAAAAAAACCCAATTCAAATCCAGGCAAAGGACTTGAATACAAAACGAATGAACAAAGCACATAAAAAGATGGTAAACATCACTAAGCATTAAAGAAATGAAAATAAAAACTATAGTACGATACCACCTCATGCCCATTAGAATAACTATCACTAAAAAAAAAAAAAAAAAAAAAAACAGAAAATAACAAGTGCTGCTGGTCAGGATGTGGAAAAATTGCAACCCTCGTACACTGTTGGTTGTAATGTAAGATGGTACAATCACTGTGGAAAATATTATAGCAGTTCCTCAAAAAATCAAAAATAGAATTATCACACCATCCAGCAATTCCATTTCTTGGTATATATCCCAAAATTGAAAGTGAGATGCTGGACAGATACTTGCATATTTATGTTCATAGCAGCATTATTCACAACAGGTAAAATATGAAAGTAACGCAAGTGTACACATACAGATAAATAAATAACCAAAATGTGGCATATACATGCAATAAAATATTTTTCAGCCCTAATAAGGATGGAAATTCTGACCTATATTAAAACATGGATGAGCCTTGAGAACATTATGCTAAGTCACAAAAAGACAAATAATATATTATTTCAGTTATATAAGGTACCTAGAATAGTCCAAATAATTCGGATAGAAAGTAGAAAGTTACTTTTCAGGGCCTGGGTAGCGGGAGAAACAGAAAGTTATAATTTAATGCATATAAAGTTTGTTTTACAAGATTAAAGAGTTCTGGAGATGGATGGTGCTGATGGTTGTGCTGCATTATGAATGTGTTTAGTACCACTAAATTGTATACTTTATATGGTTAAGATGGCAAATTTTATATTATATGTATATTATCACAGTAAAAAATGCAAAAACAAGTAAAAACCAAACAAAAAAACCCTTTCCTCAAGTAAATGGCAATTCTCATTAGTACTCTGTACATTTAATCTGCCATTGAATCACAATGGTATTCTAAAATTTTTGCAATAGTTTCTTGTTAATAGGTCATTTTATTCCAAATTGTTTTTGCTTTGTGACTTATTGCTGCTGTAATATTTAATACAGTTTTATGATTCATATGTTTGCTATCACACTTTTCTCAATGAAATGTGATTTTATATCATATGAAATATTTTTGTTTCATGTACAGTATGTGATAAAAACATTACTCTCCCTGGTTTTCTTATCTTCCTATTTATCTGATGTATCTTCATCACAAAATGAAGGTTTTTTAACATAAATAAGTTCATTCTAAAATGCCTTCCTATGTTATTAGAGAATTCTTGTCATTCAAATTTATTGTCACATTGCTATAATGGGTATTTTTCTTATTTTATGATTTTAAAAAATATTTCATTTAATTTTTTCTTCCTAAATGTTTTGAAGAAAAACATGGCTATTTTTAAATTTTTACAGTGAATAATTTATTTCTGTTCTTCAAAATTTTTTATTTTAGGTTTACTAAATTATTAAAGTCATGATTAAAACCTTTGATAACATTTCTAGAGCAATGAGTTGATCTTTTGCCATAGGCTTTTTTCACAGTAGAATGAAAAGCATGCATGGCCTTCTTCCTGTTTTAGCAAGTAGGTGAGATTGGTTGGTAACAGCAAACGTAAGCCAAGGGAGGTTAAAAGCTCTTTTAGAACCCAATTAGTAACTATATATCAAAAACTACAAAGAGTTGCCATACGCTTTGTGACTACAGGACAAAACTATTTCACCCATTTTGGGCCCAGAAAGGAGGTTCAAAAATTGACAAATATCTATACTTATATTTAATACACATTTTCCTCACTTGTCATCTAGCATGACTTTACATCCTAAGATAAAAAAATGTAATTAGAAACAATTTAATATTTGCTAATGAAACACATAATCAAAACTGGTGCAACCAGTTATTTTCATTTAGTTTCAATCACCGTGACATATTTGCCTCAAGGGGTAATTTAAAAAAAAAATCCTTTGAGTCAGTTATCTGTAAAGTTATCATAAGTATCGTTTACAGAAAGCAGTGACTTTAATAGTCATTTAAGGCTTGATGATCAGTAAAGTCCATAAAGCCAAAGATAAACAGGTTAATTAGAAAAAAAAAATGTTTTTTTCTTGACCATTTTAAGAATAGTCTTGAAATCATTTACCAGATCATAATTGAGTGGATAATGTGCAAATTCATGTGGTTTTCTTATTCGTTAGAGTTGATGGGTTTGGAGTAGAAATGAGGAGTTGCTTGCAATAATAGAATCCGAATATATTGCGATTGGAAGACACACTAAGTTCATTAGCCCAAATATCCACAAGGGGCTTACTCCATATGAGAATATCATGTACTTGCCCAAAGGCCAAAACATAATGGGCATTTTTTTTAAGTCTTTCTTATAAACATGAACTCCCCTGCTTGATCTCAATATCGAGAGTTCTTAATTTATTCTTAAAGGCTATGCTCATTAGATATTTGAGTTTTAAAAAGACAACAATAAACTCGGAGGTTTGGATATCTGATTATCTGTTTATGTGATTTTAATCAGCCATGGACTCCAGCCTAAATATTTATTAGTTTTCTAACCTTTTATTGGATTGCTACCATTAAACATCCTCTGACTCTGGTAATGATGTAAAGATAATATGGGCTGATTGAATGGTTTTCCAGGATGTTTATTTTAGGATACGAAGGCTAATGTCCAGTTGCTGTTCAGATAAAATTTCTCTCTATAATTAAAATCAGCATATGCCTTCACATAAATCAAGAGAGCTTGGTTTTAATAAAATTAAATTTGAATTTGAGAATTTTTTCCTCAGTGGTAACAATTAGCAACAAGAAAAATGAACATTTAAATGAAATACCTGAGCAAATCTAAATAATAAGTAAGTGAAGCTATGAGCTAGATTGTTCACTGTTGCAAATATTTTGAAAATTTAAAGAAAAATAGACACTAAGAAGTAATTTTTTATCTAATAGGTACTACTTTTTGGCTTAAGCATCTAAGTTAGGAAAGTCGAAATTAAAGCACACTAAATTATGTACTAATCAACGAACAAATTTGTTACATTTTTTCCCTTTTTATTCATTCATGCTCTGCCACAAATGCAGTATCATAGACATTGATTAAAAACATTTTATAAAATGACTTCATGCATGGCATTTATGTGAATTCGAAATGAGAGAAAGTAGTTTCAAAGCATGTTACTCATTTAACTCTGTATTTCAGAACCTATTTTCACAGACGTTTGAAGAAATAGCACATGTGCTAATTGTAGATACCTTATTTGGAGAACCAGAAATGCACAATTGCCCTTCATGAGTTTCTAGAGAAATTCTTGTCCAAACAGGTGAAGCTCAGCCAGATTGCCCGCCTGTTCTCTCCATAAATGGAGCTCTAAGTGGTATGCCTGCCATTAAGCGACCTTGCCTTAATCCTCCTGCTAGACCCCTAGAACATTTGACTTGCTGAATTTTAATAGTCACACGATCTGTTTGGATTGTAATTTAATAATTTTTTTGGTTAGCTAAAATCGTGCATTTAAATATTCACATCATAGTTTCGGAATAAAAATTAGCATGTAAATAAATAATTTAAGTTGCCATTTTCATAATTATTCTGACTTACGAGCAAAATATTGAGACCGTGCTACTTCATAAATGATAATTTTAGACAGTGGAATAGGTGTTTATTTATGAATTTTAGAACAATGATCATGAATGAAGGATTCTCACCTCTGGGGGATTTTATGAATTAATGTACATGAAAGCATTTCATCTACTATATGCTTTATTGCTATTACAATGATTTGAGGATTTGAAGCACTGTCTGTATTTTATAAAATGTATTCTCTGCATCATTTATTTTAGGAATCAAAAAAGGCAACATACCAATACTCTAACTAGAAATGAAGAGGGAAAAACAAACCTATTTAAAATACCATTATATGTTATTTTTAAAATGTCCTAGTTCCATGCTCCACTGAAACAGCTCTTACTAAAGTCAACAGTAATCTCATTTTTACTAAATATAACAGTCCTTATTTTACCTGAATTTGCAGCACCATCTAACATTATTGACCAATTTTTATAATACTCTCTTTTCTTGGCTTTTATTATGCAATACTCCCTGATTTTGCTTCTACATCCCTTCTCTATGACTCCTTTTAAACTGCAAGCACTTTGTTTACCTAGAAAAACACTTTTTTTAAAGTTTTAACTCTAAAGCCTCTTCTTCTCTTGTCATTCTTTCTGCTTCCACCATCTCATTTATAAACACTAAATTACACCATATACAAAAAATTTACGTGTAAATCCAAGTCTAGATTTCTACTTTGAGTTTCAGACTTCTCTATCTAATTAGCATCTTGACATCTACTTGATGTCTCAAAGGTGACTCAAAGTCATCGTGTCCAAAACTACACTTACCTCTTCATTCAAAACACTGGTTTTCTGCCAATGTTTTCTCTCAGTGAAAGGTATTGCCATCAATTCAGCCATTCTATCAGAAACCTGGAAGTCAAGCTTGATACCTCTCTCTAATTCACCTATACATCGAATCTATTACCATGTCCTGTCACTTTTGTTTAATATAAATATAGATAGATGTAGATATAAATAAGTAGATACCTGAACTCTCTAGAGTTGGCAGAGATGCTTTCAGAATAGAAACTAAGCAACATTCTGGACCTAACTCTCTCAAGAACAATTGCATCAGCATACAGGATTCCATAGAACTTACCTTAAATGCCAGGCTACTGAATGGGCTGCTTAATACAGAAGTTCCTAACAACTCTAAAATTCTCAAATAGTTTACCAATTTTAGACCACAGCCCTTTAATTTGTAAAGAAAAATATTTTTAGAAATTCGAAAACTTTCTTTTATCAAGTCATGATTGGCTAGATTGTGGTTGTTCAAACCACGTCAGAATCTCCATGATTTGAAATGGTACGGATTATTTTAAATCTCTGCTTTGTGTCTATCTTGGATGGCTAAGAATTCTCTTATGCATTGTTCACAACAAAGCATTGTTCATATCCTGGAGCCAAGCAGATATAGCAGCCATGACTGGGTGTATTGTCAGAGACACAGATAACTCTAGATCAGTAATCAGAAGAATATTCTGTCTCAGCTGTCAAATATTATGGCTCAGAAGTCACACGCATAATTCCTGTTCAGAACTCATTGGCCAGCCACATTTAGTCACATGTCCATCCCTCTCATAAGAGGGCCAGGGAGTGCCTAATAAGCAAAAAGATGAGAACGCTTGATGAGCCATATTAATGACTTCCACATTAGCCAAAAGAATTGTTATATTAAAACATGATTTACTAAGCAAAAGCTAAAGCGTTAAATTATTTGGCTAATCCTATTGTTTCCCAAATCAGTTTTGGATCTGTAATATTGTATAAGGAAGTCAGTATTTTCCCACATTTTCAATAAAATTATTATTTTAATAACACTTCTATTTTCTTAGCTCTTCAAATAGTAAACGTTCATTGGGACACCCCATTCCTTAGTGAAACTTTATGAAAAGCAGAGATTATCCAAAAGCGACACATCTTTCTTGGCTTCTGATCTTTAATTATCTCCTTTAGAACTGAGAAAGTCCTACTTCTTTGGAAATAAGGTCCGTTGAAATGTACTTAATTCTCACCAGTCTCTGATAGCATATTCTCACTTTGTAGTGGTAGAAAGAAATGTGACAAACTTTGAGGTCTATTGGAGTTCTCTAGTGCTAACTATGCTAACTACTTTGCTTTACATTCACTCTTGTTTTTTTTTGTTGTTGTTGTTGTTGTTGTTAATTTCAATTGCCCTTTTTAGTGAGTAGCTACAAGAAAATAACTGTATTTCCTCAAAGAAATATGATTTTCTTAGAAATCCAACACATCTGAAAGAAGAAATGATGCACAGAATTTCAAAAGTAGTTCTGCTGTCATGAAATTTCTCATCCCCTTCTCAGGCTAACAAGGAGCAACTAAGTCAAATATATCCTGCTTCTGGCAAAATCTTTATGTGATACTATGGATGCCGTCATCTGGAACTTGGTTTCCAAACTGTCTCGGAAAAATATTTCCTTTCCATTCAACATCAAGAACCCTTCTTTCCAGCCATGTGAGCCTCCTGACAAGAAAATTTTTAATGCTGTCTTTAAATGGAACATCGAGTGACTGCAATTCTATTATTGGAGGGTAATATGCCTGATTGGCCAAGGCTACAGGAACTTTATTTAAATTCTTCAACAGGATAAAAGAGGCACTCAGATCGCTTTTTTCACAGCTATGGCTAAGTCATATAATATGATTTGGCAAGTGTAGATGACATCCCATTAGAGTATTTCTAGGTGGTAAGTCCTGTAAGAAACTGTCATAAGCCCGTATATCAACCTGTTAAAGTGACTTACACGTTCGCATTCTTTTTAATGAAAAGAACAAATTAGAATTCAAAGCGCAAAATAATAGGTTCTCAACTTTGTGAATTCCATGATCACATTTAGCTTTATAAAAAGCACCCATCCGATTTTCAAGCCCTGCAAACTATCACTGAGGTTATCAGAAACTTTTATAAAATGAACACGGATATATTTTCTTTTTGTGTTGCATGTCCCCAAGATGTGTCATATATATAGCTCTTAAGTTTTGACTGATAACCCTAATAGAAAAGGTAAAATTTTATCCAGGGAGTATTCTAAAACACTGCATATTTTGCAGAACTAAATGGTGCCCAGGAGCAATGAATTAACAGATGAGACGTAAACATGCTGTCCATTAACAATGACTGATCACTAACTGGTATATATAGAATATATGTATAGTTTGTGTGTTCTTGCTCTCTTCTTTTGTTCCTTTTTTTTTAAATTGCAATTTAGTTGACAAAGGAATTTGGCTCGAAAGTAGTAATAGCGGGCAGAGGAAAACATGAAGAAAAGCTTCTCGGCTGAGTGCTGGTAACTACTAATCCATCAATTATTTACTATTTGCTTTTAAAGAAAATTGTAATTGTTATTTTGTTTTGTAGATTACCAAAAAGATTTCACCTCTTACTCTGATAAAATGTTAAAATGTAGAGGAGGGAAAAATAATATATTTGACATCCATTATCTCTAGTTGGGTTTACAAATATTATGACTGTATATGGACTATTTATTGACTCCGATTCTGCAGCAGCCTTGTTATAATTCACTGTTATTATCTGTCTAATCAGGGGATAAAGGCAGAGTGATTTGTGCCTTTAGGCAAACTTTTCCTTAGACGCACTATTTCTGTTTTCATTTGCAGCAATTTAGTATTCTGCCCTAGTTTCTGATTTCTAAAGAATGACAATTTCAAGCCAAAACTCATCTTTCCTGGGTGTCCATCAGTACTGTTTAAACCTATTGCACCATATAAATAGCACTCAGGAGCCTTCCATAAGAAATTCTGCTACATGGCATATTCTATCCACCTCCTTAAACCTTGATAGGTCTCACAGCTGCTGACACCACAACTAGCCATTGAATGAGACTCTCAGGTGCTGTGTGTGGTATCAGAACAGATTATTACTGACATTGTTTTCTTACGAAAATATTACTGGTTATGTAACGTGAAAATATTTACAAAATTATATTGCAGAACTGGATATAATTTTGATAGGTCATCAAGTCTTCAGGGAGTATTGTACTATTGGGGGATCTTTTTGTGTTTCCTTGCATTTTAAAGATTCCTTAAAATCCAGCCATTAATGCTAAAGTTCTCTACAAATATATCTCTTGCATATATTAACAGCGAAGAAGATGGTAGAACTGAAAACACTGATTCAAAAAGTAACTTGTAAATATTGTACAAGAAATATCCACAAGAAAACCAGAGGAAACCAAAGACCGAAATGATAAAAGAAATGAAAAATAGATATATCTACTAGAGAAAAAATATTAAGTATTTGAGGCTTACATATTGCCTCCCTCTAAACAATTAAGTGGTGATTTCAACCACGCCCATAAAAATGTTAGCTAATTGTGAACAACTGTTTCCATTTGCAGTGGAAGGGATCTTTTAGTAAAAGCAGGTTTATTACCTGAGTTATCTCAATAATTGCCTGAACACTGTAATTTGTCTGTGGAACACAAGCCAAAAGGAAGAAATAAACCTAAAGTGATTGCTAGGCGTTAAGGATATCACCCTTCCTATAAACACTGAGGCTTGTGGCCTGCTGCCAACAAAGGAATGTAAGGACTAACGGACTTTATTAAGAGGATCTACTCCATCCTTTAGATTAAGCATAATATTATCTAAAAATAGGAAGTTGAGCAAGAAGGGCATTGTGTTTGCTTCTGATTTCATTCTTTCATTTATTCAATGAACTAATTCATGAAATGTGTTCTTGTCCTGCACTTCCTTGTTAGACAAGAAGGCCCTGATGAGACCCTAGGGAGATACAGAGAAAAGATACAGATCCTGTTTTCAAGGTGTTTCCAGGGATTTCACTGAGCTGAAATGCAAAAAGATGGAGGGATTCATTCAGAACAACTGAACATCTTGAGCAAAGGCCAAGCTGGGCGCAGAATGCAACACAATCACAACCAAAGGATTAGCACAAGAAGAGCACGGGCCAGTGAGTACCAAGGACTTTTGTTGGAACTCAACTCCATACTCCAATTTCAAGTAATAGCCTAGAAATAATTTAGGAGGTGAAAGAGTGAAGAGAGTAGCTTTATGAAAAATTCCTGCTCTCAAATAGAGTATCCTTTCACAAATGAAATGATATTTGAAGCCCGGTCATTTGAAACGATTTGTATTTTTTGTTGTTTTTCAGAAGCCACAATCCTCATAAATTTAAAGCTACACTATTTTGTCTGTGGAGAAAGTTCTAGGAAGCTTTCATTTGCAAGTTAGTATTTTCACCATATTAGTAGAAATCAAATAAAATTTCAACACATTATTTTTATTTTTAAAAATAAATAATAAATTCTGTTTTTCAGGACGTTATTGATGTGGGCAGGAGAGAGAGAAAGGTAATAGCAGTCTGGCTTATTTCAGTGAAAATTTTCTACTGATATTTCATTGCCAACATATATAGTCTTAAATTACAATACTATGATTCATGAGTGTATATCTGAATGCCCTTTTCTACTCAACAAACATTTAGTGAGGATCTACAATGTGCCAGTATTTGTCTGGATGCTGAGGAAGGAACAAAACAGGAAAAAAAATTCTGCTTTCATGAAGCTCACATTCTAAATGGGACAGGGTATATAAAATTCCAATGTGTAAGTAATGCACAATGCATACATATCTGATTTTGATTATCAGAGAGATTGAGTAACTTTTAGAGAACTGAAGCAGTTTCATGAATTCCTTAGTGTGAAGCAAGAAATCTCACTGCTGAACACATCCAGCCTGTCTTAGACTTTCTTGAATTTATTATGTTTACCCAATTTGGGGGGAAATGCTATCAGCTGTTGAATACCCCCATAACTCAGATATAGCAGTATCACTCAACACTTACTATGCTGGCAAGTAAAGACAGCTTGTCGCCCCAATTTGAAAAAAATGAAATGTTGAAAAAATTAGTGAAATGTTGAATATTGTACCAAAATAAGACAATAATAAGTTGAAAAATGAATAAAACATTTTTGTACAATTGAATTTAAGAGTTGAAAGGGATCTTGAAGAAAATGTAGTCCAAGCTTCCCCTTTTTTATATTAAAAGTCAAATACATAAGCAAAAAAAACAACAAAAATAACTAACCAAAGTCCACACGGTTTTAGGTCGACTGGACATTAATATAAGACTAAAAATTAGGGATCATGATTGCTATAAATTAGAGATCCTCGTAGCGTGATTCAGGACCCCATGGGATTCGGAGATCTATTCACGGAGTCCACAAAGTCAAATCTATTCTCTTAATAGTAATGGAACTTACTATCTTTTTTACTTTATACTCTCATGGTGAACCATCAAGTTCTCCAAAGGCTATGTTATATGTGATACTACACAGGTGGAGTACAGATGCCGATATGAGTACTAGCTGTCTTCTAGTAAACAGGTGATATTTGCAAAGGTGTAACAGGTAATGAATTTATTATTATTTTAATAAATGCCTAAATATATATGTTGACAATTTATTTGCCTTAACTTCTACTTTTAATAGATATAACCCATATAAAAATAGCTCTTTGAGTCACTCATAACTTTTAGGGATACAAAGAAAATCTGAGACCTGAACCTACATAGCAATTAACTCATCTTGTTAACATCTCAATGCTGAATTTGTATAGTGTATAGACTTTTAACAGTTATTAAAAATCAAAAACAATAGTGTTTACAATTTATTGGGCAGCCAATATATGCCAGTATACATAGAGAATTCAGCAACAACTGTACAAGCCAAGTATTTTTTCTCCATTTGATAGAGGAGAAAATTGAGAATAAGCAAGTTTACACCGTCAGTAGTCAAACAGCTAGTGAGTGATGCAGCCCATTTTCGGACCTACTTCTCTGAAACTACCACTTGTCTTCTCAATAGTTCCAGGCTAGTTAGAACTCAGTTAAGCAGAGTCTAAGCCCCTCATTCCCCTATCATCATTCTTCTCTGCCTCAGATTCATAAATTACACACACACACACACACACACACACACACACACACAAAACAAACAAAACCAACAACAACAACAACAAAACAATAAAAGAGGCTCAGCACGGTGGCTCACGCCTGTAATCCCAGCACTATGGGAGGCTGAGGCCAGCAGATTAGGAGGCCACGAGTTTGAGACCAGTGTGGCCAACATGGTGAAAACCTGTCTCTACTAAAAATACAAAAATTAGCCAGGCGTGGTGGGTGGGTGCCTGTGATCCCAGCTACTCAGAAGGCTGAGGCAAGAGAATTGCTTGAACCCAGGAGGCAGAGGTTGGAGTGAGCCGAGATCATGCCACTGCACTCCAGGCTGGGTGACAGAGGAAGACACCATCTCGGAAAAAAAAAAAAAGAAAGAAAGAAAATAAAAAAGCCAATCCGTAGAGATGTATAATATTGTGGAATTCAAATTAGGAAGTTATAAGCCAAATATATATATATAAAATAAATGTAAGCAGATAAGCACAATGTGATCAAGCAGAAATGAAGACACAGAAAAAATATGATGGAGTCAAAAGGGAAATAAACTCTTAAACAAACAACCTCATATAAAGTGAGCAAAGGACATGAACAGATACTTCTTAAAAGAAAACATGCATATGGCCAACAAGCATATGAGAAAAAGCTCAACATCACTTATCATTAGAGAATGAAAATCAAAATCAAAAGGAGATACTATTTCTCACCAGTCAGAATGGCTATTATTAAAAAGTCAGAAAACAACAGATGCTGGCAAGGTTGCAGAGAAAAAGGAATGCTTATACACTGTTGGTGGGGGTGTAAATTAGTTCAACAATTGTGGAAGACAATGCGGCAATTCCTTAAAGACCTAAAGAAAGAAATACAATGTGATCTATAATATTGTTGACCCAACAATCCCATTACTGGGTATATATCCAGAGGAATATAAATCGTTCTCTTATAAAGACACATGCATGTGTATGTTCATTGCAGCACTATTCAGAAAGCAAAGACGTGGAATCAACCTAAACGTCTGTCAATGGTAGCCTGAATAAAGGAAATGTAGTACATAAACACCATGGAATACTATGCAGAAAAAAATAAAACGAATGTGATCATGTCCTATCCGGGAACATGGATGGAGGTGGAGGCCATCATCCACAGCAAACTAAGACAGCAACAAAAGAAACCAATACCACCTGTAAATCTCACTTACAAGTGGGAGTTAAATGATGAGAACACATGGACACATAGAAGGGAACAAAACACACTGGGACCTATCAGGGTGGAGAGTGGAAGGAGGGAGAGGATCAGGAATAATAACTAGTGGGTACTAAGCTTAGTACCTGGGTGATGAAATAATCTGTACAACAAATTCCCGTAACACAGTTTTACCTATATAACAAACCTGCACACGTACTCCTAAACTTAAAATAAAAGTTGGCCGCTTTCAGTGGCTCACGCCTGTAATCCCAGCACTTTGGGAGGCCAAGGCTGGTGGATCACTTGAGGTCAGGAGTTCGAGACCAGCCTGGCCAACATGGCGAAACCCCATCTCTACTAAAAATACAAAAATTAGCCGGATGTGATGGCGCATGCCTGTGTGCCTGTGTGTACTTGGAAGGCTGAGGCAGGAAAATCACTTAACCCAGGAGGTGGAGGTTGCAGTGAGCAAAGATTGCACCACTACACTCCAGCCTGGATGACCGAGTGAGACTCCATCTCAAAAAAATAAAATAATTAAATAATTAAATTAAATCGAAGTTAAGCAAAAACAAAAACTCTCAAAAATGTGTCTCTTGAAAGCAAAGAAAGCAGAATAAAAGCTCAAGTTTGTTTAAATGAAAAAGGTAATATGTTAAATGTGGGGGGGAGTAGAATGGCAAGCCAAAAAATGTTATGTTCCACGATATATGTAAAATTTAAAAAGAAGTGAGAGATGAAGCCGACTGGACTTCTGGGTCAGGTGGGGACTTGGAGAACTTTTCTGTCTAGCTAAAGAATTGTAAATGCACCAATCAGCACTCTGTAAAAACACACCAATCAATGATCTGTGTCTAGCTAAAGGTTTGTAAACACACCAATCAGCACTCTGTGAAATGGACGAAACAGAACTCTGTAAAATGGACCAATCAGTGCCCTGTAAAATGGACCAGTCAGCATTCTGTTTAACGGACCAATCAGCAGGATGTGGGCGCAGCCAAATAACGGACTAAAAGCTGGCCACCCCAGCCAGCAGCAGCAACCCGCTTGGGTCCCCTCTCACGCTATGGAATTTTTGTTCTTTAGCTCTTCACAATAAATCTTGCACTGCTCACTCTTTGGGTCCGCGGACTACCTTTATGAGCTGTAACACTCACTGCGATGGTCTGTGGCTTCACTCCTGAAGTCAGCAAGACCACGAACCCACCAGAAGGAAGAAACTCCGGATACATCTGAACATCTGAAAGAACAAACTCTGGACACACCATCTTTAAGAACTGTAACACTCACTGCAAGGGTCCATGACTTCATTCTTGAAGTCAGCGAGACCAAGAACCTACCAGAAGGAATAAATTCTGGCCACAGAAGAAAGAGGAGAGGGGCAACAGAAACATTTGTAAGTGGATGTTAGAAAGATTCATAATGAATAAGAAATGAAATGACATGAGTATAGTTGGCATTATCTTAGACATAATTAAAAACAGAAAAATATAGAACATGTTGTATAGAATGTTTTAAATAAAGCAAGTTAAATATTAGAACTGGACCAGAAACTAGGCAAAAAGTATAAAATAAGGGTTTTATTTATGTGTATGAGGTTAGGATGATTTTTGTGAGCAACACGTCTGCTGAAGGAATTACTTTCTGGCAATACTAAATTGTTAATACAGTTAAAAAGATGTATTTGATGGAATATTTTTCTCAAATTGGTTTATAATGAATTGTTCAAATTTGCTTTCTCTACATATTATAAAAATGATAGAAATTTTGAAATTTGTCTTTGTTTTATATCCCTTTATATCCTCTAAAATACATATTTCCTCTTTTGCTGCCATAATTGATTAGGGAGTAGATAAAAGAAAATGGTTTAAACACAAAATATATACTTTCCCAGTGAGAATAGTTAACAAAGACATGTGGATGATAACTGTGAAGTCCATGAACTCCAGAAAGCTGCATAGATAAACTATAAGCATTTCTCCCCTAAAAGTAGGGTGCCCAGGAGGCCACTCTTTTCCAGCTGAGCATCAGCCATTACTGTGAGAGCCAAAGTGCAGGGATAGTGACCCAGTCACAGCAAGTACTGGTAGCATTTCCTCTCTGGAGAATGTGCTGGGATCAGTTTCAGATCTGTGATTTTTCTTTCTTTCTTTGATCTACTATTGAATAGTTATGGAGGGATAAAGATGGAAAACTATCTTCAAATGCCACTGAGTACAGTCAAAATTATTTTTGTGTCTCAGTTAAAATTCAGGAAATGAAACAAACGAGCTGGAGCAGAAAAGGTACTTATTCTAAACTTGACTTTGAATTTCTGCATCTCATAAATCAACACCTTTGCTCAGTCAACTTCCACAATTTGAATGTATTTTTAGGAATATTAATATTTGCTATTAAAACATGCTCTCTCCAAGTACCACGATAAGTGGCTTTCGAAAACTATTACAGATATTTTATTACCATCATTTCATTTTAAAAATCAAACAATTCTCACGGAAATTGAGTAACTTGTCCAAGCCTATTCAACTAGTACATTTCATAATGAATAATAAATCTGGATATTAATGACTATGCCTTTGTTTTTTAACCTCCCAAATAAAACTGTCTTGGGAGTGGGGCTCATATTTCTAAAAATATCCTGGTACACAACCAGGACAAGTAATAATTACCTTATACCCACAATGTGTGGAAACAAATCTGCAACAGCCTTGGATATATGAATCATCATCTAAATGAGTATGTTTAAAAAACAAAATTGAAACAAAACAAAAATCCACCTCATTATCTGGACCCGGAACTCAAATCAACCTGTCTCAAAACACTGTAAATGAACCTGGTTACATAGTTCAGTTGGTTCACATATAGTCTGCAAGTGCGAATGTAGACAGGACACTAGGGAACAGTTAGATAGTAGTCCCTTCTCTCTCCTTCCACCCATTTGTTTAAATGCCTTGTGTCTCCAACTCAGGGCCAATAAAACAATAAAAGAGAAAAAATGTGCTTGAAATCAGAACATGCTATAAAATAAAAAGTAAATAAAAGCAAGGAGGAAATACAAGTTATGAGTGGAGAAAAGAATCATGGTAGGTGCAGAGTTATCATACAGGGATTTCAGCCTTCACCCACAGCCCCCTTCTCTTCATTTTGTCCACATATATGGCATAGCTGTTATCTGCAAACATTGTAAAGCATATCTTCAATTTTTTGCAGTAATTGAGAACTGAGCAACTTTATGGCATGTGAGGAATTTTGTCTTATTGGAAAAAAAGTCAGAATAACGATACAATTAAAATTAAAGTAACCAGTAAGATAGGGAAAATAAGGTTGGGCTAGAAAAGTGGTGACACATGAAAGTATGTCATGAATAGGAATTTAAATTATCAATGAAAAATATGGTATTACTGAGCTAGAAAAAAATGTCATTTTCACACTACTGAAAAGAGATGATTGAGCACTTTTACTCAGCAGATTTAGTAATTTATACCAAGATTAATCAAGTAATAACAAAAGTAACGACCATTCATAGAGTGAGGCAGTGTGTTAAGCATTTACATTTATTTAATTTGTATAATAATTTTATAAATAGATATTACCCACATTTTATTGAGGAAGATTGAGACTCAGAGAAATTAAGTAATTTGTTTGAAATTACCTATTAAAAGTAGCAGCAGAGCCAAGATTGGAACAAAGTTCTCTCAAATCTTATAAAGTGAATGAAGACCTTATAAATAAAACCCATAGCATTATTAGAAGGAAGGGTCTGGGCGCAGTGGCTCACACCTGTAATCCTAGCACTTTGGGAGTCCTAGGCGGGCGGATCATGAGGTCGAGAGATGGAGACCACCACGGTGAAACCCCGTCTCTACTAAAAATACAAAAAATTAGCCTGGCGCGGTGGCGGGCATCTGTAGTCCCAGCTACTCGGGAGGCTGAGGCGGGAGAATGCCATGAACCCAGGAGGCAGACCTTGCAGTGAGCCAAGATTGCGCCACTGCACTCCAGCCTAGGTGACAGAGCGAGACTCCGTCTCAAAAAAAATAAAAAATAAAAAATAAAGGAAGGGAGTGTGTGGACTAAAGTAGATAGGAATGTTCCATTCAACATTTAATGATATATGCTGAGTAACTGCTTTATCACAGTCTCTCGGTAAACATCGTCCATTTTAGGTCATTATGATTGATGTAGAATAGGCTGTTAGACACATGGATAAATCAGAAAGCACTGTAATCTAATCTTTCAAAATGAACTGAAATAATTTTTTTTAATTATTTGAATGACACCCAGAAGGCAGAGTGGAAAAAATTTAGAACTGAGATTATAGAACTAGGAAAGATTTAGAAAAGTTATTTAGAATTGAAGACTAAACTAGGAAAAACACAAGAACACGTAAGCATAACAGATTATGACTAAGAAGGACAAAGGTAAAGAGAAGGAAATATTTCTAAATAAACAAAAAATAAAAAATGCTATGTAAAAATATGAGATGTGGTAACAGATGTAGGAGATAGATAAAAATGATTCAAGATACATGTTATGATTTGCTGAAATAAAAAGGTAAATCAGAGAACAAAAAATAATAAAAGTTATAATGGAAGAAAATTCCTAAAATTAAAAAAATAATAAAAAGACTTAAAAGTACAAATAAAAGAGTACAACACAAATATAGACAAATAGACCCAGAATAACCAATAATGACATTTAGTCTAATAAAATTACTAGAATTAAAACAAAAAATTCATCTTACATCTAAGCAAAAACATGAAATTACTTACTAGAGTAAGAAAATTAGATTATCATGAGACTTTTCAATAATAGTATTTTATGGCAGAAGGTGAGGGATACCTAAGGGAAGATAAAGGATAACAGAATACCTAAGAAAACGAACTATGACCCTAGGATTTGATCCAAGAAAACTGAATTTCAATTATAAAGTATTTAGATAAACTTTATGACAATCAAATACTTGGAAAATTCTGTTTCTGTTAGCATTTTGTAAAGAATTTACTAGAGAATGGACTTTAGACAACCAAAATGAATGGAGAAACCACAAGAGGATTGGTGATGAGCATTTAATATATAGGATTAGGAATAAACATGGTTACAAGGCATGGATTATAGCATGAAGCAGCTGTATGTTTTGACAATGTACATATGGTAACCTATCAGAAATAGGAAAGAATGAAAATATCTAATTGTATAATTACAAAGTTTAGTATGATTGTGAAACAACATTAAGGAAAGAGAAATCCCTAAAAATTAAAAATAAAATGAATCAAATAAATCAAATGTGTATCCTATTGGCAGCATATTCATTTTAAAAGGAATTATTTCAAATAACTGTAAAAAACAGTAATTGGAGTATACTTCCCTAATGGGATATGACTTAAGAGCACAAAGAACTTAAAAAAAAAAAACAAACACCAATCTTGTAAACAGTTTTCAGTAATTATATCATCGTTCTTGTGTCAACATGTGATTTTGAGACAATTAATGTGTATAATGTGGGATAAAACAAATGAAGAATCAAGTGATATTCCAACTCTATCAGTGCTGAGATTCTCAATGTGAAAAAAAAATGTGGAGAGATGTAAGATTGAAGAAATTAAATGAATTCACTCTTTTTTTATTTTAATTTATTGGATAAGTAGAAAGTAATTCATAAAGTATTCTATCCTCAAATAATAAAAGCAAAGCAAAAATGTAAGGAAACAACTATATACATACATACACATACATACTATATGTATTATACATATGACTATGTATGTATATGTGTGTACATATATGTATACACACATGTACACATATATGTACATATATACACATATAACAGAAAGTCTCCAGCTTACAATGGTTCCACATTACAAATTTTCAAACTTTCTGATGATGTGGAAGAAGTATGCATTCAGTAGAAATCATACTTTCAGTATCCATACAACTATTTATTTTTCACTTTTAATATAGTATTCGATAAATTACATGAGATATTGAATACTTTACTGTAACATATGCTTTGTCTTAGATGATTTTGCTCAACCATAGGCTAATATAGGTATTGTGAACACATTTAAAGTAGGCTAGGCAAAGCTATGATGTTTGGTTGATTGGCTGCATTAAATGCATTTCTGACTTATGATATTTTCAACTTATGATGGGTTTATTAGGATGTAACCCCATCGTGAGTTGAGGACCATCTGTACTGCTATTGTTTGCTTGATTTTATCTTTATTCTGTTTTGTTTTGTTTTGTTTTTATAACTTTTTAGTTCCATCTGCTGAAAAGTCTAGAAGCAATAACCAGCTCAGAAGCAATGGGCACTGCAAGTGCCCAGATGGCAGTTTTGGAATACCAGTTTCCACTAAAAGAAAAAAAAAAGGGACAGTTCAGTGAAATGATTTATTTTAGATCTGGAGCAGGAAATGTACAACACGAGACTACAACATAGCCACGAAGCGCTCAAGAAGAGGTATGTGAGTAAGCCTAAGTATTAGGTTTCCATACTTAGGTTTGCATCTAAAGATGAAACAATATTTGAATATTAATGAGGTTAAACCTGTAGGGATGGAACTTTATCAAATATGTTCAAATGTATACAGTCATATATATCCATTTGAGAGGATTCTAGGAAACTAAATTTTTGTGTTGAAAACTGACGTGTCAAAGAAAAGAATCTGGCATGTATCCAGTCTTTCCTTTAAAGACTGTACAACTAGGTAACCAAATGATAAATGAGGAATGCTTCTCTTTCAGAAATACTGCAGCCAATAAATCAAAAATTTATAATGAAAGAAGATAATCACCACTTAGCAACCCATAATTAATTAATGGATTAGGTATAAATCATCAATGGCTGTTAACTTCACAAATTAGATATGATGGGCTTCCTGAACAGCACAACTTCACCTCTGAAATAATCTCACCAAAATATTCTAGATCCACCTAACAATTCACAGACAAAAATAGAGGGCAGAAGATCATGCTAAATGGTAACACAGGGATGTACTCAGCAAAATCCACAGTGTGGAAAATTTAACAGGAAAAAATGTATGAGTTTCTTCAACACATAAATATCAAAGATAAAAAAAGACAAAGAAAAAAGACAGTGGAACCTATAGATTAGAAGCTAAAGAGAAGACTTCTGATTTCCGTCTGAGAAGAGAGTTTTAAAGTCATCATTCACAAGCTTTCAATAAGAAAAAGCTGAAAATAATAAAAATCAATGACTTTTTATGAAACTATCAGAGAAACAACATGGTAGAACAAACTACCTCTCTAAAATTTGAAGACAGAGGTATCCCAAGGAACACAGCCCAAATCTGCTTACCTGAAATGAAAGAAGCCTCTGAAACTCTAGTTAAATTGTAACTTTAATGAATTGCTGGGGGCTGAGTGTGGAGTAGTACCAGTGAGAAACTCTGGGAGGTTGTGGTCTTAGGGGAGCCCAACATTTCCTTAGGGTTTGTCTCCAGGTTCTCACAGTGAAGATCTGACAAAGATTCCATCATGGCTTTTGCAGTGGAAAAAAGCCAATCATTTGAAATATAACCAAAGTCTTCTCCATATTTGGGTTTACCCTCCAGGGGGAAAACTTTGCCAGAGCCTTCTACCTTGGGGAAGAGCATCTCTCTGAACCCTCTATCCTTCATCTCCTGTGTAAGGAAGAAAAAACAACATAGTCAACAGGGGTCAGACATTCAAGGAAGTAGACTGGCAATGCTGCAGCAGGGAAGGAAGGAAAAGGAAGGGTTAAAAAAATAAAAATTAATAAAAAAGCTATATCATTGAAGAACCACTCTTGAAAGCCACTAAGACAAGTCTGCTAAAAGACAGGTTTAACAGAATGCAAACAGAAGACTCCCCTACCCCAAATCTTACCTCAAGCCAATAGTCTCCAGTATAAGACTGCATTGCAACAGAAAGAGCTGCAAAACACAGACTGTCTCTGGGAAGGAATACAGGAAGAACAAAGTCAGGAGAGAGAAAAGCAAGAACACTAAAGGAACTTGAAGCTCTGCCCTCTGCAGCTATAGAAACTCCCAGCTAGATAAATATAAATTCTCAAAATAACATTATATATAACATCCCTGTTACCCAACACAACAAAAAATTATAAAACATGACAAAGGCAAAAAAAAAGTACAATCTAGTGACAAACATGAAAACCAAACTTAGACATGACATAGGTGTAGATATCAGGCAAGAAATTTGAAATAACTTTGGTTAATACGCTAAGCACTTTAATGAAAAAAGAAGGCAACACAGAAAAATCAATGGACAGGGACCAGGTGCAGTGGCTCATACCTGTAATCCCAGCAATTTAGGATACCAAGGCAGGTGGATCACTTTAGGTCAGGAGTTCAAGACCAGCCTGACCAACATGGTGAAACCCCGCCTCTAGTAAAAATACAAAAATTAGCTGGGCATGGTGGCACATGCCTGTAATCTCAGCTACTCTGGAGGCTGAGGCATGACAATTACTTGAACCTGGGAGGCGGAGTTTTCAGTGAGTTGAGATCATGCCTCTGGACTCCAGCCTGGGTGACAGCTCTGACTCAAAAAAAAAAAAAAATTGTTAAAGGGGGGAAAAAACACAAATAATACCTTCAGTGGGCTTATCAGTAGACTAAACATGGCTGTAAAAAAATCATCAATGAGCTTTAAAACAGATTGACAGGAATTTCACAAACTGAAATGCAAACAAAAGGAAAAAAAACAAACAAGGAGAACAGAATATCCAGGAACTATGGAACAATTTTAATAGGTGTAACATACATATAATTGTAATCTCAGAAGAAGAAGAAAGAAAGAATAGAGTAGAAAAAATATTTGAAGTAATAATAGCAATGTTGATTCCGGATAGGAGCCTAGAAAAGAAAAAAAATTATAAAAATCTGAATAAAGTGTAGTCTTTAGCTAATAATATTAATATTGTATTTATATGGGGCTCATTTATTGTGACAAATGTACCATATGAACATAAGATGTTAATCATTGAGGAAACTGGGTCCGGGAAGTATGGGAACAGTCAGTATTATTATCACAGTTTTCCTATAAATCTAAAACTATTCTAAAATTAAAGTATTTTTAAGAAAAGAATTAAGAAACACATCAATCAATATACCAGGAGTTTAATTTAGTTGACATTATATTTTGAAATAAAGGACATTTATAAGTTAATTGAAAATTTGAATGGATTTGCTATTTGATGTTAAATTCTTGTTAATTTTCTGAAAAAGATAATATTTTGTTTTATTTTAAAGAGAATACTTTTATCATAGAAATGCAAACTGAGTAGTTATTGGTGAAATAGTTTAATGTTAGAGACTTGCTGCGGATTAAGAGTGGAGGAGGAGAAGTGGCTAAAGGCATGGATGAAGCAGGGTTGGCAGGAGTTGATGGTTACAGGCACTTGGCAATGCGTGCACAAGGCTCATGGTACTGTTCTGTCTACTTTGTATACAATTGACATTTACTAAATAGACATATTTAAAAAGTCTCACAAGAAAACATGTATAACTTCTTAACTATTGTTTTGAGGGATTAAGAACAAACAAAAGATGGATTGACTAAACTTCTCTGAGTTAATAAAGAGTAATTTGGCAAAAACTCTTCAAATTTTTACAAACATGGATTTTTTGGAATATAATTATTGCATTATCTTTAGGGAAAAAAAAGCCATTTTATTATCAAGGGCCTGGATTGCTGATCTTGTCACCATACCTTACATTCCTATCTGCTTAAGGCACAGATGCTGCAATAAAGAATAGCAATGTAATATATACAGATAAAAAGAAGATGGCCTGAGCTAACACCAAATTAAACTAATACATGACAAGCAGCAGCCAGATGCATATGCGAGAATGCCAAGTGAGAGACACAGAGGGGCTGCATCTGGACTGAGGCCAATCATGGAATGTTAAGCACAGAATTTTCTGCCTTTTCAAAAGCATTGTAAATAATTACTAAGAGGGATGCTTTTTAGAGAATAAGAGTTCTAGTAGAGGTAAGATCAAAGTGTAAATGGGTGCTAAAAATAAATCCCATTTCTCCCCCTAACCAGTAAAGTCACTCTTTCAGGAGATACTATACTTATTAAGTTATTTGTGAAACTAGGATGAACATACCACACACATATACTTACACAAATACATGCAAGTCATTTTACACTAAAAATTGAAAAGACAATGACATACTAAATGTGCATATCAAGCTTAGACATAAAAAAATGAAAATTTGGAGGAAAATAGAGCCTCTATGAAACAATAAAGAAGGCTCTCAGGTATAACTGAAGCTTAAGCTTTATAATAAAAAGGGGTTTAAAACTATTCTGGCTTTAGGCTTTTTACACATCATTAATATCTACCACTCGAAGTCACTTCAAATTAGGCATCCCAGCAGTTAAGTTCACATTTTCCTTGCTTCAAGGAAAGAATAAAAATGTAAGACCAAAAAAAATAAGAAGATTAAAATGCAGCATTTCCATCAGTGCTGAAGTATGGAAACATAGGGTAAGATGAGAGAAACTTAAGGAAATATAGAAAAATATTAAATTGAAATTCTGTGGCTCTACAAATGTCATCTCACTTCTATATTTTTCAGCTTTGTGGAGATTAGTAATGGTTAAAGTTGTGTAAAATTGTAAACTGTATTGAACAACGGGGACAAGCCTCTGTATGCTGGTGACATGGACTCCAGAGAGACAGAAAGAGTCACTAGCTGACTCAGAGTTAAAGTTTTGGAAAGGAGGCATTTTAATGATGAAGGGGAAATGAACATTTCTTACAATGATTTATTCTACAGAGACATTTGGGAGGAAAGTTTTTAATTTAAAATCATATCTCACATATGTTATATTTTGTTCTGCATCAAAGTATATCCACACAGATTTCTATGCTATGTGCTATTATTTATGAGTATGAAAGAACTGAAACACAAGTTCTGATAACCAAAATTGTTTTTAGTGTCAGTTTTTTGCCTTAAAAATAATGTATAATATGTGGCCCAAAATACAGCAATGGGCAGAGGTTGATTTGAGCTGTGGAGGTTAAGGGAATAGAGAAATAATATGAAACATCTGGGATACAATCACAAAAACTATTGTGATGTAAATCATGCAGATGTAGATTATCAGAAAGACACAGGGAAGTCTTTGCCTGAAAGACAAAGAGAATATGGAGAAAAGGGCTGAAATTATTGCTTTAATGTTGATTTCGTTGCCAAGAGTTTCAGTTATTACACAAATAAAATGCAATAGATGTAATGAATTTAGTAATTGCTAAATTTTTTAGTACATTGCCTCAAGTTATCTTACCGAAAATTTAATTCAAATTGGCTTGAAAATGAATAGCATCACCTCATAGAAACTGTAAGCGTGGCTGAGAGAAGATAAACTAAGAATGCTGATCAAATCAAGGTAAACGGAGTCACTAAAACTGTTAGAGATGCAAAAATCAAAATGTGGCTTATTTTTCCTTGTAAATGTATTATCTTCTTACTGTATGATATTCACTGGAGAGATATTTCCTACTTCCTTTAATAAGAAGGACTTGGAAAAGGAGGTTATATGCACACTAGCTATAAGTAGATCCAGTGGCAATCTCCTTCTGTTGCGGCTGATAATGAAGTTCAAAAAAAAGTAAGCAAACAGCATATGCATTTGCAGACAAGAGTGGAAAAGAAAACTCATCTTCAAAACAGCATGTAGATTTTATCAGGATAAATATTGATCCTCATGTGAGATGTGCCAAGAAAAGTTAGGAGTGGAATTGACAGATGCTGTCCTCTGGGCATATGCAGGAAAATCAAATGTATTTCTCAATTCAAAAATAGCTGCATGCAAGTGTATTTGAATTGGCTTAGGAAGTTAAAAATCATGGCCGCACCAGGATTTAAACGCAAGGAGAAGTCTGTTAATGTTGAATGCACAGAGGAAAGAAGAAATTTATCATGGAGGAGGGGGGAACGACTGACATCAGTGCAGTTGATTGGGAAGCCTTTCCTGATTGAAGTAGCGTCATGTCGCATGAACGTTCATGTTGTATAGCTCTAAACCCTTTTCCCTTCTTGTAACCAAGCCGCCTACAGAAAGGAAAGGCTTATTTTTATTCAAGGCAGGCTGCTGGGATGGTATTAAAAAGAATATTGCAAATGAGCTGAATAAGAAATAAATTCCTGATGATAATTTGGGAATGCTTAGCAGACATATAAGGCCCTTTCTCTAATAAGGGCAAAAAAGAAATTATGATCCACAGTTAAACCTCCCTAAAAAGGGCTTTTGACACCTGCTTATGTATCTTTACAATACTATAAAAGTAAATGAGAGAATACAAAAGGCTCTGAATATAGTAACTCTCACTCTGTTAGGTCATCAATAATAATTTCTTAATCTAACTCCTATTTTTTCCAACTGGCTTTAAGATAGAGATCATAAACTGTCAATTGATGGATGAGTCTGTCCATCAAAACTCCCTCCAAAATTAAAACATAAATAAATTTGATATTAATATTTTAAAAATAGGAGAGAAATATCAGTTTCTGTATTTTCTTTAGAAGTAAAAAGTATGAATTATCTTAGGGCTAAATCAGCTGGAGCTGAGTTATCACAGCCAGCTTTAGATAAAGCCACCCTTTCTATTTCCCAATATTTCCAATCTGGGGTATTTTTTTCTCTTTCTCTTTCACTGCCTCACCTTATAGGTACTTGACATCTTGAGTAATGCAAAACCATGCCTGTAATATTGTATTACATTTTGTAGGCAGAAAATAACTTTTTGTCAACATTTGATAGGTAATCTTTTTAAAAAGTTTAGGTTGCATGAAAAGGAGCAATTAGGTAAAATAAGCATTGAGTTTTCTATATCTAAGGCCAATATTCTGCTGGCTGAAGACATTATTAGAATGCATTTACCGGAGCTGGAGGCTTAGTACCTAGGCAAAATGATGTAGGTTCCATGGTCTTTCCAAAACTTAAAAAGAAGAAAAACACCTCATTTAACCAATCAATAAACAGAATGTTTTACTCTTCTCAAGGTAAGGATGGACATAAACTTCCCTTGTAACACCTGCTGCTTAACTACTCTGGCCGAATTCCTGGTAATTTTTCCTTTGCTTGTTAAACGTAGTGTTCTTTAAATCTTAAAATAATGAAGCAACTAATAGTTGTCTAGGGTTAAGATTTTGACAAGAGGGAAAACATGTGTGGAAGACTAAAAAGCCAATCTGTATAAAAGGGACAACAGCCTGGAAAGTAAAGCAAGACTCTGAGGATCCATTTAGCAGTGAACATTCCCCAGTTTCTGCTCTGTGATGCAGCTGAGCCCTGTACTACATAGGCAATTAAAATTATAAATGGTCCACCCAGCTACGTCACCTTCTGAGAACTACATCATGCCCTGCTGCCACGCATGGCAAACCCTATTCCATTCATTCCAACTTTCACCATAACTGAGGAGCAGACCCAGAAAAAGAGAGGCCACTGGGTTTGCTCTCCAACCTGCTGGCATTCTGAATCGCTTGCATAAAGTTCTGAGGTCATTCAAGAGAATTCAGCCATAAAACAAATCATTCACTGCGGTTGCCTAAGGGCAATAAAAGCTTCACTGCCTTGACTCTAGAAGCACTCTGGGCAGTTTTCCACATGGCAGGGGTAATAGGGCAGGTGTGAAAAATCACGAGCTAAACTCCACCTGGGAGCTCTGGCCAAGGTTTGCCATCAAGTGCCTCTGCACCATTGGCAACCTCATCGCCACTGGCCCAAATGTCCCAATTAGGCACTAACAAAGAGTAACAAGCAAATGCATCAGAAAGACAGATCCCCTGGGAAAAACGTAAATTCAAATTGACGCAAGCCCTGGAGCCGCTGAAGTTAAGTGCTCATGTACCCTCACAGCAAGGATTCTTGGGGAAAATTATGTCTTGTTGAGTATGTATAAGGACTGCCAAAGTTAGCAGGGCATCATGTTATTCCAAAACTCCAGGAGATTGTTGTCTTTCTGTGTCACAGCGCCAGGTATCACTGAGAGGGAGTAGAGGGAGCCGAGGTAGTTAGAAGGTGGAGACAGTAAAATCTAAAATCATGCAATATGCAAGCACTTCACACCTCTCCTTACTCAGAAGAAAGCACAAAACACAAAAACTGGGAAAGTACTGCAGTAATGTAAGCTAGCGCAATTTGGTATATTTGTTATATTGTTAATTTTCTTGTTAGAATGTCATTATTTTACTTTATTCTTATTTTTATTAGCACAACATGGTTTCACATCTCAGGGCAAATGCTGTTGTTTATCAGCCATAAAAGGAAATATTTTGACATAATATAAACCATAGCTGCAAGGTAAAATACTCACATTTTCCTTTACCCATAGACCTTTCAGCAATTATTCAATTATCTGAGGCAGATTTAAAACATTATAGAATATGCTGTGTACTTAAAGGATGAAGAAAAGGAAATATTAGGAAAATCCAAGAGACTTTTTTACAGCAAAACCAACTTTAGTCAAACTTTCCCTTGGATGCTATACTGTTTGGTTCATGTTTTTATTACTTGGAATTTCTACAATTAACTTGGTCATTAGTTAATATTTATAGAGTACTGTAAAATTTCCTCATGCTTTTACAACAACTGCTTAGTTTTTCTTTACAATGTTCCCAAAAGGTGTAAGCAGTAAAATTTCCTGCCAGGAATAAAACAGGAAATTCTTAAGTGCCATGAGAGAGGATACTCTTATAAAGCGTTTTTAGGTGGTGAATAGAGAAAGTCAGTCAGGTGCTTATCCATTTTACAGACCTAATTTGGAGTAAATTCTGCCAACATTTATTTGAACTCAGCTGTGACAAAAAATTTCCATGGTTTCATTATGATTCAGTACAACAAATCCTGACAAAGAACTAGAGTTTAATATTAAGGGTCTTGAAATCAAGTCTAGAGTTGAAAGGATGTAGTGATGTCAGCAATTTCAGAATAGCTCGGAAAAGCAGGCCATCTCAGACAGATGGGGAATGAGTTAAGGTTATCTAAATATTCCCTTTCTTCGAGCTTTTCCAGTTTAATATCTTTGGGTACAGAAATATAATTTTTCTTTATATAAAATCCACCTGGCTTCAGAATGAACCCATTTCCTCTGATTCAGCCCTCAGTAGAAATGAAGAAATTTTGTTACAAACTGTTTATAAATTTGAAGAACAATAATACCACATGTTTTGTGACTACTTGCTTTTCCCACAGAAGAGCTTTTTTCTTAGGCCACATGCCCTCAGTTGAGCATTTTGCTTTCTGCTTCCAGGCTTGACTGGGACTGATTAGAATAATTCCTATTTATCATGCCACACTAGAGATAGTTCTTAAAGGGAAGAACGGTAGTGATAGATAGAGGCCAATATTGAACTCAGTAAAAGTCACAATGGCACCAGTACAATGCAGTTGATTTGAGCAAATATTAAATGAGTGTCTACTATGTGCTTAAGACTGTGAAGTAGATAATTCGTGGAAAAATAAAAATGACTCCTATACACAAGAAGATTAAAATATATTATGGAGATAGGAAATGCATTTTAAGAGATCAATATAAGGAAAGTATAAACTGTGCAGTGTAGACAGAATTAAGAGACAAGTCAATTTGATGTAAGAAATATTCTAATACAAGAAATCTCACCTAAACTGAAACTTGAAGGAGTCTATCCAAGAAAAGAAGAAAAGCATGTTATCGATAAAAGAAGCAGTAACTTAAAAATCTAAATAATTAGGGCCGGGCATGGTGGCTTACGCCTGTAATCCCAGCACTTTGGGAGCCTGAGGCAGGCAGATGATGAGGTCAAGAGATTGAGATCACCCTGGCCAACATGATGAAATCCCATCTCTACTAAAAATACAAAAAATTAGCTGGATGTGGTGGCACGCACTTGTACTCCCAGCTACTCGAGAGGTCAAGGCAGGAGAATTGCTTGAACCCAGGAGGTGGAGGTTGCAGTGAGCTGAGATGGCGCCATTGCACTCCAGCCTGGGCAACGGAGCAAGACTCTGTCTAAAAAAAAAAAAAAAAAATCTAAATAATTAGAGTGGCCTGTTCTTAGGTTAGTAATGGAAAATATCTACTGTAACAGGTATTCATACTGGTAAGCAACTAAATTGAAGTTGACTAAGTTAGGGAAAATTTTCCTTCTCTCTTGTATAAAAGATGTAATTGTCCATGTGTGAACTTTATTCTGGCTTAGAGATGAATTTAAAAAGATAAGAAAATGAGCAATGGTGTGGAGTGCAAGATCAGTAATCTAGTGTTAATAAAGACACAAATATAATCTCTCAGAACAGAGGATGATAGGAAGGAGGTGATTTAATGAAAGAATATTTTAAAACAGTAAAATCAAAGTCCATTAAAGATAAATCTATTAATAATTAATGAGAAATAAAGACAATTATACCATACTTAAAGAACTCATAAGAGAACTAATCTACCATCTCCAAAATGTTGTGGAACTCTGTCTCCTTAAGTTACTCCTTAAGATTTCTGTGTTTCCTTTTTTTTTTTTTTGAGACAGAGTCTCGCTCTGTCGCCCAGGCTGGAGTGCAGTGGCACAATCTCGGCTCACTGCAAGCTCCGCCTCCCAGGTTCACGCCATTCTCCTGCCTCAGCCCCTCCGAGTAGCAGGGACTACAGGCGCCCGCCACCACGCCCGGCTAATTTTTTGTATTTTTAGTAGAGACGGGGTTTCACCGTGGTCTCGATCTCCTGACCTCGTGATCCGCCTGCCTCGGCCTCCCAAAGTGCTGGGATTACAAGCGTGAGCCGCCACGCACGGCCTGTTTCTTGACCCTCTTCTTAGCTATTCTACAAACTCTCCCTGCTTTTGGTTAAGTGTTCATTAGCTTCAATTCTTTAGAACATACGCGTTTATGAACAGATATGGGCCCCACCTTTACTTTTCTGTTCTTGAACTCTCCACTGAATGTTGACAATAGATTATCCTCTCTGCTAATTATATTTTAAAAAGAATTTCTACATTTCTCCCAAACACAGGCCTTCTACAGCCATCCTCTATGTCCTTTATTTCAAGGCAATAAGATGGTTTAGTCTTTATTTTCTCTTAACAGGTTCCTTATGGTGGTCTGTCACCTAATCTCTCTGCCTCCAATCTCTCCCACCGTTATATTAATATTTAAAACAAATGTTTTATAAAGCCACTACACTGTTGCTAAAATATGACTGATATTATTTGTCTCTGGAACATATTCCAAATTTCATAACATTGAAAACCCTCATTCTCTCTTTTCAAATCTCTTTTTCCAAATGCCAAACAACCCTAGTGTCTTTCTGTTTCCAGAATATGATCTGTACTTTCCAATACCAGCTGTGACTACAGATATTAGGCCACATCTGAAAATCCCCTTCAACTTTGTCCCCTTGGAAAAGTTTTCTGTTATTTTAAAACCAGGCTCGGAGAGCATCTTTTTGAAGGCTGACCCAGATTTAAGCAGTAACTCCTCTAAATAACAATATATTTGCCTATAATTCCTCTAATTCAGTCATCAATTTATCAAATGACCACCATACTCACATAAGATTGCACTTTACTGAAGTTCGTCAAACGCTGAGAATGCTGATCCACATCGTTCAGACACATAGCTGCTCAATAAGTGTTATGGAGATTGTAATTGTGATCTTCTAACCTATAGAAACATTACAGTTTCCTGGAAGAGAGTAATTTCTAAAGTAAGGAATAATATGTACTTGTCCAACTTTTTATAAGCCTATAAATTTCTTAATTGTGGAATTCTTCCTATTCTTCCTACTCACACTCTGTATGACTCCAATTCATTAGGCAAAAAAATAAATAAAAACAAAAATACACAATCTAATTACATGTCTCTATGACAGAAAGAAAAATAAACAAAAAAGTAGATTGAGCACCATTGCAATGCTATGCAGATAGCAGCTGCTCTGCACATGTTGATTACACAGATTTCTAATATAAGTATTTAATATAACTATATTGGAAAGAGTATTTGTATAAAGTAGAATACCAGACTCCAATAAAGCTAAGGGTTTTTAGGAAAAATGGATGATATGGTAAGAATTCAGGCACTGGAGTCAGACAGGACAACTTGTGTCTAACTTTTCAAAATTCCTGTACCTCATATGGCTATTATAAAGATTAATGAAATAATGCATGCAGAAAAGTTGGCATGTACTTCCCTATTTGGATTGTTACTATGATTATAATTGCATTATTTAAAAACTGGAGAAAACAGAGAGAATCAGACAGACTTAAATTTAAATATTTGCCAGCTATGTCACCTAGGATATTAACTTCATTGAATCTCCTTCAAATCTCCTTTAAAAAATTGCATCTACAATTCATATTAGATACAACTTTATAGTTTTAAAATGATATAGATATATATTAATCTATTCTCACATTGCAATTAAGAAATACCTGAGACTGAGTAATTTATAAAAAAATGTGTTAATTGGCTCATGGTTCCACAGGCTATACAGGAAGCACAATGCTGGCATCTGCTCAGCTACTGGGGAAGCGTCAGGAAACATACGATCATGGCTGAAAGCAAAGTGGGAGAAGGCATGTCTTACATGGCAAGAGCAGGAGTAAGAGAGAGAGGGAGGAGGTGCTATACACTTTTAAACAACCAAATCTCATGAGCACTCACTCGCTATCATGAGAACAGCACCGAGGGGATGGTGCTATCCCACTTATAAGAAACTGCCTCCACAATCCAATCATCTCCCACCAGGCCCAATCTCTAATACTGGGGATTACAACTCAACATTTGTATGAGATTTGGGCGGAGACACAGATCCAAACCATAACAAGACATTACAACTAGCATGAAAGCTGGTAGATAGCACACACACAAAAAAAACATAATAAATAAATTTAAAGATTTTTTTTTGTTTTCCTCTCGTGCAAAAGGCCAATCTTCTATTTTTATTTTCATTGATTTAACTTCTTATAAACACAATAGATTCTGTCCGAATTTTATCAGAAGTTGCTTATTTCCTCATAATAGGTATATATTTCTCAGTGTTAACTCTGGCTGGAGACCCTTCAGTAGATTAGTGTTAGGGTTCTAATTTTTCTAAAATCAACAATATATAAACAGAAATGTTGACTTATGAGATACACAATTATACTACTCCAAAAAATGCTTTTAAAATATAGCTGTTTTGATTATATAATGTGTGGCTCAAAAGTCCTTAAAACTCCACACGTTTTTGTCTCCTCAAAATTAAAAAAAAATTCATCCTATTAGCTCATTGCCAATACATTTCAATAATTTTTGAATTTAAAGAGCGTGAAATATTGTAAAAAGCAAAGTTCCACGTTCCAATTCTATTCTTGATAATTTAGATATACAACCCTGATATTTTTCACCAATTCTGAAAGAATAGAGAGACATGGAGTATTCAGAAAAGTGAAGAAAAGAGAAATAGAAACTTCACTAATTTATTAAACTTTATTAAACCACTAATTTTACTAATGTGTTATTGTTTTTATGATATATACATTTTTGGTTACCACATTACATCTACCAGATATAATGACACATTTATATTTATGATTTCAAATGTAACCAACAACTCAGACTGTCTTAACTAATAGGCTGTATGTGTCTTCCCTCAGTGGAATCAATGTTTTGAGGGGATTAAATAGAATAATTTTAACCACTTCTGAGGGCATGTGAATATTTGATCCTTTGACCTTCTTCCTAGGCAGGCTAGAGGAGACTTTTCTTGCTTTCTCTCATTGATTTTATTTGTTAAATTTAGGTCAACTGGCAGAAATGGAAAAGGACACCAAGTATTTACTCCATCAGGACTACATTCCGCAGCATCTCTTCTGCAAATCTCATTTGTTACAGTTGGAAAAAAAAAAAACAATTTTGATTAATGACCTTATTTGAAGAGAAATGAGTTTGATTAATCAACTTTTTCCTGTGGAGTGTCAGCTTTGGAGCAAGGCCCCTTGATGGCAGTTTATGGGTATTTATGATCTCTAAGTACCTGCTAAACTTCCCAAATATACACTGACTATAAGTTTGCCATGATTCATTGATTTAAGAGTGTTTTACATAGTTTTACAGAGGAAAAATTTAATACAAAATGTTGTGAGTAATATTGCCTTTTTCACAAGTCATAGCTTTCATAAAGTGGAACCTCAGCCTGTTTCTCCTATGCATATTGACTATTAGTATGAATTCAACTGGATCCAGCTAAAAGGTCCTATTTAGTGTTTTATTGCAAGTTCCCCTCCTCCTACTATTTCAAGTTATTAACTTTGTGTTTAGATTTCAGCCATCTGACTATGATGTATCTAGTTGTGTCCAAAACATGGTTGATTAGAAATCCTTGCTTGATCATTACATATCTTATATTGTTAAATGTTTCAGTCATTGCTGAAGGAGTTCTACGTGTATATTGAGATACATCTTCATTGCTCCATCAGGAAGTTTATAATTGTGACTTAGCCTTCACGTCCTGCTTGTAAGAGTTTCAAGGTCATTCAAAGGTGACATTAGTGTCTTCCCATGTCTTTCTGGGGCACAACTCTGCCTACATACCTGTCTCTCTAGACTCCCAGGTGTATGTCAGAGCTTTGCAAAGCCCCATATGAACAACTCATTTGCCAGTTTTTAAAATGGTTTTTGGTCACCTCTTGTTAGTCCTAAGTATTACCACAGCTACAGGCAACTGAAATATTAACAAATTGCTGCTGCTTGTTTTTTGACAAACATCCAAGGAATAAGATTGAAGAAAGAATAAGGCTGTTTGGACAGAGTAAGCTCTAATTCAGGACAATGGAGTTTTCCAGGGAACTCGCATAGAAGTTCAATAAAGATAAGTCTCTGGGGATGGGACTTTTAGTGAGTTCTAAACATATTTTGCCCACTTTTAAAAAGCATTTAAAACACTCTTAAATCTATATGAAATGTATCCTGCTCCTCCAGTGGTTGCCAGGTTACTGGTTTCCACAGCTACTGTGGTTGCAAAGCTGTTGGTTTTCAAAGATACTGCTAATCTTCGGAGATGGGAATGGGGAAAGGGAAAATTAAAACACCACACAGTTTTCTGTTTTTACCAAGATTCAGCTGTTTTTCTTGAATAAATGCTCCTTGGATTGTTGCAAACCTGCATTCAATTTCCAAGGTACTAAAGGAGTTGATTTTTTACAATTTTTGCCATTCATCATTTGTTCTTTAGAGGAGTGAATTTTGGGGATCCTTACATTGAGGTGAAAGTCAAAAACCTAGCATCTAGGGTAAAGTACTTTCAGAACACTTTTGGTGTTCTGGAAGTGTGAGTCATGCTACTGGCCCAGATTCCACACTTGCTAAGGGTAAGCCAGGTGCAGAGTGGAAGGGGTATGTGAGCAAGTGAGTACAGGGTTTGAGACTGCAGCTGGACAAGATGTACCACAAGCAGCTTCCACTGTGGGCACCACAGCTGGACAAGGAGAACATGATGGTGCCCAAAAGCTTGAAGATGCCAGGAATCACAGAGTCCCAAAGATGATGTTACAGTGTTACAGCCCTGGCTCAGGGAGCCCCAAGGTCTGGGCTCCCAAAAGACCCATGGCTCTTCTCTCCTTCTAGTCACCTGCAACATGGTGAGTAGAAGGCGTGTTTCAACCTTATTTGTTTTACAGCTCTTTCAGTCCCACCATTTAGCAGGACCCAAGTTCTTCTTCCATGACCAGGAACAATGAGGTAGATGGCCAGCTGGAGGGTCAGGAAGGCAGAGAGGAGATTCACTGAATGACAAAACAGCTTTCAGGAGACCTGAAGTGGGTAGCTTTTTTCTGCAGGCAGGTTGTCCCAACAAGTGCCCAGCTCTCAGTGGAGAGGAGACCCGAAGTCGGGTAGCTCCTTTCTGCAGGCAAGTCATCCTGATGAGTGTAGAGAAGACCTGAAGTGGGTAGCTCCTATCTGCAGGCAGGTCATCCAACAAGTGTCTGAGTCTGGCTGAATCTGGGGTTTTTATGTGCTCAGAAGGGAGGAAGTGCATGCTGAGTGCTCCATGGGCAGCCATGGGTGGGCCTGGAAAAAGCACCATAAGTTCTCACTCTGAATCATAGACTCCACCCAGAACTGGCAGCATGGTCCCCAGGCTTCAGGTCATCACTATCTTGAAGGTGGGCTTCACTGGGGACCTGCTCCTTCCTGCCTAGGAACCTGTCTGCCTCCTGCCACCAACAACATACCATCCATGGCGCCCAGGCTGTTTGCACTGAGAGGCTCCTGCAGGACCATGCCAAGCTGCCCTCAGCAACCCTGGCGTCCCTGCCACGCTTGTCGGTGCCCAAAGTCTAGAGGGGGCCAAGGCAGCAGCGGGCTGGTGTGTCAGCATTGCCCTGAGTGCACACACACCTGACCAGGTTACAACAGTTCTGACTCAGCCACAACTTTGCTCCAAAATCAGAGTGAGCAACAGCAGCAGAGAGAAGCCAGGGAGTGGAAGCAAGCACTTCTGAGCCTAATGAGACAGGAGATTTCTGGGCCCCAGAGAGCTCATGGACAGCAAGGTCCAGACCTGTGGCTGGGCGGCTGCAGCTGCACCCAGAAGCACAGGGCTCCGACCTGCTAGTTCAGTAGGGGGTGGTTCTCCTGCCTGCTCCTAACTCCCTTTGGCTCCATGGAGCATGCAGCCCTGGCCACACTTCCCCTGCTGCAGCCAGCATCCCCACAGCAGCTGCTCTAGATAGGCCACCACCACCATCATTAGTAGTAATAAAACTTAAGACATGATTGTGTTCCTAACAATCATCTTCTCCAACTACACATTTTACAGATAAGAACATCATGGATTACATGATTCTATCCAAATCACAACATAGGAAATACCAGTGCCAAGTTGTTATTCTTCTCTATCTCTCATCCCAATTTCAAAATCAGTTTGTTAATTAGCATCTACCAAATGCTAGGCATATCTTAAATTAATCACCCTGGAATGGTTAGAAGGTAAATATGTGTCTTAGTCCATTTGTGCTGCTATGACAAAATATCACAGACTGGATAATTTACAAATCAATAGAAATTTTTTTTTCTTGCAGTTCTGGAGGTTGGGAAGTCCAGGATCAAGGCACTGGCATTTGGTGTCTGTTGAGGGACTTTTTGCTGCATCCTCACATAGCAGAAGGGACAAACACTGTGGCTGTGTCCTCGCATGTTGTAAGGAGGAAGGGCAAAAAGAGCCTAGGTTAGTTCCCTTCAGACCTTTTATAAGTTTGAATTCATCCAGCAGAGCAGAGCCCTCATGGCCTAACTACTTCCCATAGGGCCCCACCCCTTAATACCACCACAATGGGGATTATGTTTCAACATATAAATTTTGGGGAACACTCAGATCACAGCAATATAACTAGAAAAAATGGCTTTTTTTGCTTATAAACTTATGAACTAAAAAATAATTAGGACTCATATGCCTAAAATAGTAGAAACACATGATTAATATGTTCAAAAATGATAAATATATAAGAACTTGATTATTTATATTTGTGGTTTTCAAATAATTGGCATAATTAACATAGTCATAATGAGGCACTTATGTCAAGCTCATGAATCTGGGCTCTTAAAGAGTCCTTTCGGTCTAACTCATGACAACCATCTTCTCCGAAGTACCTATACTCTTTCCCAAATTCTTTAGCTCGAGTCATGCTTCTACAGCACGTTACTTACAGGTTTCTTACAGTACATAGCATTTAATAATGCAAGTCATCTTCTTATTTACCTGCCTTTTTCACTAGACTGTGCTCCCTTCTGAAAACAGAGATTGTATTCTAAAGATCTAAAGAAGATACATAGTATTTATTTAACTATTGTTTATTGAATAGATGAGTAAAATGATGCTTACATTTACCTTCTTGCTTGGGCAAATAGAGACTTGGAATGGATGTAATCCTGTAAACTTCATCTTGGAGGTGAATGTGGGTGGATTTAAATCAACGGATTGTGTCTATTGACATTTAGGGAAAAGGTTGAATTCAGCTACTTGAGGTAAATATATGACTTAAAATAAATCCACTGGTAAATTGTTTTGTTAGATAAGCACAAGTACCAGAACTATTCCTGCTAGAGCCTAGGAATGAATAAACCTTCCCTTATATCAGGTAACTTAATTCCCACATATGCAAACAGTGACCCAGGAATAGGGGATATGGATTAAGAATGACCTTCTTCCATGCCCTATCCCTGTCCTGCTGTGCCTTGAAGAGCTCTCGGGCCATTTGCTTTTATACAAAGGATAAATAATAGGCATTCTCAGAGGATGATAGGTGATACGTGGTTACCTTTGCCTATTATTTTTAAATTTGGTGTTATGAACAGTGTACACAAAGTCTTCCCTAATGGTAGAAATAAGGCCAATAGATTTCATTGTTGTAAATTATCCACTGTAGAGATATTTCTATTCATATTTATAATTTACCATAATAAAAGCAGTATCTCCCCAAGTGACAAAAGCAGACATAAAATATATAAAGTTAGATTTCACAGATATTGTACATACAAAGAAATGAGAAGGTTAAAAAGAAGGCATGCCTTATCAAGAATATAATTATTCACCCAATTAATGAGTGAACCCACATTTTGAAACTTCAGGATGAGTTTTAAATATAATATTTTCATTTCTATGACAAGAATAGTCTTATAAGAAATTAAGTTTATTGTGAAAAATCCTTGAGGGCTGTACATTTATAAAGTTAAATCATATTATACTACCTACATGGTCCATCCATTATTTTAAAAAATGCCAGATCACCTATTCTGAGCTCTAGGCCACCTCATTACAATTATATAGTTATGAATTATTTGATACTGCTTTGGGAGCACTTACCGTCCCATTCTTGCTATTAAATACTACCAAGTTTTTATTTATTTTTTATTATTAACATCCTGTCTTCAGTCACTCACTTGTTTTTACTTTAACTTTAATGTTATCTAATCATTATAACCGTCCATGGGGGAAAAGTAAGTCCCCACAATATTCTCTATTGCTATCTTTCTGCCCAGTTAGATGAAAAAAAAAAAGTGCCTATTGCTTTTCACTTAGTCAAAATAACTCCACTCTTCCCATCTCAGAGACCCTAGAATCTGTCTTTCAGCAAATATGTAAATACATGTTTCCTGAGAAACGTAAAGATACTTGCACATATGTTGATGGCCAAAGCTAGTGTTACAGCAGGTAGTCAGGCAGACATGAGTAGGGCAGGGGAGGGCCCTCACCCACCAGGAATGTCACGCAACTATCAGGTGATAGGCAGTTATTAGACTGTCTCTCTCAAATAATAATTGGTTGCAGCCAGTGCCAGGGAAAGACAGTCTGTCAATAAACAGCAACACCTGAAACTGGTGACCAGCACCTTCCCGATAAGATCTCAGGAGTTGGGCAAGTGGGCTCAAGCATGAACATTAAGAGGCAAAATGATAGAGTTTAGCTGGTATATGACTTCCTAGGGACATTCAACTGGTAAAGGGAGAATATCTCAGGTGAGTATGTGTAAAATTTCCGTAAACACGCTGCACATACTCCCCTCCAAAGTGCAGGCAGGCCACTGTGCATGCAGACAGCCCAACCCCTGGGGAGAATCAGGGCAGAAGGAACACAACACCCTGGAATCATGCCAATATCTAAAACCCCAAGTGAAAGGTCAAACTACGCACTTGATCTCTCAAGTCATCCACTTGGCCCTATTTTAAGTGTACTTTACTTTCTTTCATTCCTGCTCTGAAGCTTTTTAATAAACATTCACTACTGCTCTGAAACTTGCCTGAGTCTGTCCTTCTGCCTTGTGCCCCTCAGTTGAGTTCTTTCTTCTAAGGAGGCAAGAATTGAGCTTGCTGCAGACCTGTATGGATTTGCTGCTGGTAACATATGTTGGTGCTGCATGACTCAGATACATCCTGCTGCCACTAGCTTGGGAAAATATAAAATCAGATTATTCTCTTTGATTTGTTATGTATGTTGTACTATGAACATGGAATTCCAATTAGAGAACGTCTATTTCTAATTTCCTTTAGTGCCTTGTTTCTGTTTTGTTTTGGTTTTTTTGTTTGTTTATTTGTTTGTTTTGAGACAGGGTCTCTCTATGTCACCCAGGCTGGAGTGCAGTGGCATGATCTTGGCTCACTGCAACCTCCACCTCCCAAGTTTAAGCAATTCTCCCATCTCAGCCTCCTGACTAGCTGGGACTACAGGCACATGTCACTATGTCCAGCTAATTTTTGTATTTTCCAGTAGAAACTGAGTTTCATCATGTTGGCCAGGCTGGTCTCAAACTTCTAACCTGAAGTGATCCACCCATCTTGGCCTCCCAAAGTGCTGAGATTACAGGTGTGAGCCACTGCACCCAGCCAGTGCCTTGTTTTATTTCATAGGTGTGCTATATTGTGTTTTGATTCCTTCTTAAACTAATCTTTTTCTTACACTTTCTCCCAAATATATCTCTGAACATCAATGAATACAAAGTGTTATCTGACAAACCATTATCAGGAGAAAGTTATAGCCAAATACAATGTGGTTAGAAGCATGAAATGACAAATTAGGAAATATCAAATTAAAATTTCATCAAAATTTCATGTGCTGCTCTGATGTTTTCATTCTTTCATGGATAAAATAGCTAAATGCTTCTTTACTAATTTTTCATATAATATCACCTGTGGCTGAGATCACCCAGACTATAATAGGTTTGTCAAGAGGAACAATTTTCATTAGACAACAGAGAGAGGCAGGAGAGGGAGGGAAGGAGAAGAAAGAAAAAGAGAGAGGCAGGGAGTTATATTAATCTGTTTTCACACTGCTAATAAAGACATACTCGAGAATGGCAGTTTGCAAAAGAAAGAGGTTTTATTGGACTTAAAGTTCCATGTGGCTGGGGAAGCCTTAAATTCATGGTAGAAGGCAAGGAGGAGCAAGTCACATTTTACATGGATGACAGGAGACAAAGAGAGAGAACTTGTGCAGGCGAGCTCCTCCTTTTGAAACCAGCAGATCTTGTGAGATTTATTCACTATCATGAGAAGAGCATGGGAAAGACTGGTCCCCATGATTCACTTACTTCCCACTGGGTCCCTCCCACAACACATAAGAATTCAAGATGAGATTTGGGAGGGGACATAGCCAAACCATATCAGGAAGGAACTGAGAAGGAAGGGAAGGAAGGAAGTTAGGGAGCAAAGTTGTAGAAAGCTATAATAGTAGGGAGGAATGTGCTGAGTTAATTATAGACCAGCAAATTTTATTTATTTTTAATGCCAGTATTGTCTCAAAGTGGAAGGTGGAACAAAAATTTACCCTTCCAGAATTGCAAGTTTTGAAAGACTAAAAAGTTGGGTAGACTTGTTAGTCCTAGTACATATTTTTTCATATACCTTTAAATCCTCTTATGATGTGAGCACAACTCTGCTCCCCACATTACCATCACCACCATAGTGATTATCTCTGAGAAACTCCTGAAGAATTGAGGCACTTGGAAACAAAAATACAGTCCAGTGTTGGTGCTACTTAAGGATTACATTTTGCATGTACCTGTGAGCTTGAGGTCAAAATTAATTTAACCTATGGACACAGAAGAACAGTAATTAGCTCAGCCTCTCCTTTTATCACCTGTGTGTGTATGGGTGTGTGTGGTATGTATACATTTGTGTATCAGAGAGAGAGAAGGAGAGAGAGAGATTGCCATTTTTGAGTGCTTGAAATATTGTAATTTTATACATTTGCCTGCCAGTAGAAAAAGCAATAAGAAGAAAATGTACAAATTTAGGGGAAAAAATGGAATGGCCTTATTCAGATAAAGGACATCTGTGGAAATTTGGATTGCCAGAAAAAGCTTTTTTCAAAATACAAAGATTTTTGTAGTCTTTGAATTTTTACAAAAAAAAATGCCTTATTTCCCCTTGCATTTTACTGAGACCTAAGTATAAGATTTATACAACTTAACCAGAATAATTTATCTTTCTATTTCTGTTATAGCTTAGAGTCTTTAACAAAGTCTGTTTTTCCCTCTTGTGTCACCTCTGCACTGATGACTCTCATTTAAACAAGAACACACCTGATTAAGGAGCAGATGGCTTGTCCCTGGGTGGTTGGTTTATTTTTACATAACTATCATATTACAGAAAAGAAACTAAATTTGCTAATGAGATAACCGTACTTTAGTTAAATAAGTCTTTGATCTGGTCTTTTTCACCTCTTACAAAGGAAAATATCATACTGCATATACAAAAACAAAATGCTGCCATCACCAAAAGCAGCTGGGGGTTATAGGAGAGAGTTCTGTACTTAAACTCCGAAATCCTTACCAGCCTATTAACCTTAAGTAGGTCCCTTAACTGCTCCTGCTCTCAGGTTCCTAATTAGTGACACACATGAATTTGCTAATACTAACCTCTTAGGGTTGCTATGGTAGGTGGGCTATACCGGGCTACTATTGTTGAAACCACCTTTGCAAAAATTATAGCTGAGAAAAGTATGACAGTGAAAGAGAGACAACCTAACTCACTCCATCTTGCTTCTAACCTCCAAGTTGTCCCTGTTCCATCCTGGGTGTAGGCTGAACTAACTTTGGAAAGAACTTAGTTTATAGTTTAACTGTGAAACAAAGATGATAACAGCCCTTTCCCAAAACAAATCCCCTTCCTGCCTGGGGACTAGACTGGCTTTGCAGGACTAACAAATTAGCCACAAGATTAGAAATTACAGTTTAGGAGTCATGCAGCTGGAGGTTGCAAGATTCTGAATCTCCCCAAATTGCTCCTAGGATAATAGTATAACTATTGTAAAATCTAAGATCAGTGCTCGAGATATTTTTGAGACCTCGTACTCAATGGATCAGCTGGCACCACCCAGCTCAATAAACTGGCTCATCTGGTCTTGCCGCCTCCACCCAGGAACCGACTCAGCAGCATTGACTCCCTATGATTTCATCTTCAACCCAACCAATCAGCACTCCCCACTTTTTGAAACTCTACCCATTAAACTATCCTTAAAACTCTGATCCCCACGTTTTTTGGAAGACTTACTTGAGTAATAATGAAACTCCAGTATCCTGCATAGCCAGCTCTGCGTGAATTAAACTCTTTCTCTATTACAATTCCCCTGTCTTCATAAGGCAGTTCTGTCTAGGCAGTAGGCAAGGTGAACCCACTGGGCAGTTACATTGCCATGCAAATATTTAATAATTTTATAGTAGTATAATATTATAAGTGTCTTGGTTTGAGATAATGATTTTAGCTTGGTCCTAAGAAACTGATGCATGTTCTTGACCAAAGGAGGTAAAAACTCCCTATCTTACTGACCTCAGTAAACGCAGGGAGAAAAATTGCATTAAGTAACCCAATTTTAGGATCCATTAATTACTTCATTTGGAAATCTAGGGAGTGGTAATTTTGCAGAATTGTGTTTATCTCTAAACTAATCAGCTTATCTTATGGAGAAAATAGTGTACGAATAAACGGCATCTAAATGAAGAGAAAACAAAAACACTCAAGATTTAAGGAATACAAGGTGAATAAATACATAAGCAAAGACAAAGAACTCTTTATGATTTGTAATTTGTCTCACAAAAATAAATGCATACTGTCCCAAAGCAAAATAAAAAATTTAAAAGTAAGACAGATACTTTGAGCCTAAATAAACTGTATAAAACATAGATCCAGCCTTTATAAAATTTAAAAGTTCATTGTAGGATAGCAAGGTGACAAAAGCCAAGTACTTACTGCTTTATGAAAATACACTTAATAATGGAATGCCTAATAATTGAAATATAAGCTTACATAACAAAAAGGAAGTTTTATTACCAGAGTGCTAAGAAATATTTTTAATTCTTTAATTGTGTTACCTGAAGATACTGCTTCCTTTGGGTTCAAATTACTGGTAAGAGTTGAGAATTATATTGGCATTTCAGAAAGGAGACTGCAATCACTGCAAGGGAAGAGGGCCAGATACCACCTCCTACCCCAATTATTGGCTTAAGGACCAGAGAACTTGAGCTAGGCATCTCCTCTGCATTCAATCCCACACCCACCCTTCCTTTAATACCGAAATTGTATTAGCCCATCCTCATGCTACTAATAAAGATATACCTCAGACTGGGTAATTTATAAAGGAAAGAGATTTAACTAATTCACAGTTCCACATGGCTGAGGAGGCCTGACAATCATGGTGGAAGAAGAAGGAAGAGCAAAGGAACATGTTACATGGTAGCAGGCAAGAGAGCATGTGAAGGAGAACTTCTCTTTATCAAACCATCAAATCTCATGAGACTTATTCACTATCATGAGAGCAGCATGGGAAAACCTGCCCCCACGATTCAATAACCTCCCACTAGGTGTCTTCCACAACACGTGGGGATTATTACAATTCAAGATGAGATTTGGGTGGGGACACACAGCCAAACCATATAAAAAGTCATAAAACATCTGTGCTTGAATATGCCCAGTATCTAGGGCTAGGACTGAGGAAAGAGGCTTTTTGCCCTGTTACTACAGCAAGAGTATAGAAGGCCTTGTTCAGCTGTTGACCTGACATAATTGCCTCATCAGCCTACTGAAAGTATTACTCCATACTACCTTCCAGCAGAGAATTATAATGAGGAACAGGAAACAGATTCCTAGATAGAAATCTCATGTAGTGAGCAAGCGTTAGATCCCTGTTCTTGAAAAGAATGTTGGAAAAGCGGTACCTGCAAGAGTCAGACCCAGAACAAGGCCTGAGTCTTCCCTCAGTTGAAGCACCCAGGTGCTACTGCTACTAATAGCTCAGAATCATCATTAGACATTTGATTGTATGTGGCAAATGAAAAGTGGGTTCCAGTGCTGAACTTATAATTAGTAAACAGTGTGTACTTTATGAAAGCCAAAAGCATAATAATTGATCTTAAGATTATGTTCACTCATCACTGCCAGGACTATGTACATATTTAGGGTAAAGTGCTTAATAAGTAAGTTTAACATCAGAACGCTAATTTCTAGAGCCTCAGTCACCCTTTAGGCACAATGACATTTTAGGGGAACAACTTTACAATAAATAGGAAAATTATCACATAGGTTAAGTCACCGTCCTATATACACAATATTTTTAACCAACACAAGGGTTAATATTTCATAATTTGTTTATTCAAATGTACTGGTAGAGCTTTATAAGAAAATTATTGGGAAATTTTTAAAAATTGCAATAGACAAATTGATGTTATTGATAAAGTTAAATATTTGGGGATATCAAATAACTTAAAACGTGCATTTTATTGATTTAAAGCTTATGTAGGAAGAGTAGCTATTGATTATATTTTTCTTAAACACTAAAAGGTTTCTAAGGTAAGAAGAAAATGCTTCAAAATATGATTTGGATTTTGCTGAACACAAAGCTTTTAAGAAATGTGTTTGAAGACTAATGAATCCTGGAACTTTCTCCACTCTTGAAAAGAAATAGTTGCGTCAATGCTAACAGCAGGCAATTCCTTCAAAGAGCACTATGCAGATAAATGTTAGAGTCTTTGAAATAATGATGTTAAATTACAAAATGATATCTTGTCCTTATAATCTGTCATCATAGCTTTCCCCTTTAAGACAAGAGAAGGCATTTGAGTGTGCAAAACAGGGAGATAAGAGACAAGGTAACTTGCTGTCATCCATCTGCAGAGATTTATGCTGGCAAAGGGAAGTGGAGCTTGGGAGAACCAGCACAGAGGTAGGCATGCATCACTGACTGAGACTGATTCTTGGGTAAAATGGAAAATGATCAACAGACTAGATAGCAAGATCTTATTGACAGAGATATTTCCAAATGTATGAAACCATTCTTGCACTTTTTACACTTGAATTTCTTCATTGTACACAGCTCTAAAGCCAAAATGCTGCATCCTACTCAAGATTTGTTCTATGCGATTTAAATAGTGTTGTGGAAAGAGTGCCTTTATGGGTTTATGTATGACATTTTGATAGCTGTACAATTATTTGCGACTTATGAGAATACACTTTTAAAGTAGTCCAGAAAGTCACTCATTTTTTTTTTTGGAATAACTTATATGTACCCTATTTCCTTAGTTAATTGTAATGTTGGTCTACTGCAGTAATAAAGTAGTTATATATTGAGTATCTCGGATGGACCACTCTGCACTGTTATAACTGTTTATAACTTTGTAATGCTTTCATAAATGTGATTCATTACACTAATAAACATGCAAGACAACTGCAGCATCTCACTGCTTCTTTGCCCAAGTTGCTTTGGCCTTGATACCCAGAAATGACTTTCATTTCCACCTTGAACAGAACCACAGGAAATGTATGATTTGGCTTCCTACAAATTTTAATTTATATTTTCCAATAATATCTAATCAAAATATATATTATGATAGCGCGACTTAAGATTGATTATAATTAAAGAAAAATATCACTCATGGGAGAACATAGAAAGTATAAAAGAATGAGAAAACAGAACCCATACTAAAAAGTTTTTTTAAAAAAGATAATTGTTTTGGCTATGGGCAAAAACTCTGATGGTAAGTGATATGTTTTTTAATACACAAATGAATTCGTGGGGAAGAAGGGTAGCAGAGGAAGAGGATGAGCGTTTTTACTCTATGTATAACAGATACATCTAGAAGAAAGGAATTCAAATAATAGCATAGCTTTTAGGTGAGCAACAGCAGGAGGGCACAATTTCTGCTTTCAGTGTTTATGATGACTTGTCCTATTAGAAACATAACAGACATTCTGCCAATATTTTGAGATGATCTGGAAAGGTCGGCAAGAGTTCCTTTAGTAAAAAATTACCTAGCAATGTTGTTTTGTTTTGTTTCCTGCAAAAGGGAATAACTGAATTATCTATGTCCAGCTTCTATTTTGTCATTCCCACCTTTGACAATCCTACTGTGCTACAGGCACTTATGTCTTCATTTGGTGCTAACCAGTTCCCGGAATGGATGTGAAAAAAGAAGGTAAGACATTGGAATCCTCATCCTCATCCAGAAATACAATTAACTTGCAATCTCTTGCCTTAGCCCTAGGCAATTATGTGACTACTGAGCTATGGCCTTACTCCAGGCCCCACCTGACATGTGGTGTGTCAAGTTCATATGATGGTGTGGGATGGAGTCACACTGGTTTCCTTAATTATTCTGAAGTCTAGTCAATCTCCTAATTCAGGGTTTAGACCATACTTATTACACTCATAGTTACCAGCTGGGGTCCTTTCTAGCCATATGCACTACCATAAATACTTGTTTTATCTGTGAAATAAGAGTGATAAAACTTGTATTGCAGAGTTGTTATGAGAACCAAATTAACTTTTATGAGATAAGATATATAAAACTGGAAAGTAGCAGATACTGTAATCATAGGATCTTTCCTTCTTATGCCTCCAAGCATCATCACCGACTGTCAGCTCTGATGACATGCCTTTAGCAGTAAAACTGACTTGAAGTGGATGTTGACAATAACTAATCTTAGAACTTAGATATTTGGTCTGAATATCTGAACTTAGATATTTGGTCATTTGGTTATGATTATAGTTTGGTTACTCCTTCTGGGTTTTGGTCTAGGTAGTCTGAGTGTTTTCAATCATGTCCCTATAATTCTTCTACTTAGAAATGTGCATGCAATACAGATAAATCAGGCTATGCTAAGACCACATTATTCTATAATTATAAGAACATGTATAAAGTTCTGAGTCCAATTAGCATGTCAAAAGATGTATAAGACCTACTTTACACAAAGTACTGAAGTAAGTTCTCCAGGCTGAAGAATAATAATAGCATTATATTATGGAATTTCACCATATGTAGTTGTAAATATATCACAAAAATACAGAATGAGGTACTAAATGAAATTATAGCATTGAGAGATTTTTACATTTTGTGTAAAGCTGCGTTACATTATTTCAAGACAGATTTCTGTAATTTCAGTATATATATATTCTAGTCTCTAGGGCAACCATTAAAAACTGGATAAATAAAGAGGTATAGGTAGAAATGAATAAAGTGTTTTAAATGAAATACTAAAAAATACATGATTGCTACAATAGAAAGAAAAAAATAAGAATCTCAGGGAAAACAGTAGCAACAAAGGGAATACATAAAAACAAATAGTCAGGGCTGGGCTCATTTACTCATGCCTTGTAGTCTCAGCACTTCGGGAGGCTGAGGCAGGAGGATCACTTGAGGCCAGGAGTATAAGACCACCCTGGGCAACATAGCAAGACCCTGTCCCTGAAAAAATCAAAACACAAATAGCCAGATGGTTGACTTAAACTAAAAAATATCAACATTTAACATTAAATGTAAATGAGCTAAGAACTCCAATTAGAAGAAATTTTCAGAGTGAATTATTAGAAATAAACAAATAAAAGAGACCCAACTATATTGCTCTTAAAAGAGACACATTTCAAATATAAAGATACATATAGGAAGATACAGATAGCCTGGAAGTACAGTATGCAATAAGATACACTACGGCAAGCAAAAACCATAATAAAGCTAGTTTGGCTATATGTCAGACAAAGTAAATCTCAGAACAAGAAATAGCATCAGAGATAGAGAACAACTTAATATTATAAAGCATCAATTAATCAAAGAATCATGAAAAATCCCAAGTTTACATGAATCGAGTTACAGAATTCTTAAAAATGTAAAGCAGAAATTGACAGCTTTAAACATAAAAATAGACATATCCACACCCATATTGGAAAATAAATACCCTCCTTTTGTTGATAGATAGAACAGGTAGACAAAAACCAAGTAAAGATACAGAAAATCTAAACTATAGTATGAACCAACTTGACCAAATAGAAATTTATAGAACAGAGGTGGAGCCAAGATAGCCGAATAGGAACAGCTCCGGTCTACAGCTCCGAGACTGAGCAACACGGAAGACGGGTGATTTCTGCATTTCTGTTTGAGGTACCGGTTTCATCTCACTAGGGAGTGCCAAACAGTGGGTGCAGGACAGTCAGTGAAGTGCACTGTGCGCGAGCCAAAGCAGGGCGAGGCATTGCCTCACTTGGGAAGCGCAAGGGGTCAGGGAGTTCCCTTTCCTAGTCAAAGCAAGGGGTAACAGATGGCACCTGGAAAATCCGGTCAATCCCACCCTAATACTGCACTTTTCCAATGGGCCTGGAAAACGGCACACTAGGAGATTGGGGGTTGCAATCGTAGTCTCTGATAAAATAGACTTTAAACCAACAAAGATCAAAAGAGACAAAGAAGGCCATTACATAATGGTAAAGGGATCAATTCAACAAGAAGAGCTAACTATCCTAAATATATATGCACCCAACACAGGAGCACCCAGATTCATAAAGCAAGTCCTGAGTGACCTACAAAGGGACTTAAACTCCCACACATTAATAATGGGAGATTTTAACACCCCACTGTCAACATTAGACAGATCAACGACACACAAAGTTAACAAGGATAGCCAGGAATTGAACTCAGCTCTGCACAAAGTGGACCTAATAGACATCTACAGAACTCTCCACCCCAAATCAACAGAATATACATTTTTTTTCAGCACCACACCACACCTATTCCAAAATTGACCACATAGTTGGAAGTAAAACTCTCCTCAGCAAATGTAAAAGAACAGAAATTATAACAAACTGTCTCTCAGACCACAGTGCAATCAAAGTAGAACTCAGGATTAAGAAATTCACTCAAAACCACTCAACTACATGGAAACTGAACAACCTGCTCCTGAATGACTATTGGGTACATAATGAAATGAAGGCACAAATAAGGATGTTCTTTGAAACCAATGAGAACAAAGACACAACATACCAGAATCTCTGGGACACAGTCAAAGCAGTGTGTAGAGGGAAATTTATAGCACTAAATGCCCACAAGAGAAAGCAGGAAGGATCCAAAATTGACACCCTAACATCACAATTAAAAGAACTAGAAAAGCAAGAGCAAACACATTCAAAAGCTAGCAGAAGGCTAGAAATAACTAAAATCAGAGCAGAACTGAAGGAAATAGAGACACAAAAAACCCTTCAAAAAATTAATGAATCCAGGAGCTGGTTTTTTGAAAAGATCAACAAAATTGATAGACCCCTAGCAAGACTAATAAAGAAGAAAAGAGAGAAGAATCAAATAGACGCAATAAAAAATGAAAAAAGGGATATCACCACCAATCCCACAGAAATACAATCTTCCATCAGAGAATACTACAAACACCTCTATGCAAATAAACTAGAAAATCTAGAAGAAATGGATAAATTCCTTGACAAATACACCCTCCAAAGACTAAACCAGGAAGAAGTTGAATCTCTGAATAGACCAATAACAGGTTCTGAAATTGTGGCAATAATCAATAGCTTACCAACCAAAAAGAGTCCAGGACCTGATGGATTCACAGCCAAATTCTACCAGAGGTACAAGGAGGAACTGGTACCATTCCTTCTGAAACTATTCCAATCGATAGAAAAAGAGGGACTCCTCCCTAACACATTTTATGAAGCCAGCATCATCCTGATACCAAAGCCTGGCAGAGACATAACCAAAAAACAGAATTTCAGACCAATATCCTTGATGAACATTGATGCAAAAATCCTCAATAAAATACTGGCAAACCAAATCCAGCAGCACATCAAAAAGCTTATACACCATGATCAAGTGGGCTTCATCCCTCAGATGCAAGGCTGGTTCAACATACGCAAATCAATAAATGTAATCCAGCATATAAACAGAACCAAGGACAAAAACCACGATTATCTCAATAGATGCAGAAAAGGCCTTTGACAAAATTCAACAACGCTTCATGCTAAAAACTCTCAATAAATTAGGTATTGATGGGACGTACCTCAAAATAATAAGAGCTATCTATGACAAACCCACAGCCAATATCATACTGAATGGGCAAAAACTGGAAGCATTCCCTTTGAAAACTGCCACAAGACAGGGATGCACTCTCTCACCACTCCTATTCAACATAGTGCTGGAAGTTCTGGCCAGAGCAATCAGGCAGGAGAAGGAAATAAAGGGTATTCAATTAGGAAAAGAGGAAGTCAAATTGTCCCTGTTTGCAGATGACATGATTGTATATCTAGAAAACCCCATTGTCTCAGCCCAAAATTTCCTTAAGCTGATTAGCAACTTCAGCAAAGTCTCAGGATACAAAATCAATGTACAAAAATCACAAGCATTCTTGTACACCAATCACAGACAAACAGAGAGCCAAATCATGAGGGAACTCCCATTCACAATTGCTTCAAAGAGAATAAAATACCTAGGAATCCAACTTACAAGGGATGTGAAGGACCTCTTCAACGAGAACTACAAACCACTGCTCAATGAAATAAAAGAGGATACAAACAAATGGAAGAACATTCCATCCTCATGGGTTGGAAGAATGAATATCGTGAAAATGGCCATACTGCCCAAGGTAATTTATAGATTCAATGCCATCCCCATCAAGCTACCAATAACTTTCTTCACAGAAATGGAAAAAACTACCTTAAAGTTCATATGGAACCAAAAAAGAGCCCGCATCGCCAAGTCAATCCTAAGCCAAAAGAACAAAGCTGGAGGCATCACGCTACCTGACTTCAAACTATACTACAAGGCTACAGTAACCAAAACAGCATGGTACTAGTACCACAACAGAGACATAGATCAATGGAACAGAACAGCGTCCTCAGAAATGATGCCGCATATCTACAACTATCTGATCTTTGACAAACCTGACAAAAACAAGAAATGGGGAAAGGATTCCCTATTTAATAGATGGTGCTGGGAAAACTGGCTAGCCATATGTAGAAAGCTGAAACTGGATCCCTTCCTTACATCTTATACAAAAATTAATTCAAGATGGATTAAAGACTTAAGTGTTAGACCTAAAACCATTAAAATCCTACAAGAAAACCTAGGCAATACCATTCAGGACATAGGCATGGGCAAGGACTTCATGTCTAAAACACCAAAAGCAATGGCAACAAAAGCCAAAATGGACAAATGGGATCTCATTAAACTAAAGAGCTTCTGCACAGCAAAAGAGACTACCATCAGAGTGAACAGGCAACCTACAGAATGGGAGAAAATTTTTGCAGCCTACTCATCTGACAAGGGGCTAATATCCAGAATCTACAATGAACTCAAACAAATTTACAAGAAAAAAACAAACAACCCCATCAAAAAGTGGGCGAAGGACATGAACAGACACTTCTCAAAAGAAGACATTTATGCAGCCAAAAAACACGAAAAAATGCTCATCATCACTGGCCATCAGAGAAATGCAAATCAAAACCACAATGAGATACCATCTCACACCAGTTAGAATGGCCATCATTAAAAAGTCAGGAAACAACAGGTGCTGGAGAGGATGTGGAGAAATAGGAACACTTTTACACTGTTGGTGGGACTGTAAACTAGCTCAACCATTGTGGAAGTCAGTGTGGCGATTCCTCAGGGATCTAGAAGTAGAAATACCATTTGACCGGCCGGGCGCGGTGGCTCACGCTTGTAATCCCAGCACTTTGGGAGGCCGAGGTGGGTGGATCACGAGCGCAGGAGATCGAGACCACGGTGAAACCCCGTCTCTACTAAAAATACAAAAAATTAGCCCGGCGTGGTGGCGGGCGCCTGTAGTCCCAGCTACTCGGAGAGGCTGAGGCAGGAGAATGGCGTGAACCCGGGAGGCGGAGCTTGCAGTGAGCCGAGATTGCGCCACTGCACTCCAGCCTGGGCGACAGAGGGCGACCCCGTCTCTCTTCCGATATTCACATTCACGAAATACCATTTGACCCAGCCATCCCATTACTGGGTATATACTCAAAGGGCTATAAATGATGCCGTTATAAAGACATATGCACACATATGTTTATTGCAGCACTATTCACAATAGCAAAGAGTTGGAACCAACCCAAATGTCCAACAACGATAGACTGGATTAAGAAATTGTGGCACATATACACCATGGAATACTATGCAGCCATAAAAAATGATGAGTTTGTGTCCTTTGTAGGGACATGGATGAAACTGGAAAACATCATTCTCAGTAAACTATCACAAGGACAAAAAACCAAACACCGCATGTTCTCACTCATAGGTGGGAATTGAACGATGAGAACTCATGGACACAGGAAGGGGAACATCACCCTCGGGGGACTGTTGTGGGGTGGAGGGAGGGAGGAGGACCAGCATTAGGAGATATACCTAATGTAAATGACGAGTTAATGGGTGCAGCAAAACAACATGGCACATGGATACATATGTAACAAACCTGCACATTGTGCACATGTACCCGAAAACCTAAATAATAAAAAACAAAAAAATAAAAAAATAAAAATAAAAAAAGAAATTTATACAACACTATACTTAACAGCTGCAGAGGATGTATTCTTTTCAAGTGCATATGTAACATATATCAAGGTAGACATTATACCGGGTCACACGTCTTAAGACATTTCAAAGAATTGAAATTATGATTTTGTGCATATTGTATCTGAGATAAACACAGAATTATAAATCAAAAACAAAAAATGACAAAATTCTCAATTATTTGTAAATTAAGCAACAGGTATCTACATAACCTTAGAGTCAAAGAAGAAAGGAGAAATGAGAAAACATTTTGAAATGAATAATAAATAAAACACAGCATAAAATTTGTGAGATGTAATTACGGTGAAGCTTAAAGGATATTTCAAACCTTTAGAAGTTTATAATGGAAAAGGAATTTCTATAATTAGTGATCTAAGCTAGAGATTGTCATATTTTTTCTTAAGGAGTCTGACAAGAAAAAATTTTAGATTTATGGACAATGATGTCTACAGCAACTATTGAACTCTGCCATTGTAACACAAAAGCAGCCATAAATACTGCATAAATGAATGAGTGTAGCTATGTTCCAGTAAAACCTCATTCTTAAAAACAGATATCTGGCCTGTGGGCTGTAGTTTGTGGCTGATGATCTAAGCATTCACCTAAAAATGTTAGCAGAAAAGAGAGCAAAATAAACCCATAGTAAGTAGAGAAAAACAAATAAATATAACCGTAGAAGACAGACAATAATTGATAAAATTGACAAAGTCATAATTTGTTTCTTTAGAATGCTTAATGTAGGTGATAAACTTAGCAAAAATAATCAATAGAAAAAAGTAAAAATTCTTAATATTAAGAACGAAAATGGGCTATCACTACAGATCCAATAGGCACTAAAAAATAATATTAGAAATTACTTTACTGAAATAAATTAGTAATGTAGATAAAATGGAGAAAGATACTGAACAAAAAAAATTAATTAAAATAAGTAGAAAATATGTAGAAACTAAATAAATTCCAAAGCCTTCTCAAAAAGATAAAAATAGGCATACATGGTTTCCTCCATGAATACTACTAAACATACAAAAAGGAACTAATACTAATATTACACAAACTTTTTCAGCAAATAGAAGATAGAGAGAAAGCTCATTTTATTTCATTAGTTTGGATTAACAGCAAAACCAAAGGCTGACAAAGACATTAAAGGAAAAAAATACAGCCCAATATCCTTCATGAAATAGAAAATCCTTGCAAAGTCTAAGAAAATCAAGTTCAGCAATATAAAAATTAATAATAATAATAAATCATGGACAGTGGAGCGTGTCCAGAAAGGCAAACTTAATTTGATACTTAAAATCAACAATGTAATTCATCACATTAATAGAATCAAGAAGATAAATAATGTTATTATTTACAGAAAACGTCTTCTGACAAAATCCGACACCTATTCATGATGACATCACTCAGCTACCTAGTAATAGAAGAAAACTTCCTAAATTTGATAAAAGTCACATATATAAAAGCACTTTTAATGGTGAAGTCATGAGTGCTTTTGCCCTAAGACTAAAATCAGAACAAGGCAAAGGATATACACTCATATCTCTTCTATTCACTTTCATAATAGAGATTCTGTCTAATGAAGTAAGACAAAATAAGAAATAAAACGTATAAAGGTTGGAATATGAGAAGTAAAACTTCCAGAAAGCATAATTTCTACGAAGAAACTCTAAACAAATCTACAAAAATGCTAAACCTAATATGTGAAATAAGTTATATTTCAATATACTAACAAAAAATGCTGAAAATAAAATTACAAATAAATAGCACAGGAATATGTAAACTACTTAAGAACAAATTTAATAACATTTACAAGAACTCTAATGTACTAAAAACTGTATGGCATTCCTGAGAAAGTTTAAAGAATTAAGTAAAAGGGGAGGAATATCATTCTTACATGTAGAAAGAAGAAAAATTTTAAATAGAATAATCATATCTAATTAAAAAATAAAATGCTATATCAATAAAAATATCATCAGGGCTTTTCAGCAGAAATTGATAAACTAAAATTTTATATGAAAATATGAAGAACCAGGCCAGGTGTGGTGGCTCATGCCTGTAATCTCAGCACTTTGGGAGGCCATGGCAAGCAGATCATTAGGTCAGGAGTTTGAGACCACCTTCGCCAACATGGTGAAACCCTGTCTCTACTAAAAATACAAAAATTAGCCAGGCATGGTGGTGTGTACCTGTAATCCCAGCTACTAGGGAGGCTGAGGAAGGAGAATTGCTTGAACATGGGACGCAGAGGTAGCAGTAAGCCGAGATCACAACACTGCACTCAAGTCTGGGTGACAGAGTGCAACTCTGTCTCACAAAAAAAAAAAAAGAAAGAAAAAGAAAAAGAAAATATAAAGAACTTAAAATTGTCAAAATTTCCTTGAAAAAAGCGGACAATTTTAGAAGTCTTGAAATTTTACTAAAAATTTGTTGTAAGTGGTATTTAAATAACTTACTATATGTTTTAGTGAATATAGTATTAGCATAAATATAAACAAACAAATGGAGGAATACAGCTTAAAAGAAAGGGCAGAAATGGCCTCAAGCAAATATAATCAAATTATATTCGATGAATAATTCAAAGCAATTTAAATGGCAAAGGAAGTCAGTTTAACAGGTGGTGCTGTAACCATACCTCACACCATAGATAAATTTTAGTTTAAAATAGAATGCAGATTAAGTATAAAAATCAAAAAGTGTGGAGTTCCCAGACAATAACATATTAAAATATTTTTGGAACTCTTATGTAAATAGACAAAGATTTCTTAACAAATTTCCAAAAATACTTGTGTAGTTTTTGTTTGTTTGTTTGTTTCAGACAGAGTCTCACTCTGTCACCCAGGCTGGAGTGCAGTGGTGCAATCTTGTCTCACTGCAACCTCCAACTGCCAGACTCAAGCAATTCTCCCACCTTAGCCTCTCGAGTAGCTGGGACTACAGGCACAAACTACCATGCCTACCTAATTTTGTTTTTTTTGAGGGTAGGGATGGGGTTTTGCCATATTGCCCAGGCTAGTCTTGAACTCCTGGCCTCAAGCAATCTGCCTTCCTCAGCCTCCCAAAGTCCTGGGATTATAGGTGTGAGCCACCATCCAGGCCTAAAAATACTAACCTTAAAAGAAATCTCAATTAATAATTTGGGCTTCATCAAAATTAAAAACTTCAGCTACTCAAGGAGATAAGTGATCCCATTCAAGGAATCTATTCTAAGAATTTCTTTTCAGGGACTTCCTCCGGTAATGAATGGCTTTGTTTGGCTTATCACAGGGACAAAGATAGGACTACGTGTATTTGTTCTCACACTGCTAATAAAGACATACCCAAGAATGGGTAATTTATAAAGCAAAGAGTTTTAATTAACTCACAGTTCCACATGCCTGAGGAGGCCTCACTATCACGGCAGAAGGAGAATGAAGAGCAAGGGCACATCTTACATGGTGGCAGGCAAGCGAGCTTGTGCAGAGGAACTCCCATTTAAAAAATAATCAGATCTCATGAGATTTATTCACTACTATGAGAACAATATGGGGGATATTGCCCCCATGATTCAATTATCTCCATCTGGCCCCACCCTTGATATGTGGGCATTATTACAATTCAAAGTGAGATTTAGGTGAGGACACAGCCAAACCATACCATTCCAGCCCTGGCCCCTCCCAAATCTCATGTCATCACAATTCAAAACAAAATCATGCCCTTCGGATAGGCCCCCAAAATTTTAACTCATTTCAGCATTAACACAAATGTCCAACTTTAAACTCTCATCTGAGACAAGCCAATTCACTTCCACCTATGAGTCTGTAAAATCAAAAACAAGTTAGTTACTTCTTAGATACAATGTGGGTACAAGCATTGGGTTAATATACCCATTCCAAATGGGAGAAATTGTCAAAAACAAAGGGGCTAAAGGCCCCATGCAAGTTTGGAATCCAATAGAGCAGCCATTGCCATTAAACCTTAAAGTTCCAAAATGATCTCCTTTGACTCCATGTCCCATACCAGCTCACGCTGATGCAAGAGTGTGTTTCCATGGTCTTGGGCAGCTCCACCTGTGTCTTTGTAGGGTGCAGGGCCTTCACAGCTGGTGTTGAATGTCAGCAGCTTTTTCAGCATGGTGCAAGCTGTTGGTGGATCTACCTTTCTATGGTCCAGAGGATGGTGGCCCTCTTCTCACAGCTCCAATAGGCAGTGCCCCAGTGGGGACTATATGTGGGGGCTCCAACCCCAAATTTCCCTTCTACACTGCCCAACAAAGGTTCTCCATTAGGGCCCCACTCCTGCAGCAAACTTCTGCTTAGACATCCAGGCATTTCAATACATCATCTGAAATCTAAACAGTGTTCCCAAACCTCAATTCTTGACTTCTGTTCACCCACAGGCTCAACACTACATGGAAGCTGTGAAAGCTTGGAGCTTGCACTCTCTGAATCCATGGCCCAAGCTGTACCTTGGCTCCTTTTAGCAACAGCTGGAGTAGCTGGGAGGAAAGGCACTAAGTCCCTAGGCTGCACTCAGCATATGGCCCAGTCCAAGAGACCAATTTTTTTCCCCTAGACCTCTGGGCCTGTGTTGGACGGGCTGCCAAGAAGATCTCTGACATGCCCTGGGTACATTTTCCCCATTGTCATCATGATTAATGTTTGGCTTCTTGTTAGTTATGCAAATTTCTGCAGCAGGCTTGGATTTCTCTCCAGAAAATTGTTTTTTTCTTTTCTAGTGCATCATCAGGCTGCAAATTTTCCATACTTTCATACTCTGCTTCCTCTTGAATGCTTTGACACTTAGAAATTTCTTCTGCCAGATACCTTAAATCATCTCTCTCAAGTTCAAAATTCCACAAATCTCTACCACCAGACTCTTTGCTAAAACATAGCAAGAGTCACCTTTACTCCAGTTCCCAACAAGTTCCTCATATGCATCTGAGACCACTTCAGACTGGACTTTATTGTCCATATCACTATCAGCATTTTAGTCAAAGCCATTCAACAAGTCTCTAGAAAACTCAAAACTTTCTCACATCTTCTAGTTTTCTGCTGAGCCCTCCAAACTGTTTCAACTTCTGCCTGTAACCCAGTTGAAAAGTCACTTCCACATTTTCGGTCATGTTTACAGTGGGACCAATTGACTGTATTAATCTGTTTTTTCATGCTGCTAATAAAGACATATCTGAGACTAGGTAATTTATAAAGGAAAGCAGTTTAATCGACTCACAGTTCCACATGGCTGGGGAGGCCTCACAGTCATGGCAGAAGGTGAATGAGGAGCAAGGGCACATCTTACATGGTGGCAAGCAAGAGAGCTTGTGCAGAGGAACTCCCATTTATAAAACCATCAGCTCTCATGAGACTTATTCACTACCATGAGAACATTGTAGGGGAAATCAACCCCATGATTCAATTATCTTCACCTCGCCCTGCCCTTGACACATGGGGATTATTACAATTCAAGGTGAGATTTGGGTGGGGACACACCCAAACCATATCACCAGGTGATCTATTTAGGAGATAATACTAAGAAACACTGGAAGTAGAATATGGAGAAGATACAAGACTGTAACAAAATCAAAATAGTTTGTGTTATAAAGAAAACTACAGCTCAATCCCAATGCGGTACACTGGGGTACAGTTTAAAATGCTCCTTAGAGGTTTCCCAACTATAGGACAAGAAGGTGATGCTAATTATCCTATGACCCTGGCATCCCCTGGCTGAAAAGTGTTCCCTAGAGTGTAGACTTCTGGCCCTTTCAGCTGCTGTTGCTTGAGCTGAACATGGCTCCAGCAAAAAAGGCTCTGAGGCAAAGAGTTGTAGGTGCTCTCAATTAGAATCTCTTGGCTTCCTGGCTGTGACAATTTTCATTGTCACTGACAGTGCTCAAGGCTTTGCTTTTCTTCACAGCCTCACCCACACTTGTTATCTCTCATATTTTTGATAATAGCCTTTCTGATGTGATATCATGTTATGGTTTTCATTTGCGTTTCTGTGATAGTTACTGATGTTGAACACCTTTTCACATATATGTTAACTATTTATATGTTTTCTTTGAAAAAAATCTCTTCAGGTCCTCTACCTATTTTTAGTAGTGTTATTTTTATTTTTTCTATTGAGTTGTGTGAATTCCTTATATATTTTTGATACTAACTCATCAGGTACATTGTTCACAAATATGTTCTCCCATCTCATAGGTTGACTTTTTATTTTGTTATTTTCTTTACTCTGCAGAAGTTTTAATTATTATGAAAAATAACATGAAATTTCCTTAAAATGTTAAAAATAGAACTACCACATGACCCAGCAATGCCACTTCTGGTATATATCCAAAGGAAACAAAATTAGTGTTATCTTCATTGCAGCATTATTTGCAATAGTCAAGATACGGAAATAAACCAGGTAATCATCAGTGAATGCATGGATTCAAAAAATGCAATATGTATAATATATTTTATATATTAATATGCATCTTATATTTTACATAATGGATGTTAATATTTTGTATATTTTATGTATTAACATGTCCATTAATATATTTTATATACAAATATAAAATTGAATATTATTCAGCCATACGAAAGAAGGAAATCCTGTCATTTGTGACAACAAGAATGTACCTGGAGGACATTATGCCAAGTGAAATAAGCCAAACACAAAAAGAGACATACTGCATGATTTCGCTTACATATGGAGCCTCAGAAAGTCAAACTCATAGAAGCAGACATTAGAACAATGGTTGTCAGAGGCTAGAGGGTAGGGGAAATGAAGATCTGTTTGCCAAAGTGCGTAACATTTTAGTTATAAGATGAATAAGTTCTGGAGATTTAGTGTACAGCATCAAATTATGGTGGCTCTAGTTAATAATACTTTATTCATCTCTTCTTGAAATTTTATGAGATAGCAAATATTAAGTGTTCTCAATGTACACTTCAATGGTAACTATGGGTAGGAGCATATATATTAATTTGATTCTGGTAATCATTGCACAATGTTTATATATATAATATAATCACCATGTTATATGCCCTGAATATATATAATTTTTATCTAGCAATTAAATATTTTAAATTTTTGAAAATAAAAAATTCCTTGGCAAGTAGAAGTGAACATGAAGGGGATACAGGCTCAGCACTAACAAAATCTGACGAATATATTTTATATATATATATTTTTTGAAACAGGGTCTCCTTCTGTCTCCCAGGCTGGAGCACAGTGGCTCAAGGTCAGCTGACTACAACCCCGCTTTCCTGGCTCAAGTGATCTGCCCACCTCAGCCTCTCCAGTAGCTGGGACCACAAGGCTGCGTCACCATGTCTACCTAATTTTTGTATTTTTTTGTAGAGGCGTGGTTTTGCCATATTGCCCAGGCTGGTCTCGAACCCCTGAGTTCAAGTGAGCCACCACCTCGGCCTCCCAAAGTGCTGGGATTACAGGTGTGAGCCACTGTGCCAAGCCTGATACATACATTCTTAAAAATATTTTCACACACACATTTCAGAACTGAAATCCGCTGTGATGTATAAAGGAACTTTTAAGATGGGGGCAGATTTCAGAATCCATGGATTTGAGGACCGATGGCCTGAGGTTAAAGAGTCAACTACAGGAGTTATTCTGCATTGTCTACTTTGTTCCTTTCTCCTCAGATATTCTTCCTGTACACCCTCCCTTCTCCTAGATAACTCTTATCCATTCTTCAGAACTCACTCTAAGAAAAACATATCTTCAGAAAGGTCTTCCCTGATCTTTTCTGAGCAGGTCAGACTCCACTGTAAAAGGCTCTCTTTAGCACCTTGTACATGGCCTTCATAACATCCCTCCTAAGTGAAATTAAATTAATAACAACATAATTTATTATTTAATGTTTGTCTCACACTAAAATATAAGCCGCATAAATGTGGGCACTGTGTACATTTCCCACTGCTGTGTCTTCAATCCACAACACTATCCCCAAAACATAGTAGGCATTCAACAAATATTTGCCCAATTAATGCATTACTAGATTGACTAAAGAACTATAGAATGATTTAGGTTGCCTAAGAATTGGTTTCTTTTATAGTGTATAGAAAATAGGAAACTACTTAAGGAGATCCATTCCAGCTACATGACAGAAACTAGCTCAGAAGAACATACCACTAAGATTTTTGAGTTTGTCATTTGACAAAGAATATTCTAATAAAAAACAGGTGAATAGAGATAAAAACCTGGAGGAACATCTTTTAATATTAACATGAAAAATTATATATATAAAAATTCAAGGTGTATAACATGATGATTTGATATAAACATTGTATAATTATTACCAGAATCAAATTAATATATTTGTTTTCCCCACCCACGGTTACCATTTGTGTCTGGTGTTTGTTGAGAACACTTTAACAATAACTTTTAATATATGTTAACATTTACTGATGTTAAAATGTACATGTAAGGAATGTATCTGAATAAACAAATCCAAACAAGCAAATAACACCAATAAAACGTAAGGAGAGGGATTTGAAAGATCCTCAGCACACATAAAATATAGCATTCAAAATTTGAAATAACTTTATTCTAAAATTAATTTATTACTTTCGATTATCTGAATAGATTTAAAAAGATGTTTGAAGAAAATTTAATAACCATTTCTGTTTTTTTTTAAAAAAAAGATGACAAACAAACTTGTAAAACCAAAAACCATAAAGTTTCTGAAGGATGCAAGAAAATATCTTTGTCATCTTGGTGCAGGCACAGATGTCCTGCATAAGTTACAAAAAGCACCAACCATTAAAGAGAAAAAGTGGTAAATTGGACTTACAAAATTAACAATAATTACTTATTAAAAGACACTGTTAAGAAAACGCAAAGCAAGCCACAGATTTAGAGAAAATATCTGTTAAATACATATCTGACAAAAGACTTGTGTCTAGAATATACAAAGACATTTTGCTACTCAACCTTAAAAACAACCATAACAAAATATGGGCAAAAAATTTGAAAAGACAATTAAAAAATGTATATGAATGGCCATTAAGTATAGAAACTTTCTCATCATTAGTTTATAAGCTATCAGTCAATGCTAACAGCATTAAATATAGGTGAGGATGCGAAACAACTGGGACTACCATAAATTCTTCTCATACTGGATAACTATTTGGCAGTTTCTTTTAAAGTTAAATGTACACTTCAATTCCATTCTCAGCATTCCATTCTTACAACCCAAAATAAAAACACATGTCTACAAAAAGACTTGTACAAGAAAGTTCATAGCAGCCTTATGTAAAATTGTAAAATGGTCAGAATTGAAAACAACTCAGATATCCATCATCGGTAGAGAGGATGTATAAATTACGGTATGGCCACATAATGAAAGATTATTCAGTAAGGAAAAAGAACAAGCTGCTGATTAATGTAAAAAAAATCCCAAAAATATAATGAATGATGGAAGCTAAACACACACACACACACACACACAAGTAATATGATTCCACTCACATGAATTAAAAGGATAAGCACAACTAATCTGTGGCATCAGAAATCAGAAAGTGATTGCTCTGTAAAATATGAGAAATTGATTAGATGGTGGTGCAAGAAAACTTTCTGAAAAGAGAAATATTTGTATTATTTTGAGGGATACTGGATGCATAGGTATATATAATTTTAAAAACTTACATAATTGAATTATGAAGACAAGGGTGTTTTATTGTACATAAACTATGCCTCCATTGAAAACAAACATGTTAAGAAGCATCTTTCTCCTCATAGTTAGATGTTTAAAACTAAAAGTAAACATCATACTTAGGGAAACTTTAGGGGCATTCTCACTGTGATCAAGAGTAAGACAAGATACATGAGTACCTTCACAATTTTTGTTAATGTCCTAAATGAAGTTTCAGACAATAAGATATGGAACAAATATAAGAAGACAAAATAACTGTTTACTGACAATATATTTGTTTATTAATTTGAAGATATTCAACTAAAATACTATTAGGACTACTAATAATTTTAAAAGTAGTCACACAAAAAAAGTTTGCAATAAATATGTCTTTTAAAAAATATTCTAGCAATAAATGGGATGCAATAAAAAATTCATTCATATTTTTAACCGAAAAAACAAAAAATTTCCAATAAAAATATGCAAAACCTATAGAATAAGATTACATAAATCTATCAAGCGGCAGAACAAGATTCAAGTATATAGACGTACCTTGCTTCTCATGGAAAAACAATTTTGTAAGGACATAAATTTCAAATCAATAAATTGTATATTTTAATGTAAATCACAATATTAAAGCATTTTGGGGAAAGTAGCAAAATCATTTTAATATTCATTTGGGAAATTAAATGTGTCAAAGTCAAGGAATTTCTGAAAGCAAAATTGTATTAGCAATTTGTACTATTACATTTTAAGTTATATCAATGAATTGTAATAGTTGAAAGAGTGTGATACTAACTTTTTTGTTGTGATAGAGCAAGGCACATGGTAAAGCCAGTTCGTCAGGAATTTTATTGTATGTTTTTCTACAGTTCAGTAAAACCTCATACATACATATTTATTCATATATGTGTGGACTTGAAAGAAATCATAAGAAGGCATACATTGCTTACTCAAATTTAGCACAGTGGTTCTGTGTACAAAAAGCTTGAAAATTGTTCCTCTATTCTCCTCTTAAGCTCTTACAATGACAGACAGCTCACTAGAGAGTAATCGGGGAGGGCAGATATTTTATCTATTTTGCTTGCCTTCCTATCCCAGTCCTCTGGCCAGGTACTAAGTAGCATACTAGGGGCACTCAGTTGATAAATGTTAAGTGACTAAATGATTGCATAAAGCAGTTAGATAAACAAAACAGGTAGAAATATTAAGCAACAAAATAAAATTATTTTAAGTATTTTCTGTATATTATTAGTAGTATTTTAAATAAATAGAAACAAGGGAGACGATCCAATAATTAGTGTTGGGACAACTGATTAATATTTTAGAAAACAAAGACAACTTTCTCATTTCATACTATATTTCCAAAATATATGAATTTAAATAAACCATTTACTGTACAAATGAATGAAATCATAAAAATAAATGTAGATTATATCTCAGAGGAAAAATTGTAATAAAAATCAAGGCATATTCATTAGAGTCTATTCGTTAAAATTTAAATATTAAGGAAAACAATACCTAATATAAAAAATCAGTAACAAATATCAGGAGAACAATAAGTAGGAGATTAAAGAAGTACATGTGCCAAATTTCTCATCTTATATAGTAGAAGTAAATGTTTAAAATAATAAATTAAGATCTCAGGTAAAAGACTATCGTAGGCATTATTAGAATAATAATAAGACAAACAATAAAAGTAAGACTGTAACAATCCTTTGAGATATTATTATTCTAATTTTATAGAAGAGGAGACAGGCCGGGTGCAGTGGCTGACGCCTGTAATCCTAGCAGTTTGGGAGGCCGAGGTGGGTGGATCACGAGGTCAGGAGATCGAGACCATTCTGGCTAACATGGTGAAACCCCATCTCTACTAAAAATACAAAAAATTAGCTGGGCGTGGTGGCAGGCACCTGTAGTCCCAAGCTACTCGAGAGGCTGAGGCAGGAGAATAGCGTGAACCTGGAAGGCAGAGCTTGCAGTGAGCGGAGATCGTGCTACTGCACTCCAGCCTGGGCAACAGAGCGAGACTCGTCTCAAAAAAAAAAAAAAAAAAGAAGAGGAGACTGAGTCATAGACAAATTAAAACACTGTGAAAGGTTAAACAGCTAGTAAGTGGCAGAGTCAGAAAGAGCAACAAAAGCTAATAAAAACAGGAAGATGAATAAAATTATAGAGATGAAGGCAACAGTGAGAAAGTTAAAATGCAATAGTTTCTTCATTTTTCTGATATGCAAGTCAAAGGACACTTAATATACTTGGTAAGCTATATTAATAAATATTTGTTAATGTTTATAATAGCAAATAATATTTATAATAATATTAATATACAGTATATTCATTGATATAATAAATTATTACATGTTTAGAGTTGCGGTTATAAATAAAGGCCCTATTTACTAATAATTAACAATTATACTTTACTAATATTAAACTATATTAATAAGTTTTATATTATAATTAATAAAGATTTTTATATTAGAAAGATGATCTTTAGAAAACCTAAAACACATAATAAAATTATGTGAACAAAACTATGAGAACAATCATATATATTCACACAATACAAAAAGTGTAAGTCCATATTATAAAGCTAGAACACCAAATTAATAAAGCTTTAAAAACCGGAACACATAAGATGATACAATTACATCAATCATATATATCAAAATTTAAATCTATAACTTTATTAACATTAAAAATAGTCTCAGAATTGTTCTGTAAGAAAAACAATAAAATTACCTACACAGAAGATGTATTTAAGAAACAGATTCATGGGAACTTGGAAAACACAAGAGTAAGCAAAATTAGTTTACGCTCTTGCAAATAAGCAACGAAAATTAAGGAGCACAACAGGAAAACTGATTGTGTTAATTTTTCAATGAAAACAATAAGCAAATACTGTCAAGAGTACACACTGCAACTTACTTTCTTTATTGAACATGTGTCTTACTGACATTTCCGTGTCAAGAGCCACCTTCTTTTAGTCAAATCAAAGAATGCTACAGAATTGATAGCATAGCTTCTGGTGCAGATCCTGATTTCTCACTTTATTGCTATGTGCTCTCAATCAAATCAGTAAACCTTTTTAAGACTCAGTTTCCACGTATAGGAATGGGCACGTTAATAAAATCTGATGATTAATATTTATTTCCATTAGAAAAAATAATGCGTATAAAATATTGGTACAATATGTGATACAATAAAGTCTTCATAAATATGAAAATCATTATTATGACAAGTTGAATATACTCCTGTGTTAGACATTTGAGTTATTTACAAATTTTGTTCTATTAAAAACAATACTCAAGTTATTCATAAACGTCTTTTTGTCCACGTGTGTAAGATGCTGTCTTAGAAGTGTTAAAGGATATGAATTTCAAATTTCAAAATTTTGATAATATTGAATTTCCCTCAGAAAAATTTGTTTCTAGTTATATTGTATAAAAATGTTTATTTTTCACAGTTTTGCCAATCAATTCTAGTTATTAATTTTCTGCAAATTGCGCTATTTTAATGAAAAAATAAAACTTTATTTTTACAATTGTATTTTTCTGATTGATAATGACATTGACAAGCTTGAATGCACTTTTATGTTTTTTCAATTACCTAATCATATTCATTACCTTTTTCTATATTAGATCAATTACCTGTTTCTTATTACTGTGTTGAAGGTCTTTATATATGTTGGATATTAACATTCAGACATAAATATACTCAGAGAACTCTATGTTTGCTTGTTTTCCATTCTTTCTCGTTTTTAAACTTTCTGAAAGTTACCGTGTCTCAGGAAACACAATGGTTAAGCACATCCACTCTGAAGTCAAATTTCAGACGTCCAATCTTGGCTCTGCCAATTAGCACCTGTGTGACCATGTACAAATTACTTAACTCTCTGAGACTTGGTTTTATCTCTTTTCTAAAATGAGTACAATAATCTTAGCCACTGCATAGGTTTTTATGATGATTAAACTATTAACTATTATTATTTATTTTATTTTTATTATTCTGAAGATTTTTAAATTTATGTTATTATTAATAAGGCCTATCCCACAAAAAATATAAGTAAAACTATGGATTATTATAGATTTTTATTTCCTCATTTGTTTTTATGTACATTATTGATACTGACCCACACACTATTTCCAAAACAATAATTAAAACCCAGGCACTGTTAATGTTTTTTAAAGGTATAAACCTTTTTTAATGTGTGCCTATTTGAATGAGCCAGAGTCATGGGCCACAGTGTTTGCCTTTCTGTTTATACCATGCAGGTTACTATGATGTGGATGTTCAGGTCAAAGTCTGTGTAGAGGTTCTGAGAACTGAAGCATTGGGTAAATTATCTACAGGACACTTCACACTGTAACAGGTGGCCCGTATTAGTTTGCTTGCAATGTAAAATCTGGACTGCTTTTACTTCCTCAGGCACAAAACCAGACTCTAAGAAGCAAGATGTTGAGTTTAGAAATGAATGTTTTATTAGTCAGATTTCTCCAGAGAAACAGATCTAACTGGATGTGTGTGGATTGTGTGTGTGTGTGTGTGTGTGTGTGTGTGTGTCTATTAATACATAGAGAGAGGGATTTTGTATAAACAGTTGGCTTAAGTGATTATGAAGGCTGAGAATTTGTGTGTCGGAAAATGCTTTGGTGGTATTCTCTGACATTTGCCTTTCAAATGCAGGACTCAGAAAAGATGCCCCCGGACTTACATTAATAATGAAACTTGTTCCCCTGTAAAAAAGATTGTTTTATTTTTGACAGTTCTAAATATAAGACTACCCAGCTGGAAATTTAGACATATTTATTTCTATGATCTCCACCTACCTTTCCACCCTGTGCAGATGAAAGAATATAAGCAGAGTCCTTATTTGATAATGCTGTCCTTCAAATATCTCTTCACATGGCCATACTAAATGTCTCTTTTGTAATTCTCATGACTATCTTTATAAAACACATTTTCAGAAGTTCTGCTATCCTAGTCACCCTTTTATGGATATGTCAGACTTTGTCAATGTTTCCCTTAAACTAAACAGAAATACCCCAACGTGATGGTACCCACAGCAAAGTACAGTATAATGAATACTTGCCTTGGTCTGGTTATTAAATTTGTAAGATCGCTGCCCTGAATAAATTAACTCTGACAAGAAGCATGTATATTTCTGCCTCATTTTGGATTTGAAATCAGTTATACTTCCTAGGTACAGCATTAAAACATAATTTAGGTAAATTCATGCATTTCTCTTACATACCTATATAATTAACTTTTAAGATCAACTTTAAAGGAATAAATTTTACAATACATCTCTGACTTTCTATTACCACATATCAAACTAATTTGACTAATTTGCTATGTTTATAATCTAGTGTTTCCTACATGCCAGCAAATGAGTAAAATAACTTTAAGCATTTCATTTATTATGTTTAAGATAACTGCCTCCATTTTACTTGTTAGGAAATTTGACAACAACTACTCAAAGCATAAATAGCAAGGCTAGGAATTTGCAGGCCAATCTTCCTTCCACAATACGACATAGCCTCAGAGTGTGGCTGAGTACCAACTCTTCCCCTCAGCACTATTCTTGTTAACATTTTGAAAAGTATGCTTTACAAATCTTATCCAAGTTATTTACAAGCAAATTAAGCATGGCATTGCCAAGGACAGATCTCTGGGGCACACCACTGAGAAATTCTGTTTTTGTTGGCAATGACCTGTTCATTAGTCAATATCCTCTGAGAAGGGTAATTCTACCAGCCACAAACTGACCTAATTTTGCAAGAGCCCCATCCACATATCATCACCATATTTACAAGAATATAGTGACTGTCAAAAAGTTTGCTGAAATCAAGGAATTGCAGTTAGCTTGATGTCACTTTATGTATCGTTAACAACCTGAGACAAATATATGTAGACAAATACAAATGTGCATTTATGTATACGTACGTATGCACACACACATATGTGTATATACTGTTAATGGAATCAGATAATTCTAGAAGACATTATCATAAAACTATCTATACATGTCTCCTTCAGGCTCTTACTGTGTACTCTGCTTTTATGTGTCTCTTCTCATTCCTTCTGCATTGAAGTCACACATGAAAAGTGGTACATTTACTTCTACTAAGAATCACTTTTCTCTATGGTCTTACAGTCACACTAACACCACCTTATGTGGTGTTAGTGGTGTTGGTGGTATGTGGTGGTGTTAACCAAGCATCAATCACATCTGTGATGAATTCTCACATAAATAGTATACAATCATACCTCCACAGAATCTCCAATCTCTTAAATTAGCCAGGCCACTCAATAATGAAGAGAATAATATCTTGCTTATTTGGTTCCCCCTACTTCCGCACACCAACTTTGAGAAATATTCTTCTGTGTCCTCCTACTTTCTATGTATTTTCCTCAATGTTTATGTCTGTGGATGATTTATTATCTATGTTTTCAAATCCATTTTGTTTCTTTCCTCAGTTTTTATCATAGCCCTCCTTTTAGCTATTTGCTTTCTAGAATCAATGTTGCCCATAAAATATTAGTCATGGAATTATTAAACAGGACTGCCTTATCATTTACTGCAGGGGAAGAGATTAGCTTATAGTATTAGAAAAATACATATATTAGAGGCCTGTCAATCGACCTTTCATTCTAATCACTTTTGAGTAGCCAAACGCACACATGGTACACTGCCAGCACCTCACCTCTGCTGCATCCTGTACCTCCTGCTTCCTGTCTTGGCTTCATAAGAGGCCATTTCATGAGACACTTCTGTGAACTCCCATGGCAGTCACATTTATGCAGCCTGGAAAAATGATATTTACGAATGAGCCTTGACTTGTGGGTTATGAGAGCTATTGGATAAACACTGCTCCCTATATTCCTTAGGCAGACAATTCTAAGGTCCATTCTGAGTCAGAAAACCCCAACAAGATGAAGTCCCAGTTACTAACAGAGGTATCAACTTGATTGTGTACCCTTTTAATTGCTTTTCCATTCTCTGTTTCACTCTCCACAGTCCCTTACTCTGTTCCCTGGGATTGCTGCACAAATAACCTGCAGGCAAGCCCTTGTGTATGGCTCTGCCACTGGAGAAACCCACGCTCAGACACGGAGCATTATGGCCTTCATGTTTTGTACAATATACCGCTCATTTTTAGCTCTTTTTTTTTCAAGTAGGGAACAAATTTATTTGCTAAAATACAATGTAAATGCAATTTCCAATATCCTGATATCCAATGATGCTTCTGGTCTAATGTGGAAAATGTAGGTGACAAATAGAACACAGATATAAGCAGACAGCATACTCAGAATAGAAAGATAAAATGGCAGAATCACAGCAGTCATTCAGCATAGGGCCGAACACATCTTAGAATAGCAAAGCTTTAGATGGAAACCAATTGACAAACCCAGAGCTATGATAGAATAATAGTAATTATAATGGTACATATTATTTTCTGTCAGTGTCCTAAATCCAGTGCAAACTTCATGGGATAAACCACCGTGGTAAATTGCCATGATAGCTAGATTGAGCCAGAATAATATCTTAGCCTCAAAGGCTAGTGGAATGAAGAACTGGTTGGAAATATTTCTCAAAATGTTTTTTATATAAAAACATATGATTGTCATTGTAGAACTACTTGCAGACACTTTTAAAAATACTTTTGTCCTCCTTTTAAAATATAAAATTAGAGTACCCATATAGTAGTTATAATATAGAGATACTGGTTTATTCAGTTAGTTTATCTCAATTAGGATTTTTTTCGATGTGAGTAATAGAAAAAGCAGCTTAAACTGCATTAAAGAGTTAGACAATGCTTTATCTCCTACAAAAAGAAGACTTGAGTATAGTGAGTGCCAAGGTTGATCAGGTGCTCAGAAATAGTAACATGTATCCATGTTATTGCCAGGCTTTTCTATGCTTAATGCCTGTTCCCTTCTCACCATGAAAACAAGTAAGCTGAGGTTGTCCCCAGTGTCATTTCCACACATGCCAATGTCCAGCTGTGGAAACGGTACCTGGGTTTTTTTTTGTTTTTAGGAGTGTGGATTCTTTTGTTCTGAAACTAGTATCTCACTGGCAAGCATTTGATCACATGCCTAAAACTAATCCTACTGCTACAATAGGATTAAAATCTCCCAGGCTAACTTACAGGAATAGTCTGACCTGGCATGAATGTTGAAGAATTAACCCCAATGTCCAAGACATACATTTTACTTGGTACAGAAAAGTTAAAGGCTCTTACATCCAGAGAAACAAAAATGGGTAAAGAAATGCCTAAGCCAAATGAGGCCTGTTTCACTGTACAAACAGAGGCACAAAATTATTTTTATGTCACAGGAGAATCTGGATCAGAAAAATTCCTAGCACAGTTTTCTAAATCAAAGTCTTTTGTGTAAGACGAGATCATTATCTGAACACTGAGAATAATGAGGTCACCATAAACAACACTTTTTGTGTGTGTGTTTATTTGCTTCCATGTCACAAAGTTATACACGAGAAATTCTTTGAAGTTCAAAAGGGAACAAATCAATAACTGATGTAATGAACCTATCTTGTACCTTTTAAATTATATCCCTTTAAATCTATGCAATTTATCTCCAGAAATCTAATGGTTGGCTTGAGGTCAAGCCCAACTTGAACCAACTTTACTAATGTGCCCACTGCAAATCCTACTGTGTGAAGTTCTGACATTTTACTGGGGGCTTCTTTCCAGCTTGAATCTTTTGTCATTTTGACAATTGAATCTCATTTGCAAGGAAAGGATAAAAAAGACAAATCTACGTCTTGACATCTTCTGGTGTGTCTCTAGAGGTGATGAATCCCTGTTTTGGTAAGGCTGAAAATAATTGAGCAATGGAGAGTAAATGAGAGAACAGTTTTCACGGTAGCTTCAGTCTTAACAGTCTGTCAAAGCATCTTGTCAGGTTACAAAACAATGATTTAAATCCCAAATGCAGCTCATCTTTCACCCATGTGAGGTGGTTACACATGCGTGCGTAGACATATGCATGCATATATCAGAAATATTCTTCAAGGTTGTGGAATCTGCCATGTTTTCTTACTGTATTGGTAAACAACATGAAAAAGACATCCATATTCAAAAATCCGAAGAACTCTGGTAGAGAAAATACACATTTGCTATATTTATATTTTTATTTGAAACTAATTTGCTTGATATTTTAGAAAAAACATTGACCTAAAAGATTGTCCCCTGAACTCCTGCCCTGCTGCAGATGACACGAGATGACAGGGCATTTGTCTTTAGAGGTTTTTTGTTTTGTTTAGTTTTTTCATTTGTAGTATGTGTTAATGATTTATTACATGTCTATACCTACGGAATGATTATTTAATTTCGGTTCAAAAGTAACTATATTAAGAACCCATGTTTCTTTGATCATTCCTAATTTGTAAAATAAATAATGCACAAATAAAACTTGTATTTCTTATTAAATTCCCCAGCATATGTATACTCTCCTTATATTTTCCCCTTGAAAATAAAAATACATTTACAATTTATAAACATTGGTTTAAAAGGAACAGCTACATAAAGGTTGCCAGTGATTGGCTTCAATCCTTCACTTAGTGTATTAGTCCGTTCTCACACTGCTATGAAGAAATACCCGACTGGATAATTTATAAAGAAAAATGATTTCATTGACTTACAGTTCCACATGGCTGGGAAAGCCTCAAAAAACTTACCATCATGGCAGAAGAAAACTCTTCACAGGGCGACAGGAAAGAGAATGAATGCCAGCAGAGGAAATGCCAGATGCTTACAAAACCATTAGATCTCGTGAAAACTCACTCACTTTTACGAGAAAAGCACAGGCAAATCCGCCCCTACGATTCAATTACCTTCCACTGGATCCCTCCCATGGCACAAGGGATTATGGGGATTATAATTCAAGATGATATTTGGGTGGGGAGACATCCAAACCATATCACTTAGCAAATATTTTTAATCACTTACTTCTACGTATTGGAGAAACCACAATAAATAAAGTAGAGTCTTTTGGCCCCAAGACAATTTACACGCCAGTGGCCGAATCCATCCAAAAAAGACCGTTGAATGAGAACCCAGGGGTGAGCATTGATTCTTTGTTCCCCAACAACCTTCTTCCTGGGGGCATTGAGGTGTTCTTTGAGCTGGCAATGAAGCCAGGTCTCCTGCTTCTAGAATTAATACAGCTAAAGCTCCAATCTGAATTTTAGAATCCGAAAGTACATTACAATATGACCTGAAAATTTTCTTGAAAATTGTCTCCCTTCCAATGTCTTTATCCTCAAAACATACTCAGCCAAGTGACCCTATAACATGGTTCAGTAAATTGTGGCATTTTAAAAGTACAGCTGAAAGAAGTGAAATACCATTGTTCAACACTAAAAATTCAAATTAGATTTGTCACCAATTACTGGTCCCTTCTTCTTCTGTTTTGTCAATGAGGAGATACATAAAAATAGCAAAGGCTGGTAAGAGGTAACAAACCAGATCTAACAGAATCCCATCTATACCAGTTTTCACTGGCAGCATCAAGAGAAAGAATGAGAAATTGCATTTAATTAGGACTCTTAAATCATCCTTTGCATTTAAAGAGAAGTAGATATATGTGTAGTATTATTGTTTTTATTATCTGACAGTGACAAAGGAGGTAACGAACAGTTCAATAAGCACTTTATACACTTATTCAACAAATATCTATTGAGAAGCTACTATGTATAGGCATTCTTTTAGGTGCTTGAGATATGGCAATATGCAAAACCAAAATTATTTATCTTAAAAAGTTTACATTCACTTACTACCCCCTCAAAGCCTCCTGAAGTGAGTGATATTATTAATTCAATTTCTCAGAAGATAAGTACTGTATAGTGGGATTTAGAGGTTAATTAATTTGCCTGATGTCATACAGCTAGTAAGTTCAAAGACAGGCTGTGAATCCAGGTCTGAGTGACTCTAGAGCTTGAATTCTTAATTATCTTAAATAAAAACCCCAATGGATAATAAATTCAAATTGACCACAAACTGGTAGCAATTTCCTTAATCTTGAAGACATTAAAATATGTAAACACGAAGCTAATTATAATAAGAAGAATTAACCTCAGAAAACCAGCTGCTTTCTTCTAGAACCCTCCCCCACCACCATGTCAAAGGTTTACTATTATAACAAACACCAGAGATAGTATGAAATAATTGGTAAGTGCACAGGGCTGTGGAATCAGAAAGACCGGGCATCTGCTCTTTCCACAGTGCTTACCAGATACGTGATATTGAGCAATTACATAATGCCCCAAAGCTTCCCTTTACCCACCTGTAAAATGTGGTAGATAATAGTACCTACCAAAAGGAGCTATTGTGCAGTTTAAGAAGGCTGTGTGTCCAGACTTCAGACAGTGCCTGACCTGTAGTTCACACTCAATAGAGATTTAGCCTTATTTTTTCTATTCTTATCTCTGCCAATAAACACATAAGGCAGAAGAACTACCCATATTACAGATATAGCTACCTGATACTTTTAGTAAGATAAGTCATGGCTTTCCATAGTTCTTGATTTTTCATAGCCCTAGAATTTTTCAGGTAACCTTGAGAGGAAAGGTTTTCATCTTAAAGACAACTGATTAGATACTTCTTGCTTAATTTATAGGTACATAAAAACATTTCTCTCTGTTATAGGATGAGTGTCAAAACTTGTAGAGATTACCTTAACCTAAAAGCAATTTTAACGTCAAACTGGTTGTTTCTTTCTGATAAATAATGCATTGAGGGAAATTTCAAGTGATTTTTCTGACTTTCCAACCTTAAAAGAAATACCGGTAACCAGTGATTTTTAGCTTTAAAAAGCTAATTATCTCTGTGTATATATACACATAAGGTGTGTGTGCACATGTGCACATGTGTGTGTGTGTGCATCTTAGTGTGGGATAATCTTTTCTAAGTAATACACAAAATAGAAAAGCCATAAGAGATAAGATGGATGAATTTGACCTCACAGGATATGAAAGTTCCACATTAAAAATGCAAAAAGAAAAGTTTAAAAAAAAATACAAGCCAGAAAAATAGTAACACATGTGATATACAAAAAAATTTTTGTTTCACATAAATAAGTCTCAAACAAGAAAAAAAAAAAAACAGAAAAAAGATAAACTCTTAGGAAAAAATAGGTAGAAATCATGTCTCAGTTTTGTATTGCTACATCAGAGTACCTGGAACTGGATAATTTATAAAATAAATAAATCTATCTTGTCACAGTTCTCGGGTCTGAGAAGTCCAACATCAAGGCATTAGCTGGTTCAGTTGTCTGGTGAGGGTTGTATACTCATCCTTGGGAGGGGAGAAACTCTGCATCATCACATGAAAGAAGGTGGACAGACAAGCTTATCTAACAATGCAGGAAGAAGTCCTCATGGCATAATCACCCCTTAAAAGTCTCACCTCTTAATATTATCACATTGATAACACCTGAAATTTGGAGGAGACACATTCAAACCATAGGACTTAAAAAGTATTGAATACCCAGGAAACACCCACAAACAACAACAACAACAACAACAACTGGCACTAACATATTTGAAAAAAGCTCTAATTTACTCACTTGAAAAACTGCAAACTAAAAGATAAAGTCTATGTATTTTTTTACAAATATCAACAGTAGATATCAAAAAGCAAAGTAATGGTCAACATTGTCAAATATGGGGAAGAAAGAACTTATTTTAAATAGGATATAAATGAGTGTGTCCTCTCTGTAGAACAACTTGACAATATCTCAAAAATATTAAAATGCAAGTATCTTATTACCCAGTATTTCGATATCTAGAATGTTTCTATGTTTCTTCCAGATATACAAATATACACACTTTATCTACAAAGTGATCCACAGAAGAATTTTAGAACTGTTCATGGAAGGCAAAGGCTAAAATCTATGTAAATGGTCATCAAAATTGGATTGGCAAAGCAAATTATATTAGATGCATATAATGGTATAACATAATGGATCTACTGATGCTGGCCATGATGGAATTATCTCAAAAATATAATTAGAAGAAAAACATACAAGGCAGAGACATTTATTTAGTTTAGTAAGCTCACATTTCAGTAAAATAAATATATATACGTGAGTGTGAGACCAAGAGAAGAGAGAAATTTATTTTTCATGTTTACATTGTGTACACAATGCCTTTTCATTTTTGTTTAAAAAATATATTAATAGGTATTATTGAAAGACAAATATGGACAGAACAGATAATAGTGGTAATGAATATAACTAATGAAAAATAAACTTTTAAAAAATGATTAATATTTAACATATGAAAAACATTTTAATTCATAAAAGATGTTAGAAATTTGAAATTAGAGACTAAGAGTTTATGGAAATCCAATGTATGATTTCTAAAATAAATATTAATAGAAAGCTAGAATAATCTGCCAGATGGGAGAAAGAGAAAGAGAACCATTGATGGAAAAAAAAATATGACAGATACTGAGTTTGAGGACTTTCATAAGTTTACACATATCTATTTATTACATGTTCTGAAAAGTTACAGAAATCTATTTATTACACATACTGACAAAAAGTTCTGAAAAGATGAAATATGAATAAGAAAATAATTGCATAATTAATAAAGAAAAAGTCTAGTCACAGTGGCTCATGCCTGTAATCCCAGCACTTTGGGAGGCCAAGGCGGGTGGATCACTTGAGGTCAGGAGTTTGAGACCAGCCTGGTCAACATGGTGAAACCCTGTCTCTACTAAAAATACAAAAATTAGTCGAGTGTGGTGGCACACGCCTGTAATCCCAGCTACTTGGGAGGCTGAGGCAGGAGAATCGATTGAACCTGGGAGATGGAGGTTGCAGTAAGCAGGTATCATGCCACTGCACTCCAGCCTGGGTGACAGAATGAGTCTAACAAAAAATAAATAAATAAATAAAAAGAAAGAAAGAAAAAAGAAAACAATTTCAAAAGCCAGAGATATTAATCTTCAAATTTAAAGGACTAAGTTGGATAAATGAAACAAAGACTGACATTTAAAATTGAGGATTTCAGAGTATCTAGGTCAAAAAGAATGGTTTAAATATTTCATTGAAAGAGAAAAAAAATTGCCTGCCAAGGAACCAAAATTAAATTAGTATCAATAATTTTATCTGCCATTATGATTTCTAAATATTAATGATGGAGTCCATCAAAGCTCTATGAGGAAGGTGACTACTGACCTATAATTCTACACCCAGCCAAAATACCAGTACACGTGAGGGTAAGGTGGGAACATAAGGACTTTGTCAGAGATGAAAGAGCCCAGCAGTATTATTTCCTATAAAATTCACTCAAGGACATGCTTCCAGAGAAGACGATAATAAGACGTGCAGTTCAGAAAGAATGAACTAACACTAAAACCAGAAAAAAAGAGAGAGAAATCTGTGGACAATGGCTATTTAATGACCAAAAAATAAAAAATACACTCCCCGAATTTGAGGAGTCACAGATTTCCAACAATGTAAGATGTTAACATATTTTAGTAATAGTAGGGTAACAATTTATTCTGTTTCTCTGAATTAAGTAATATTTAACTCGTAAGACATCCCCCTAGTATATTGTCTCTGAAATGACTATGCTTCCTAATTTTAACATTATGAGGCTTGTGCTTCACCATTATAAAACACTTTACATGTCATTGTAATACCGGCAGTGAAATATTTACTCAACTTAGTAAACACGTTGCTTGTTTCAGATATAATATTAGATTATTTAAAAGGAACAGTTTACTTTTACAAGTAAGTTCTTGCAAAACTGAAAAAAATATTAATACTGAAATCTCCAAGAAGTAGTATGAATAGCAAAGGAAATGAGAGGTTGTGGATTAAATGATATGTGTGTTATGTCTCATTAATTCCAGAAACCATCTCCCAATTTTTTACTAATTAGAAAGCACTTGAAATCTGAGTATTTGAAGAAATATGCCACAGTGTATTGGGTGAATTTAGTTTGAGTTAAAATAACAAATTGAAATTTTATTTACGGAGAGTTAAAAAGGTGAAATCACTGGGATATATTTATAGCCAGCCCAGCTGACACACAGGAACAGATAAAACATCACTTTGTCACCAATCTTCGTGGCTTCCACTTGAGTGATGTTTAGAGAAAGAAAGGGCTCAATGTATACAATTACTTGATTATATCACGGTGCTGTGCAGAAATACTGACATAAAGAAAACAGTTTTAAATTACTTTCCCTGGACATATTCAGTTAGTCCTTGTATCCCTCTTTCTTCCCACTACCAAAGACCTACACATTTTATTAAGTACAATTTTAAAGCACATTTAAATCAAAATTGATTCTCAATTTCACATTAGATCTGTAAAACCATACATTAGCTGAGAGCAATAATTGCATATTTCATAAACTCATAGGCAGCCACGTAAATTAATATAAACAAAAAGCTTTCTGGCTTAAAAGAGATCCAGTGTATTCTTCAGACTACTGATGATTGCTAACATTTAGTACATCAGAAACAGAGTGATGAAATTGTGTTGATATTAAACTATGAGTTGTGTTAAGTCTGTTTGGAGGCCTTGCAGGGCTGCCTCTGTAGATTGATAAGATCATGGATGTCCCCAAAAGTAAACTAGGTACATACAATAGTGCTCCAGGGACTGGGGCTCAGTCATCTTTTCCAACATCAACTCCATTGGTAATAAAGTTTCAGATGATTAACAGAATCAATATAGTACAGAAGAATAAATATTTTTGAACTATGATTTATCTCAAAACAAAAAGCCTGTGAGGTAATCAGAGTAGAAGAGAGTTGATGGTGTTACACTCAAGGCTCAGGAAACTGAGTGTATACATAGTGAACTTAGTTCAGCCAGTTCAAAACTTGTCTCTCTTTTCACTCTTCCTCCATGAAGGAGGACTGTTGCTTATTGATTAATCAAAATAATAAACATTTATTGGGATGAATTAGGATGGGATTTACTGGGAACAGAAGAAAACGTATTGAGGGAAATGTCCCCTCTATCTCTTTTTATATGAATTTCCTTTCATAGGTCTTGAGGGGAAAGATAGGGTAGCAGAATGCTTAGCCCTTGAAATTGAAGGACAGTGTGTGAGAGGCCTGAGGTCATCCATCTTTCCCTTTCTCCGGCTTCCTCATGACTCTTTTTCCTTTGTGCGAGGCCTTTTTTCTCAAGCTGAGTGGATTAAGCCATGAGCAATCTAGTCCAACTCTTTTTTAGACAGAGAGGAAATCTCTATTCTTTTCACCTGGTATGATCTAGTCTGGCCATTCTTTATTACTAAAGTCATAAGACCTGAGATATGATGTGAAAGAGAGTGCTTTGACTGATATGGCTATAAATCTAAGCAAATTAGTTTTCTACATGTTCCTACCTAGCTGAGCAAGAGACTGCATTGGGGTTTGGGGCCAAAATGCTAGCTAGTAACGAGTGTTCCTTTGCCTGACCTTGTCCTGTATTCATATATTTCCCTTCAGAAACTGAGAAACAGAAAGAAAGAAAAGAGGTGGTAAAAGATAAAGTAATATTCATTCACAGTTTGATATCTCTGCTTCTGTAATTAAATAGGTATTGGAACTGCCTTGGAAGTTAGCGTGAATTTTTGGTTTGTTTTTCTTTTTTTCCATAACACATTTCTATATTAGAATTTTAGGCAACCATAGCAAATATAATAATTTAAATACTGCCTCTCAAATTTTGTATTTTCCTAGACCTGGGATTACTTTGAAAACAAAGACATTTTTATAAATTTATAACATAGAAAGGTTAACAATGTTACATTCAGAATCCAAGGAAATTAAAATACATGTGGACACAAAAATAGAACTCTGTGGGATTAATGATAAATTGACTTTGTAGGATATTTGAAAGCAAAGACTTGAGTCTCCTAGGAAAGAAAACTTCTGAGAGCTCTTCTCCAACATATTTTGAGGTGGAAATGGACACACCACTTGATATGTTAGAAAGCCTCATCCTTAACCACTGGCCAGTCAAAAGCAAGGAAGAATTGCAATACCAATTATGATGAAAAACTAACGCTGATTCATTTGTGGGAAAAATCAGCTACAAAAACAAATTTTACAGAGTTTAAGTCTTACTTAAAACATTTGTCTCAAAGAATGAGCTTTAAACTATGTCAATATTATCACTCATGAAAATCCATTATTAACATTTTTAATCATAGTGTATTTACTTTGAAATAGTTTATCATTTGCCCTTTCATTTTACTCAGTCACCTTCTTAAAAAGATCTTTAGTTTCCCAATACCTTGGGTATTAATTTCTTCCAAACATAAAGTACACACTCATGGATTTGGAAGTTATATTGCAATTTTATGGAATGTCTTAGTCCAAGAGTTATATCTGAGAGTTCTTTTTGCCAATATTGAGAAAATTAAAAATTATTACCATGTACTGCCATTCTTTAGTTGACAAATGAAGGAGTCAATATTCTGTATGGAAAGAATCAAGAAATTTAAGTTATTTATTGTTGATATGTCTTTCATGGCTTTAAAATCATGTTTTTTAATTAGAGAAAGTTTCCATTGAAAACAGAGGTCACATAAAGTTGAAAAATTAACTACTAATGGTTCTCATTTAAAGGTCCTCCAGTAAGGATCTCATTAAAGGCTGAGTTTGTGTCCATTTTCAAATACCTCACTGTCTAAAATCTAATGGATGCATGTTCACGTTAAGACCTGTACACCAATGTTCATGCAGCTTCATTCATATTAGCCCCAAACTAGGATCAACTCAAATATCTATCAACTGGTAAACAGATAACAAAAATGTGACATTCATATGCAAGAGTACGACTTGACAGTAAAAAGGAATGAACCATGGTTTTGCCTTCATGCAGATGGATCCAAAACATTTCCTTAAGTGGATAGGGTTAGACACAAAAGAGTTTATACTGTATCATTCAATTTACACCACATTGGGAGAAAGGAAAACTAGAGTGATAGGAAGTAGATCAGTAGTTGCCAGGGATAAGGGATGGGAAAAGGGATAAACTGCCGAAGGACAAAAAGGAACTTTGTCTGGTGTTGGAAATGTTTTATGTCATAATGGTGGTTATTACATAATTCTGTACACTTACCAGAAATCTTTGAGCTGTACACTTAAATTAGGTCAATTTTGTTGTGTTAAACTACATTTCAATAATTTTTTTAAAAATTGGTATATGTCAAACAAGTGGATAATAGCCTAATGAGATAGCATTCAAAATGAGGTAAAAATTAATAGCAAACATGTAATTCAGCTCCCAAGAGTAGCTTACCTTAAAAGTCAAATAAATCAGTTAAAATGTCAGTTTTACCACATCCAAGGTGTGCCAAAGGAGGCTAACAATAGTATCTAATTTTTAGGAATTTTGTAAAAATTAAACGAGATGATATATTAAATGTGTAGTCAAATACCTGACACATAACAAGGATTCAAAAACTACTATTTTATTATCACCAAGGCAAATTATTTAAGCAATTGTTTGCCCTGTTAGTATCTTCTCAATTAGGCTTTCTAATATTTTATGTTAGTTTCAACTGCTGCCTCTCACCCAAATACCTAATTTATCCAAAAGGTCTTGCTTTCTAAATATCTATTACTGTTTATTCATTCCATTATTAAATAATATCTATCAATCACTTCCCATGGCCAAGCACTCTGTTGAGTACTTGAGGTAAGGTATTAAACCAGTCATGCGTGGTTTCCTGCTCTCATGCAAAGGCGGGCATTAAATAAGCACACAATTAAATATAAATTCAAATTATAAAATATGCCACAAATTAGAAGATTATGGTAATGTGCTAGATAATCACAGATGGAGGTAATTTCAATGAGGGATTCATGGAAGTCCTTTTTAAGAAAAGGACGTTTGAGTTGAAACTAAAAGATACGTCTGACAAAAACATCCCCTGTTGAGAGAATAGCCAAGATTTGGCAGTGTAAAAAAGTTTATTGATCCTGAGAAACTAGAACACAAAACAAAATACTACTGTGTCTGGTGGGTAATGGGAGAGGAGCAGCAGGAGGTGAGCTTGGAGAGCTTGGAGGCAGATGATGGAAAGCTTTTGGGCCATGTTAAGACTGTCCTATTTGACATAATAGTCTCTAATATTTTGATATCAATAATAATATCAAGTGATTCTATGCACCAAAGAGTATTTCAAGTGCTCTATATGACTTATTTCATTTAGTCCTACAACAACTCCATATGGGTAGATATTTATTAATAGGCTATTTTATAGCACAGCCTATTGTGTTTATAATTTTCAAAAATCAAAGAATCCAAAGAACAAAATGAAGACAGGAACCTCTAGCTTCAGAGCCTACCCACTTAAACCCTGTGCTTTGTGCCTTCTCTCTATGTTATACTGTCACTCGGTTTAAGACTAAGGGATGCAATAACAGGATGAAGTTTATGTATTTAAAAGGTCACCTCATCTGATGTGGAAAGAATGGATTACAGAGGAACAAGATGAATGCAAGAAAAATCGGAAATAATTCCAGTAATCAAGGCAGATTTCATGGGTGTATGACCTGCACGTCGCACAGGACCCTATGTTTAGAAGGGCACAGTTCTTGATTTGATTCTGCTGCAACTGTCTTGAAATTCTAAATAATTTTTGAAAACGTTATTTGCATTTTGTACTGTTCCCCTAAATTATGCAGCTAGCCTTGGCAGTATTTCATGCAAAGATTCTAATGACTTTGATTTTTAGATTAATTCACTCATCTCTGATGACTGGAGCTCTGCATCTCCCTTACCAATATCCTTCCTTGGGGGCAGAAGGGAATTGCCATTTATTAAGCATTGAGCTAGGCAAAATCCTAGAGCTTTACATACATAATTCAATTAATTCTTATAAAGGAGATTCTATTATCAGCATTTTGTCAGATGAAAGAATAATTGCTCAATGAGGTAAGTAATTTGGCATAACTTAGTTCTAACTCCAAACACATTCTTCTAAACCAAATATTGCCTCTGAGGCTCTGGTTTTATTGCCCACCCTAGAACCCTATTGCCATGCTCTGCCCATTCATAGGGGCACCTCATTGCTTCCTGGAGCCCTGGCCAAACAAACCCCTAGCCAGGCCAGTCACTGGAGATTGCCCTTCTAGATAAAACCCACTTTCACATCTTTCTCATACTATGGCCTGAGCTGGCAATAACTCAGGCCTAACTTTTACTAACTTAAAAAAAAATAAATTAGACATAGTACCATGAAAAATCTACAAAAATTTGCAATGTTTTCTTGAAACCCTGGAGTTTGTGTTTTCATTGGATTTAGAGGGTGACACTACTTAAGCCTGTTGACAACTATATGGTCTTTTTTATTTACGTAGCTTGTCTGATCATTCAGTGTGCAGATGTTGCAATCCTGCTTTATTGAATCATAGTCTGTCTAAACTTCAGGGATTGGAGAGTTTACCCAGAGACAGGGTGATGCTTAATTTCCTCTCAAATTTTCATAAATATCTGACAAAAGTTTATGCATTTCAGAAGAATTGTCACAGTGGCAAGCAGAACAAGGGCTTAAAATCAAATTCAGCCATCGAGGGGAATTCTGAAAGTTTTACTATGTAACATAAACATTTTTCTAAAACATAAAAGTAAAATAGATCTTATATTCTGCCCAAGTTTTAGAACACAGTCACCTATTAAAAACAATGCAAAGGAAAGACAAAAGAAAACCAAAAACATTGTTACAATCATATTTTTAAAAACAAATTTAAGTATAATAAAATAAACTAACCAGTTTGATTTTCTTGATAATTTTTTGTTAACCATAAATCAGAATCAGTATGTTAGCTGTATTTACGTAAGAACACAATTCAATAAGTGTTCAAATTACTAATGAGAATTTGACTCTCATATCTCCATTTCCATTCCATTGCCTGTCTCAAAGAAAAAGACAGGATTCTCTTCTACTATTTTGAATACTGGGTAAGAATAAGGAAAAAAAAGGTGGATCTTTTGCTGAGAAGAACTTAATGGTGCAACATTTCCCATTTACTGTATATTTATTTCTTAGGCAAAACACCCACTTGAATCACAATTTTCTATCATCTTCGAAAGTAAAAGTCTCATTCTGACATAGTACTGTGGTGATTTGTTCATTAGAAGCAAAAATCAGGTGTCTGTTAAGGACATTATATACTGTCTCATTCACACTGCACACTAACCCTTCTGCACTGCTCTTAATGGAATTCAACTTGACACTTTTCATTTACATAAAGTTGACAGTTTCAGCCTGTTGGAAAGTTTTCTCGAAATTCAAGTTCTAACATAGACATAAATGCCACCTCAATGATCTCCCAAGTACATTAAGTGGAATGCTTCACCTAAATAAAGGGTGCCTTCTTCATGGTTTATTTAACAACACAGAGTAAAGGAGACTTTTCTTCTAGACTAACATCCTTTATTAGTCATCAGATTTTGTTTTGCCTTTTCCTGTCTGCCATAACCATTTCCAGGGTGAATGGAAGATTCTCTTATTTATCTTCGTATTTCTGAAATAGTCTCAAGATAGTATATTACATAAATGGGTATGAGGATCAGTTGGCATCCCATTTACTCACTATTGAGCCAAATTGAAAAAAAAAAAAAAACACCAAATTGAGATTACTGAAAGGTGAAGAGATTATAAGGAGGTCTGGAATCTGTATGTGGTAAAATAGAAGATTTACTTAGAAAATATTAGAGTTGACAAACCACATTATTTGCTCTATAAATGGTAAATCCTCTAGAAATGAGAACTTTTAGTCATTCACTAAAAGTGAATAGCTTTTGAAGGATCAATCAAGAACTAGTATTAAAAATCTATTTATAGCTTAGAACTAGGGTGATGACATCATTTATCCTCTACATAAAGACACTTTTAAAAGTAAAAATAAGAGTTAGTAATTACAGAAAGAGCGCAGGAATAAAACAAGATTGTCAGGGGCAAACCAGAAATATACACTTTGATGGTAGATGTTGTTTGCCCTCAGTGCATACCCAATTTAAGGCAGCCCACTCGAGAACTAATAGACATAGAGGATGTGCAAACAGGACACTGGACAATTTAAATCAATTAAGTAGATAATTGTATATAAGCAATGCATGAATTTTAGTCTTAGAAATAGAATTGTGAGCTACAGTTCTGGTTAGAAAAAAAAGTACCATTAAATATGTAGTCTTTAGCTAAAACAAAGAAGGACCAGAAAGGACTAGAATAGAAAAGAATAGGAACGATGACATGAGAGAAACATTTGAAATACCTGAGGTGGTTTACCCAGGAAAGAGAAGATAGCAGTAGGTCATGAAAACTATTTGTAAATCCTTTCAGGACTGTCATGGACAAGAGGGTTATACTTATTTCCTGTGCCTCAGAGGTCAGAGCTAGGATTAAAGACTGAAAGAAAGAGGAAAATAGATCTTTTAGCTCAACGAAAAATCATTTTTGAACAATGGAGAGTGCATAACAATAGGCTGTCACATGAGTTAGTGAATTTCCCAACACTAGAAGTACACAATTTGAATCTGGGCAATCTTTTTCTCTTTGGTTTGTTTATGGAACATGCAGTATATTCCACACACTAAATGGTTAACACAAAAATCCAATCTAAAAATCACAACAATCCTATATGGTGGTCACTAGTATTATCATGCCCATTTTATAAATGAGAAAACCAAACCATGTCCAAGGACATAAACCTAGGTACGGATAACACAGGGTGGGGCAAAGGTGATTTCTAAATTTCTGTCTGTAGTCGAGGTAACTTTCAACACATGGCTTAAATTGTCTTAAACAATAAGGCAATTATCTCAAACAGGAAGTGCAAAGACAGGATGACTGCAGTCATATTGCTTAGGGTTTCTGCTTTTATCTTGGTTTTGACCTTTTCCCTGTGCTGGCTTCATCCACAGGATTGTTGCAAGATACTGACAATAATTTCAGTCATCACATCCAGAAATAAGAGCATACAAAAACAGATAAGATTTTACCTTGTAGTGTCTTCTTTTTAGGTGTGAGAACCACTTTCCCAGGAGCCCTCTAGCACAGGGGTCCCCAACCCCAGGGCCATGGACCAGTATCAGTCCGTGGCCTGTTAGGAACTGGATCTCACAGCAGGAGGTGAGTGGGTGAGTGAAACTTCATCTGTATTTACAGCCACTCCCCTTCTCTAACATTACCTCCTGAGCTCTGTGTCCTGTCAGATCAACAGTGGCACTAGATTCTCACAGAAGCACAAACCCTACTGTGAACTGCACATGTGAGGGATCTAGGTTATACACTCCTTATGAGAATCTAATGCCTGATGATCTGTCACTGTCTCCTATCGCCCCCAGATGGGACCATCTAGTTTCAGGAAAACAAGCTCTGGGTTCCCACTGATTCTACGTTATGGTGAATTGTATAATTATTTCATTATATATTGCAATGCAATAATAATAGAAATAAAATGCACAATAAATGTCATGCACTTAAATTACCCTGACACCATTCCCTCACCCCTGGTTCGTGGAAAAATTGTCTTCCCATAAAACCTGTCGCTGGTGCCAAAAATCTTGGAGACCACTGCTCTAGCAGTTCTCCCTCAAATCTCATTAGTAAGAACTCTGTCATGATTGCCTCTAACCAATCACTGGCAGGGGAAATTGGAGAGACAAAGGCACAAATAGAACAGTTCTTGCAGTCTTGCTACTCAAAGTGTGGTTCACAGAATAGCAGTATCTAAAGCACCTGTCAGCTAGTTAGAAATGCAGAATCCTGCCCTCACTTCAGACCTACTGAATATAAAAATATGAATTTGGTGAGGTGATTTCTGTTTACATTAAAGTTTGTAAAGATCTTCCCTATAGTATCTTCTGCATTTCTGAGTCCTAAATTATGCAATGTTATTAAAATGTCATATAAAGAAGTAAAACCCCAATGATAGAAAAAAGTTTAAACTTGAGTTCTGGGTATGGATGGTAGAATAAAAAAAAATCTTCAGGCCAGCCATATGCATTCTGGATGTCTCATATTTCCATGTTAATACATAATGTCACCATACCATTTACCAAAGGTTTACATGAAGATTATATGTTTGCACATGTGTCTGTGTGTGTGTGTATCACCACTTTATCAGTTAATGCTTCTGTGAACCAACAGGGTGCTGACTTTGATGTGTCAAGCAATCACAAATAGGTTTGGCAAGTCCATAGCCTCACTCATCTACACATATCAAATGCTTTATAGATAATTGAACTTTGGAGGCAAGGCAGGAGAAAATGGTGATTTGTAAATTTGTATTTGAGGTTTGCTTATTGGAATATTACCATAATTTTGAGACAATTAATATGCAAAAGACAATATGGCTCTGCAGAGCCTTTTATGGGATGGCACAGTAATTAATTGGTTGCATCATGGCCAAAGGTTATTATCTGAGCAGCTGCTTCTTTAGAAAGCCTGCATGATCTGTAGCCAAAGGGTTATCCTGAAAGAAAGAAAGAAAGAAAAAAGAAAAAAATTGTTTGCTTGTGGCAGTGTTGGCCCTTTTTAACTAGAAATTAATTTTCTGCCCTGAATGCCTTTCCTGTACAATCTTTCTGCGATCTTTGCCAAGGAATAAGAGAAGCAGCTCAACCAGCTGGTTGAAATATCAATATAGAAAGTTATATATTATTTAAGATTTCCCTCTCACCCTAACTACTGAACATGATGGTTAACCCTATTGAAAGTGGAAACAAAATTCACACAATCCAGCCCCAAACTGAGGACTCTGGATTGTAGCAACAAGAGAAGAGCATCCTGTTCCTATAGAGTGGAGGTTGAGTGGGATCTTCCCTTTCCTTTGTAAATAGTGACAGAAGATCAGATTTTCAGTTTTATTAGTCCAGGCACTCAAAGAAGCATATCCTAAGAAAGAAGTATGTTTTCAAAGATTTCACGTGGGAGAGAAAATGGGAAGGGTGTCTATTAGTCTGAGAAAGCAATCAGATCCAGTAACTGTTCTGACCCTTAGTATAGGATAAAGGGAAAAATGTTGGGTAGAGCCATCTTGGATTTCTATGAGGTCTATGGAAGTATTGGCAAGGTTATCAAGGAGCCCTCAAGCCAAAATCAGCTGCCAGATGAGTCCTATGACCCCAGGAAAATGGTCTTATTAGGTATCCCTGCTATGTTGTGTCACCATCTGGGAACGGCCATAGGAAGTCTGCCCTTTGCCAAAACACGAAAATGGGTTTCAGAGCACAGCAGCTGGGTTCTTGGTCAATTAAAGCTCCTGTTGGTTAAAGGTCTAAGAGGGGCATTTTGCAGACAACAAATTGGCAAACTATAACCAGTGGGCAGAATTCCTGTTTCTGTAAATAAAATATTATTGGACACAGGCACACCTATTCATTTACGTATTATCTATATCTACTTGTACACTACAATAACAGAGTTAAGTAGTTGCAAAAGAACCTGTATGTCCCACAAGCTTATACTCTAGCCCTTTAAGAAAAAGTTTGCATATACCTCTACAATGCAAGAGTTCACTCCTTGCACCTCCAAGATCTACTTCTCTGGGAAGATCTTCTCTATACAGCTTCAGAGAGCAAGTCTTCTACATATTCCAATCGGCTTTTATTTGTAAGTTGAAATTCCCAAGCGGGAGGTGATCGATATAACCCCTGTTCCTCAGTTGATTCTGGGGCCACAGCCGGTACTTGTCCTTTTCCTCCTCCATTATCCATTCTAAATTCCTTTCACCTTGGTAGATGATAGCTAAAAGGTGTGAACCCTTGATAATCATACATTTCTCAATTTTGAGTTGCTGTGAACTGTAGTTTACAATCACAATGGGGCAAAGGAGTATCAGAAGTTGCCCCAATGGGTCACCTGGGCTCTACACATTTTCCGCCCTGCTCTCTTTAATAGTCTTACCTCCTCCTGCTGATAAGCATAAATTACCCTTACCAGTATAATGTCTTTTCTACTTACTTGAGGGTCTCTGAGCACAAGGATTCCAAGGTATACTGTGGTTCATTGGGATCCTTGCTTTGTCCTCTGCCTTGAGAGTGCCCTGTTTTTTTTGAGACTGGGACCTTCATCTAAGCCTGAATAGTACAGAAGGGAAGAAAAAATTTTCATTCAGAATGATGGTAAATGACTGTAATAATGGTAAATAGGGCCTCTCCTGCTTCTAACCCTTGGTTTCTGTATCCATAGAGTCTACCTTTTTTAAGGCTCAAAGAACCATAGTTGCTTCTGATTAACAAATACACTGCATCCTCTACAATGCCGTCCCATGATTTCAGAGCCTTTTCTCTGGGATGGCACTTTAGAAGTGAACTGTGTCTTTAGAAGGCCATGCCAGCATTCTATAAGGCTGGTTGTTTCTAGGAAGCATAGTATGTGATACCTGCAGGAAATCCCAGCGTAACATCCCACTCCCAATCTTTAGTGTGAAGTAGGTCCGCTAGTTAGATGTCATACTGTGTGGGATTTCATACCTGTGTGAATTAGGATTACATAAACAATTAGACAGTGATGATAACTGAGATTATACAAACAAGTGAAGTAAATTTATACCTGAAAAAGGTAACTCTGTGAGTATAAATTCCTGACCCTTCTAGGAGAGGCATTCCACATGGTCAATTCTACTAAATGGCAAGTTGGTCTCCTTGAGGAATAGTGAATAGTGTTATATTGGAAGCTCAATTTTTTTTTATTATTAACATTTCAAGGCAGCAATAGCTAGATTAACCTTCATAAGTGGGAGGAAATGCTTAATATCTTAATCTATGCCACTATAGCCACTCTATCTCTGTGTTCATCATGCAGATTCTAGGGTATTCAATGAAAAAACTGGCCGTGTCAATTTTTCAATGCATCTACTGTGGTAGACACTTTTTTGTGGTCAATGATATGTAATATAAACAATCTTCACATGTTGTGCCCACTTCTGCATCTCCATCCACATAACAGACCTGCTTATCTCTGATATTCTAGCCTTTTTAACTTCTAGGCTACTGGGCAGAAGACAATGCCATTGACCACTGCCCAAGAATCTATATATGTTTTTACCATACGTATGTATTAGGGTTCCTCAGGAAAACAAAACCAATAGGAGATTAGATACATAGAGCGATAAATAGGAAGAGACTTATTACAAAGGGTTGGCTCACATGATAATGGAGGCTAAGGAGTCCCACAGTCTGTCATTAATAAGCTGGAGAACCAGGAAGGCCAGTAATGTAGTCATACTCCAAACCCAAAGGCCTGGGAAGCCATCAGTGTAAGTCTCAGTCATAGTCTTAAGGCTCAAGAACACCAATGTCCAAAAACAGGGGAAGATGGAAGTCCCAGCTCAAGCATAGAACAAATTTTCCCTTACTTCACCTTTCTGTTCTATTCCAGTCCTCAGCAAATTTGAAGATAGCGACCCGCATTGGTAAGGGTAAGACTTTTTACAGTCTATGAATTCAAATGTTAATCTCTTATGGAAATAATCTCACAGACATGCCAGAAATGATATTTAATCACCCATCTGGGCATGCCCTAGCCCAGACAAGTTAACACATTAAAATTAAATATCACAAGCCACTTGTCTTTGACACAAAGTACATAACTTGGTGCACTGCTCTTGGCATTACTCATTGGGATGATTTTTTTTCTCCCCACTGTCTTTCAGGATCACCCCTGAAAGTGGCTCCACTGCATCCAACATCCAGTTCTGGCTTGCATTCAGGAACTCACTGATCCATCCATAAATCAAGTTCAGGCTTTTTCTCTTCCCTTAGAGTTGGTTATACTGGATGTCCCATATTGATATAGGTGCAAGTCAGGGCAACAGAATTGCCAATGTGTGACATAAAAATCTACTAATACCCTCTGGTCCTGCTTAGACTCAATCTTAGATGTACTATGTTCATCTTACAATGAGCGGATGTTGTCCCTACCAATTTTATGATGTAGTGGGCCCAAAAGAATCCAGATCATAATAGAAAGTTACAGATGCATGGTCACTTTATGTCCAGGATTAAGCCATCCCCATTAGGGCTCAGCAAAGCCAAGTGCTCTTTCTGAGAGGGCATATAATTATTTGCTTTGAAAGGCATGGTTTTGCTCCAGAATCCTAGGGACTACTCTGTGACTCCCTCACTGGGTCTTGCCACATGCTCCACACTGCATCTTTTCCCACCAGTAACACCTGTAACATCACAGCACTTGACGAATTGCTTAGGCTAGATGACAAGGCAGCTTGCACTACCGCCTAAAATTACTGTGGTAGCCTTTCTCGCTCCAGGTTCTATTTAAGTGGGTAGCCTCTGTGTCACTTGCCATATGTGCCTCCAGTCTCCAAAGAGTATGCCAGGCACCACAGATGGCCTCTTTCATGGTGGTAGTGGATGCAAAATGCAGAAAGGTGTCTTACTTTGGAGAGAATATTCAAGCATACTCTTGGCCACCGAACTAATAAATCTCACTGATGTGACCATTCCCTAAATTTTCACAGGATTTAACTTTCACGCCTTGGAATACCTGTGTTTTACCAATGCTTCCAGTTTACTAGTCACCTCTTGCTCATTGTGTCCAATCAGCATGATATCATTAATGTAATAGATCAGTACCATTTTTGGTAGAATGCTTATGCAGTCCAGATCTCTTTGAACTATGTTGTGACAAAGGGCCAGAGTGTTAAGAAGGCCCTGAGATAACACTGTCACTAACTACTGCTGTTTGTTTCAAGTGAATACCAACTGTTTTGGATCCTCTTTTAATTGGAAGAGAAAATAACATACACCAAATCAGTAGTGGTGTAGTCTGTGTCCAAGGTATTATTAATCTGTTCAAGGAGTAATACTACATCTGACCTAGTAGCTGTAACAGGGTGTACTCTTTGGGTAAGTCCATGGTAGTCTGCAATCATTCTCCAGAGTCTGCCAAATTCCAAAGGGGTCAGACTGGCTAATTAAACAAAGATATTACAGAGACCACTGCCCTGCATGGTTTAAGTCTTCATTCGTGGCATTAATCCCTGCCATCCTGCTGAGATTTCATAGGGTTTTCTATTTACTGTGTTGTCCTAGAAAGGCAGTTTCAGAAGTTTCCATTTGGTCGTCCTCGTCTAATGATAGTTCTTCCTCTATAGACCATGAATGAAACAATTAATCCAATTGCCAAATATACTGATTTTAATTATGCATTTGGGGATTAGAGAGATGATGACTAGATGGATCTGGGACCCAGTGGACCCATTATGAACCAGGTTTTCATTTATTATCTGGACCTTATATGCATCTATGCCAACACAGGAACCATGATGATGGTTGGGTGTATACTTCAATGCCAACTCTGAACCTGCATCCCATAGTCCTAAAAGTGTCCGGCTTTAGACTCCTTTTCCCAGTTTGAGTTCACATGTATAAATGGCTGTAGATTCCTTTGAGAACAATTAGGGATATAATTAGAGATACACTTGCAGTGATGTTGCAAAGTGCTTCTTCCCCAGTCAAAGTTTTCTAGATATAAAAATGGCCTTGGGTCTGAACACTTGAGAGAGGATCATGACTTTTTATTGAAGAACCACTCTTTAATTTTTGCTCCTACATTTATGCCTTCTTTTGTTATTTTATTGTCTATTAACATTTCACAACTCCCAGCTGGTCAAGCCTTCTTGGTTACCAGTCATTACATTAATTGTGGCCTCTTAGCTTCTAGAAGTTAAATGCTGTCATATGGTCATTCTTACATCTGATTATTCATTCTCCAACTCCATGAATAATGAGCTCAGCTCTGGGACCACATCAGCCTTGATATACAGAGGAGAAGCACCATCATACTTCTTAGTAATGTTAGTGTTCTTCATACCAGCACATTACTGGTGGCCTTGGTGAATCAGGTGTTCCTTGAGCCTTCTTGTGAAACATTATTCTGTGATGTATCTTCTGCATAATAAACCCATTCTAGCATACCAACTTTACTCTACCTTTTTTATCCCTCCTCTACCATCATCCAGGGAAACTCAGGCATTTCTATTTCACTGAGTGTGAGGCACTGTTTATTCCAAGCTTCTAAGAACTAACCCAGTGGTTAATTTGCTCCATCCCCCAAGATTCTTGCTAGGACATTAAATACTGATTTCCATTAGAGTGCCTCCAAGCCAATAATTCTTATTCATCCAGACTTACAACCCTGTTCTTTGATTAGGCATACTCAAAATTTAATTCTAGTAATACTTTCCTGGTTCTTGCCAGTACATGCTAACTAGTTATTGCAGTTTTTCATTTGTATAAACACTTACCCCCTTTTTCAGGCTCAGTAGATCCCTTGCCAGGTTATGTTAGGATGTAACTCTAATTATAAGTCTTAGAATCAGGGAAGAATGTAGAAACAAATCCCAAGGAAATAGTTGTGGGAAAGAGACTTCCACTGCTTCTTCTAACAAAGCAGAAGTACTAGCTAATACTACAGAAAAGTGCGCCACCTATGTGAGCCCAGATGGTAAAGGGGTCTACAGAGTCAACATCCTCCAGAACATTCATTCAGATTCTCTGCTTTCAAGATCCCAGATATTCCTCCACCGGAGTCTTGGTGGAAGAATATTTTCTACAACAATCCTGCCTTAGCTGAGCATTCTAATGTCTTAGAGCCCTATGACTCTCACAATTAGATTTTCAGCCTAAAGCCCAGTGTTACCTGCTCTTTCACTGTAGGTGGTAAAGGCCTATTTGTAAGATCCCATGAAGGCTTTCTGGCTCTTGGAATTAGCCATTGACTTCTTGCTAACACCACTAAGTCCTTCATTATCTGTCTGCCAGTTGTCAATAAAATTTAGTTTAGTAACCAGCCAACTTTGCTGCCTTTGTAGGAGTTGTTTCCTCCATATTTTTCAAATGCATTGTCATACTTGTCACAGCATTCTCCACTGGGACATCATAATGAGAAATTTTTATCAATTCAGCATGCCATTCCTCCATGCCCCATCTACTAATCAGGATCTCATCTCTTTTCAATTGCCAGTTGGTAGGTGAGCCAGTTTCATACCGCCATATTACTATCTGTTTTTTCAGACCACTTGGTACCATTTGCATTGATCTCTATGAAAAAAAATGGCCAAGAAGTGAGAATGAATGGAAGAAACATCAGATCATGATGTGTTACCCTAGGAAAAGGAGAAAGAAAGAAATGTTTAATAAAAAAATTCTTGCCCATTGGTCGGTTTACGAAAACTTTAGAAATGCCATTTGGGAGGCCTTAAGCCAATGTCAGCTGTCAATAGACTCCTGTATCTCTCACTAATGAGCTTATGTTTGTAGCCCTGCCATACCCAATCCCTATCTGGGAGCATCCTCTGGTAAACATGCCCTTGACCTCAACATGGGGAAAGATTTCAAAGTCTGTTCTTGGGGACAATGACAGCTTCACAAGCATGTGGCTTGTGCAGTTACAGAGGACCCAACACTTGTTTTAGTGCTCTGCTTTTATCTTGAGATTCTTTGTTATTTTATCTTTGAACCTGTATTTCACAAGTGAAATCCAATGGAACAATGGAGAGTGTGCACAAACAGAAGCATTTGCAATATGTATGTCTGCCATTCCTTGCTGCCCCATTCACATATGGGGTTCATGATGCCCCATGACCAAAAAATTCTGGTAGGTCCACAATGTAAGGAAGTTCAAGTAAGACCCAAACCAGTGCAAAGTAATTTTATTATGTATACAACTGACCAAGCAGAAGCACTGACAGTGAGTGACCAAGATACCACTAATCAGAATTTGCTTCAAACTGAGAAACAAGGGAAGGCATCCTAAGAAACATGAATGACCAAGGAATCATATCGTAATTTTTGTTTCTACTCTATGTTATTCCATGACTTATGCTGAAAATGATAATGTAGAAATAGGAAGGTAGGGCAGGCCAGTTCCTTTTTCTTTTAGTCCTTCCTTACTCATCTGTAAACCGAAGGTAGAAAATGTTAGTAGGATGCGTGTGTATCAAGAGTGAAATAAAAACCTTTGAATTGCTTTTGTGTAATTTGCATCTTTCTGGTAAGATCAAAATACATATACATGTACAAGTTACAAAATATGAATGAATGTAGGTGATCCTGCACAAAAGTTAAATGCTCTTATATTTGCATTTAAAACAGGCATTGCACAGCATAAAGATGAACGGTGAAATTCAATAGTAATTGTAGATTTTAATTTTCCTTGACTTAGAACAACATTAAATATCAATTTCTTCAAAAATCATGAAAAAAATCAAGACAGGGACTGCAGAAGAAAAAAAAGAAGTAGATTTTATTACCTTTATTGACACTTTTTCTGCCTTTTGAACAAGGGCCTCATATTTTCATTTGTCCCTACAAATTATTTAGTTGGCCCTGCCTGGGATCCTTGGTGAATTATTCTCTCTATAATTGAAGGGCTATAGAGCATTGATATGGTTTGGCTGTGTACACAGCCAAATCTCATCTTGAATTGTACCTCCCACGATCCCACATGTTATGAGAGGGACCCAGTGGGAGGTAATTGAATAATTAGGGCAGGTCTTTCCCACGCTGTTCTCATGATAGGGAATAAATCTCATGAGATCTGATGGTTTTATAAGGGGGAGTTTCCCTGCACAGTTTCTCTCTTTGCCTGCTGCTATCCATGTAAGATGTGACTTGCTCTTCCTTACTTTCTGCCAGATTGTGAGGCCTCCCCTGCCATGTGGAACTGTGAGTCCATTAAACCCCTTTCCTTCGTAAGTTACCCAGTCTCAGATAAGTCTTTATTATCAGCATGGGAACAAACTAATACAAGCATATTTTCATAACTCTCATATGGGTTTTGGTGTGCAGAAAATTCAGGATGCAAACCTAAGACATCTGAATTGTGATTATTTGTTCAATTCACCAACCCCACATATCCTGTCAGTATACATACCCTGCCCCCCTTATTTTCTGTCAAGGCATGTTGAAAACTCCTGGAGAGATACTCTTTAACAACGTTCTATGTCCTAAACCAATGTAAATGACATATAGTGATTATTATACATGTCAATCATACTTGGCAATCTGGTCCACTCTATCCCTCTGTCAAGCATGGCTCACTTGCTTAATAATTTATTTATTTTTTCTTAGAGTAGATATTAAGCATTTGGGTTCTGTAGTCAGACTGCATCAGTTCCAATTCTCACTCCACAATGTTGCCTGATGCATTGCTGAATCTCTTTATCTATAAAATGGGCTAATATGAAGCAATCTTGGGGGAGGTATTTATCAAAGTGTGATGCATATATTTGTTGATCAGTGGTATCTATTTTTACTCTTCCATCCAGAGGTCTTTGTAGCTAAACTTCTCCAGATATAAACATTTGTTTCCCCAGCTCTAAGTCTATGAAAATTCACTTTTATGTTGAAAACCATCCCTTTTGGGAATCTGAGCCAATGATGTATGAGAGACCTCAATTCAGCCTTTGCTTGACTTATCTGTTTTAAAATGGCTAATTCCCTTTAGTAAATAAAAAAGAATTTGTTACTTTTGTATGTAATGATATGCATAAGCTGTCTATGACCTTTGTATTATAAGGAAAGAACCCTGTCTAGTTTTGTAAACCTAACACATTATCCTATGCATGTGTATTTTTCATCAAGGAAAGAAAATAAAATTACTTAATGGCTATTATAATAAAAATTATTATACAGATCCTTTATTATTAAACATAACAGCACTTATTCTGTTTCCTTATGTGACAGAGTTCAATGTTAGAGGTATTATAGATTTTGTTTTAATATAGCATGCCTATATGTTAATAGGAGGGAAATAAGTATCATTCTTTTCTAGCTGGCATTTGGAGCTTTAAAAATATAAGTTATCAGAGTTTTTTTTCTGATTTTCCAAAGGTTAAATTAAAACACCACTAAGTTGCTTGCCAATCTCTAGGACATGAAATCTGAACAGAACAAAACAAAACAGCAGGCCATATTGCTTCACTTTTCTAGGTTTTGCCATGATCCTGATAACAGTGCCTCTCTAGAAGTGCCTAGATTTCAGGGTGATTTAAGATCTTTTTAGAGTTTCAGTAAATCTTTGTAGGCTAGTACCTCCAATGATTCTTCCTCATTTCAGAGTTATCCCCAACTAAATTTATGCTGACCTGAAATTCTGTCAGAAAATAAAGGCAAGACAAAATCATAGTTTTGGGCAACTTAATCAAAGACCAAGGATGTTGCTAAAGGTTCTAGTGCATCTTCAAATCTGGGAAGGTCTCTGAATTAGCAATTCAGACCTACAGCTACTATTGGATAGTCTTACATTTGAACTAAGGATAACTTAAGATCCCTTTGAGATATTAAAATTCAGTTTTAATACCAACTTTACCTTTGGAAAATATTTATCCTTATTATCCAGAAGAGGTTACGGCTTTGAGTAAGAGAAAAATCTCTTGATTAACTAAGGTTTCAGTTAAGATAAAGCCTGTGTTTTGCCAACCACGAGGAGCTCTGCTCTTGAGGTAAAGAGCCTATTAGGTCTGGCTCTGCTTTCTTCACTAGAGGAAAATTTTTCCTTCATGCCTTTGTTCAGGCTTTCAGGAACCGGTATTTATTAGATTTCAATTTTTATTTGGAATGAAACTTCATACTTCATGAAGTACTTATCTCATTAATCATTATGTCACCTGCACCTAGTCTGACAAATAATAAACATAACACAGATACATTTTTCATGAATTAATGGGGAAATAGAGAAAATAAAGAATGAATGAATAAATTGATGAATAAAAGATGTATTAATAAATGATAAAGGAATTACTCCTGCCCCTAAACATTCAAACCCTTTTAATAACTATGTGATTTATTCTCTTACTTTTTCCATTTCTCACTCCAAAATACATGCATGTACATAAATGAAACCACAACTGTAATATTTGTAATATATGCTGCCTAATCTGTATTTTCCTTTTCAACACTGTTCAAGAACACACAGAGACAAGGCAAGAAAGGATTACAGTCTAATTAGCTGTGTTAATTAGATTAATTATAACTTTTAATTACATTTCTTTAATAAATTCAGAAAGTATTGAAAATTTTCAGCAGAAAAACCCGTCCAATAGCTTCCCCAATAACCAATTCCATAACTTCAACCAATTTTACATGAGGAGGGGAGGAATGTATGTACATACCCACTAGAGTATATGGGAGAGGAATCGTAATTATTTTAACTGCCTTGGTCTATTCAGGCTGCTATAATAAGGTAAACCACACTTGGGTGGCTTGTAAACAACAGGCATTTATTTCTCATAGAAATTTGGCTTCTGTTGAGGGCTAGCTTTCTGGATCTTTCTTGCTGTGTCCCCACATGGTGGAAGGAGATAGGAGTATCTCTAGGGCCTCTTTTGTAAGGGCATTAATCCCATGTGTGTGGGCTCTACCCCAGCTGTGGTTTGAATATTTGTCCCTTCCAGAAACTTATATTGAAATTCAATTGCCAATGTAACAGTATGAACAGGCAGGGCCTTTAAGAGGAGATAGGGTCATGAGGGCTTTGCCCTCATGTACGGATTAACCCATTTGTGGATTAATGGGTTCATTGGTTAATGGATTAACAAGGAATCATGAGAGTAGGACTAGTGGTTTTATAAAAAGAGAGAGACGTTCATGTTAGCCTGCTCAGCCCCCTTGCCATGTGATACCTTTCACTGCCTTGGGACTCTGTGGAAAGTCTCCACCAGCAAAAAAACCGTCATCAGATGTTCTGATGCAGCCTCTCAACCTTGGACTTCTTAGCATCTGTAACTGGAATAAATAAATTCCTTTTCTCTGTAAATCACCTAGTTTCAAGTATTTTGTTAAAAGTCACAGAAAATAAACTAAGAGAGCCCCCATGACCTATTCATCTCCCAAATGCCCCATCTCTAAATATTGTCACATTGGGGATTAGGATTTTAATATATACATTTGGAAGTGGTTGGTGAGGTGGTGCGGGGTGGGCAGGAAACAAACACTCAAAAAATAGCAGGAACTTTAAAGGTAAGAGCATCAGAAGGTGAGAAGGTCTTCTTAACAAAAGCCTAAAATGACATCTTAGCAGTTCACCATATTAGTGGACCAACTGGCCATGAAGAACAGTCAGTAAACAATTTAGAGCAAATTTTAAAATCTCTTCTTTTAAATATACAAATAAGTAATGTCTTATCTTTTTATTTTTCTTAATTTTTTAAAGTTTTCTTTATTTCTGTAAGACAGTATCTTGCTATGTTGAGTGCCAAAAAACTTTTAATATTAAAGGAAGCAATTATGTAACAATTAGTTGAAATTTTTCCTCTCTCTCATGACTTTTAAAGATCCATAAATTCTCTAAAAAGTGGTGGGACAAATCTTTAAAAAGTAGATACAGAGATTTGCACTGGTCAGACAAATGAAATGTCTGAGAGAATACATTCAAATATAGGAGCTTTTTAATTTTGCTCTTCCAGTAGAGCAATAAATAAAGCTAAACATCCTAGATTGTTTGTGGATCTTAATTAATTAATGAAAATTATTTTACATTGGGAGGATGCAACGCTTCTTAGAATTTTTCCCAATCTTGTTAATTATCTAACCTACTTTGGGTTATGTGTGAGTTTTCTTACTCATTGGTCATTTAGCTTTTAGGGAAATCATACGCCTTACAACACATCTTGTCTTTACTGATTCCTTGTCATTTTAATTTGTGTAAGCGGGCCATAGGCAGTTAATTATTTTTGCAATTGACTCAACATTTGTTAAGCACCATTTGATATATTGTGACTTTTTAAAGAAAACAAAAATCAGATACAAAGCAGAAAAATAAATGGACTTCATACTTAATTACAAGCTTAAAATATAGCATTCCAGACAAAAAAAATCCACAAAGAGTTATTTTCCTGTATCAACTAGACAATTGCACATTGTGGCACTGCTTAGCAGTGTCACTAGTATAGTCATGCAAATAAAGAAGGAAGTTAAAGCTCAAATTAGAACCCTAAAAGTTATCTAAAATACTAATTCCATAAAATAAGGTCTTTCCTCTCAAGAAAATCGCCAATTTTTTCTATATCTCCCCTGACTAAATAAACTTGAATTAATCAAACAAGTATAAATATTCAGCACTCCAATAGAAAAATTCATGCTCATTTCACTATGAAGACTTACACACTGGAGTAGGTTTTCATCAGTTTGACATCATATGAGTTACATAACTCCTGTACTTCGTGATTCCTCAGATATGATAAATAGACCCAAAAGTGGAGGGTGGAGCCAAGATGGCCGAATAGGAACAGCTCCGGTCTCCAGCTCCCAGCCCCAGCGACACAGAAGACGGATGATTTCTGCATTTCTGCTTGAGGTACCAGTTTCATCTCACTAGGGAGTGCCTAACAGTGGGTGCAGGACAGTCGGTGAAGCGCACTGTGCGCGAGCCGAAGCAGGGCAAGGCATTACCTCACTCGGGAAGCGCAAGGGGTCAGGGAGTTCCCTTTCCTAGTCAAAGAAAGGGGAAACAGACGGCACCTGGAATATCGGGTCAGTCCCACCCCAATACTGCGCTTTTCCAACGGGCCTGGAAAACGGCACACTAGGAGATTGTGTCCCGCACCTGGCTCGGAGGGTCCTGTGCCCACGGAGTCTCGCTGATTGCTAGCACAGCAGTCTGAGATCAAGCTGCAAGGCGGCAGCGAGGCTGGGGGAGGGGCGCCCGCCATTGCCCAGGCTTGCTTAGGTAAACAAAGCAGCCAGGAAGCTCGAACTGGGTGGAGCCCACCACAGCTCAAGGAGGCCTGCCTGCCTCTATAGGCTCCACCTCTGGGGGCAGGGCACAGACAAACAAAAACTCAGCAAGAACCTCCACAGACTTAAAGGTCCCTATCTGACTGACAGCTTTGAAGAGAGTAGTGGTTCTCCCAGCACGCAGCTGGAGATCTGAGAACGGACAGACTGCCTCCTAAAGTGGGTCCCTCACCCCTGAGCAGCCTAACTGGGAGGCACCCCCCCAGTAGGGACAGACTGACACCTCATTCAACCGGGTACTCCTCTGAGACAAAACTATCAGACGAACTATCAGACAGCTGAATTTGTGGTCTCACGAAAATCCGCTGTTCTGCAGCCACCGCTGCTGACACCCAGCCAAACAGGGTCTGGAGTGGACCTCTAGTAAACTCCAACAGACCTGCAGCTGAGGGTCCTGTCTGGTAGAAGGAAAACTAACAAACAGAAAGGACATCCACACCAAAAACCCATCTGTACATCACCATCATCAAAGACCAAAAGTAGATAAAACCACAAAGATGGGGAAAAAACAGAACAAAAAAACTGGAAACTCTAAAAAACAGAGCACCTCTCCTCCTCCAAAGGAACGCAGTTCCTCACCAGCAACGGAACAAAGCTGGATGGAGGATGACTTTGATGAGTTGAGAGAAGAAGGCTTCAGACGATCAAACTACTCTGAGCTACGAGAGGAAATTCAAAACAATAGCAAAGAAGTTAAAAACTTTGAAAAAATATTAGAAGAATGGATAACTAGAATAACCAATGGAGAGAAGGGCTTAAAGGAGCTGATGGAGCTGAAAGCCAAGTTTCGAGAACTACACGAAGATTGCAGAAGCCTCAGTAGCAGACGCGATCAACTGGAAGAAAGGGTATCGCTGATGGAAGATGAAATGAATGAAATGAAGAGAGAAGGGAAGTTTAGAGAAAAAAGAATAAAAAGAAATGAACAAAGCCTCCGAGAAATTTGGGACTATGTGAAAAGACCAAACCTACGTCTGATTGGTGTACCTGAAAATGATGGGGAGAATGGAACCAAGTTGGAAAACACTCTGCAAGATATTATCCAGGAGAACTTCCCCAATCTAGCAAGGCAGGCCAGCATTCAGATTCAGGAAATACAGAGAACGCCACAAAGATACTCCTCGAGAAGGGCAACTCCAAGACACATAATTGTCAGATTCACCAAAGTTGAAATGAAGGAAAAAATGTTAAGGGCAGCCAGAGAGAAAGGTCGGGTTACCCACAAAGGGAAGCCCATCAGACTAACAGCTGATCTCTCAGCAGAAACTCTACAAGCCAGAAGAGAGTGGGGGCTGATATTCAACATTCTTAAAGAAAAGAATTTTCAACCCAGAATTTGCTATCCTGCCAAACTAAGCTTCATAAGTGAAGGAGAAATAAAATACTTTACAGACAAGCAAACGCTGAGTGATTTTGTCACCACCAGGCCTGCCCTAAAAGAGCTCCTGAAGGAAGCACTAAACATGGAAAGGAACAACCGGTACCAGCCACTGCAAAAACATGCCAAATTGTAAAGACCATCGAGGCTAGGAAGAAACAATAGCAACTAACGAGCAAAATAACCAACTAACATCATAATGACAGGATCAGATTCACACATAACAATATTAACGTTAAATGTAAATGGGCTAAATGCTCCAATCAAAAGACACAGACTGGCAAACTGGATAAGGAGTCAGGACCCATCAGTGTGCTGTATTCAGGAAACCCATCTCACGTGCAGAGACACACATAGACTCAAAATAAAGGGATGGAGGAAGATCTATCAAGCAACTGGAAAACAAAAAAAGGCAGGGGTTGCAATCCTAGTCTCTGATAAAATAGACTTTAAACCAACAAAGATCAAAAGAGACAAAGAAGGCCATTACATAATGGTAAAGGGATCAATTCAACAAGAAGAGCTAACTATCCTAAATATATATGCACCCAACACAGGAGCACCCAGATTCATAAAGCAAGTCCTCAGTGACCTACAAAGGGACTTAAACTCCCACACAATAATAATGGGAGATTTTAACACCCCACTGTCAACATTAGACAGATGAACGAGACAGAAAGTTAACAAGGATATCCAGGAATTGAACTCAGCTCTACATAAAGTGGACCTAATAGACATCTACAGAACTCTCCACCCCAAGTCAACAGAATATACATTTTTTTCAGCACCACACCACACCTATTCCAAAATTGACCACATAGTTGGAAGTAAAGCTCTCCTCAGCAAATGTAAAAGAACAGAAATTATAACAAACTGTCTCTCAGACCACAGTGCAATCAAACTACAACTCAGGATTAAGAAATTCACTCAAAACCACTCAACTACATGGAAACTGAACAACCTGCTCCTGAATGACTATTGGGTACATAATGAAATGAAGGCAGAAATAAAGATGTTCTTTGAAATCAACGAGAACAAAGATACAACATACCAGAATCTCTGGGACACATTCAAAGCAGTGTGTAGAGGGAAATTTATAGCACTAAATGCCCACAAGAGAAAGCAGGAAAGATCCAAAATTGACACCCTAACATCACAATTAAAAGAACTAGAAAAGCAAGAGCAAACACATTCAAAAGCTAGCAGAAGGCTAGAAATAACTAAAATCAGAGCAGAACTGAAGGAAATAGAGACACAAAAAACCCTTCAAAAAATTAATGAATCCAGGAGCTGGTTTTTTGAAAAGATCAACAAAATTGATGGACCGCTAGCAAGACTAATAAAGAAGAAAAGAGAGAAGAATCAAATAGATGCAATAAAAAACGAAAAAGGGGATATCACCATCGATCCCACAGAAATACAATCTACCATCAGAGAATACTACAAACACCTCTATGCAAATAAACTAGAAAATCTAGAAGAAATGGATAAATTCCTTGACAAATACACCCTCCCAAGACTAAACCAGGAAGAAGTTGAATCTCTGAATAGACCAATAACAGGTTCTGAAATTGTGGCAATAATCAATAGCTTACCAACCAAAAAGAGTC
>NW_026652281.1:31273800-31515505 GCF_009828535.3 Hylobates moloch
CTAGTTCAACCATTGTGGAAGTCAGTGTGGCGATTCCTCAGGGATCTCGAACTAGAAATACCATTTGACCCAGCCATCCCATTACTGGGTATATACCCAAAGGACTATAAATCATGCTGCTATAAAGACACATGCACACGTATGTTTATTGCAGCACTATTCACAATAGCAAAGAGTTGGAACCAACCCAAATGTCCAACAACGATAGACTGGATTAAGAAAATATGGCACATATACACCATGGAATACTATGCAGCCATAAAAAAGGATGAGTTCATGTCCTTTGTAGGGACATGGATGAAACTGGAAAACATCATTCTCAGTAAACTATCGCAAGGACAAAAAACCAAACACCGCATGTTCTCACTCATAGGTGGGAATTGAACAATGAGAACTCATGGACACAGGAAGGGGAACATCACACTCCGGGGACTGTTGTGGGGTGGGGGGAGCAGGGAGGGACAGCATTAAGAGATACACCTAATGCTAAATGACGAGTTAATGGGTGCAGGAAATCAACATGGCACATGGATACATATGTAACAAACCTGCACATTGTGCACATGTACCCTAAAACCCTAAAGTATAATTAAAAAAAAAAAAAAAAAAATAGACCCGAAAGTTTCCTTTGAAACCTGAGAGCAGTGATTTAATCAAATGACCACAGAAATTGAAAGAATATTATGTGAATGCCTCATTTTATGCTCTCTAGAATCTGAATATTAAATATAGCCACCTAAAACGCAATGCTATATTTCTGTTCTTTCTTCCTCAGTTTGTTTTTAATAAATGAATAAATAATTGTAGCTGTCTCTGTATTTTGTGGAGCAATATATGTAACTACTTTAAAGACATGTTCCTGCCTTTCTAGAGCTCTCTTATGGACTAAATTCTATTCCCCCAAAATTCATATGTTGAAGTCCTAACAGCCAGTACCTTAGAAAGTGACTGTGTTTGGACAAAAGGTCTTTAAAAAGGTAATGAAATTAAAATGAGTTCACTACAGCGGGCCCTAACCGAATTTGACTTGTGAAGATTAGACGTAGACAAATGCAGAATGAAGACAATATAAACAGAGGGAGGGGAAGACGACCATTTACAAGCCAAGGAGGGAGGCCTCAGAAGAAATCAACCCTACTGACATGCCTATCTTGGACTTCTAGCCTCCATAGCTGTGAGAAATACATTTCTGTTAGGTCACCCAGTTTGTGATACTTTGTTATGGCAGGCTTAGTAAACTAATTCAAGTTCCTATCCTAACAACCTGCACGGGTAAGAATTGGAAGAAAATACAGAAACCAATAAGAATTGTTTGATCTGTATACTAGATAGGCTTTTTGTTGAGAAAAAAAAAAAAATGTGTAGTTTGACTTTTCTGGGTAGAGAAGAGTACTATATGTTCCTTTTTTACTTATTTTGAAAGGTAGAAATAAAGACATTTATTAGGGACCCACTGAAATATAGTGGAGAATCCCAGGCAAGGACTTGGCACTTTGACAACCCAGTAATTCATGTATTGCAGCAGTATCACCATCAAGTGGTATCTCTGTAGGAGTCGACTGGAGCAAAATTCTCGTAAACCTCAATGTGGCATCCTGAGGGGCATTCAGGATAAAGATCAAAACTCGCCATGGACAGAAGAGCTTAGTCCATTTGATTTTGATTAATTTCCTTATATTTAATGATGAAGGGTTTAAGATAACCTGGTGTTGTCAAAGTATAATTTTCCTGAGTGAACGATCCTAACTCATGAGCCTTAATCTTCAGAGTAACCTTGAACATTATTATATTTAGAACTAAGGACAATGTTTAGCTTAGGAGGCATGACGTCAGATCTTTATTTCCTGCTTGGATATTAAAAGTATAGTTTAATACAACCTTATCATTTTTAATTTTGGCTTATGACAAAAATTGTTGTGTAGCTAATCAAACATGCTTTCAATGGAGGTATGTCTAATTATTAACGTGGTAAGGGATGGTATATGTCAGGTGTAGAAGAGGCTGCTGGACAAAAATCAATAACCACCAGGGTTTTTAAAAATTAATCATTGAAGACATGTAGATGGTGAATCTACAGATTTTGTCAATATAGTTCCATGAACTCAAAATGGTCAGAAAGGAACTGAGTTTTAAAAATGCTCTTGCTAGGCTAACAGAGAACCTGGAACCATTTGTCTTATGTCCACAAGACAGTGCGGTCAGCAGGACAGAGGCAATACTTGCCACTTGGGAGCTAAGAACAACAAATGTGAAGCCTGAAACTGACAGGCTGTAACTCACAAGTGACTAAACCCTGCCCTCAGATACTCTTGGGCACCTCCTCCTGGAGCATTAGCAGGGAAGTCAATTGAATTTCAGGGCCTGAAAGGAACTCTTGGTCTACTGGGAGCAACTATTCTCAGCTGAAACATGGACAAGGCGTTCTAGGTAATAATCAGGCACTAACAGTAACCATCTGGATAAAAATACAATTGTTCTCTCTACCTTATAACCAGTCTTAGACCCAGGAATGCATATCCAGAGGTAACTAAACTAAAATTACATGTTCATATTAATTAGACATTACACATCCTGCATGTGAGCTTCACTTATTATTCCAGTCAGTGATGGGAATCTTAGAAAGAGAGCACTCTCACTCTGTCAGAATCTGATCCCTCTGACCCTTACCACCCAGGGGAAGGGGAAGAACATATGTAAGAGACTGTGATTACAAAATGAATTATTAAGAAGAGAAGTCAATCCCAAACAATCATCACATTCAAAACAATTTCTATGGGTCTGTGAATAAAAGTGGTCCAGCAAAATGCCATATGTATGGGAATTCTTAAAAACAAGGGAGTAATGATGAACTCTTCATTAAATTGGTCCATCAGGCATCATTTATGATAATTCACCATCTCCACCTTTCTGTGTAACATGTGTCTCAGGATAATACAATACATGTAGAAGAGATTACTTGGGATTTAAATCTGAATGACAAACATAAAGGAAATCAGAAACACAGATTTCCATCCCTATGTGCTGAAGGAATTCTGGAACAAAGAGGAAGAAACGTGAGACTGGTAACCTGAAAAGGTTTGGGACAAGTATATTTTAATCAAACATCCTACAAAAGTTGAAACAAGTCACAGGAAAGAATAAAAAGTGGTATCCTGGAAGAAAAATTTGACTGGAAAGATATCCTAAAGTCATGAGCAACTTAAGAGGTGAATTTTCTTTAAGCAAAATTCTCCCCAGTGCATGAAAAGAAACAAAAACAGCAGATCAACAGAGTCGCAGTTGCGTTTCCATATATATTGGAATGTTTAAGATTAAAGAAGAACATAACTGAAAACTACCATAGATTTCTTAATATCAAGTGACCTGGTGAAAATGAAACTTATGAAAGCCATTTTTTAACAAAGAAACTATAAATATAATAGCATAATATACCAATTACCTGATATATTTCAGGTTATTTTGTGATGATCTCTATAATATAGTACGTACTGATTATGAAAATCATCATTTCCAAATATTATTCTATTGCCATGATTGAGTTCAAATACTCAGAATCTTAAATCAGGATGTGGCCACATCTTCCTTAGTAGTTTGCTTAAGGCATGTATGTTATGCTATATTTTCCCTGGCCTCGAATGTTTGTCTCATAATGAGCCAAATACACAGAACATCCAGAATAATTAGTTGTCTTAATAAAACTCCGTTAGTAGAGATACACAGGTGGTGCATATTTGCTCTGGTGAATTATCTGTGCACAAATAAATTATTCACTTACTACAACCACTGTATCTGATTATACTCTCCCCCCAAAATGGATTAGATAGTCACACTTGGAAGTACCTTGCATTGAGCTAGAGATTGCATTTGGCATTATCTCTGAATTCAAAATGAATTCAAAATTAAGCAGAATTTGACATCCTTAATAAAATTTGATGTTGTAGCTTCCGGTATATAAACTACAGAAAATTTTTATAATGGCATTTTTTAAAAAAATGGAGAAAGGGAAAACAATTAATAAAGAAGGGAAAGGGAAAAGGAAACAAGTACTTTATACTCATGAGAGTTTATAGAGGGCTCCAGAACAGATAGTATAAATTTGCTGCTGTTTCATGCAACATGAGAGCTATCATCTATGAATAACAGTTATGGCCATAATGGGTTTGTTCAATCAGTCAGGAAATTTGGTGGAGAAAAACAAAACATCCTAAGCTATCTAAATAAAAGGATTTTTTTCCATCAAAACATAGATAACCAATATTTGCATCTTAGTGAATGCTAGCTACATCAAGCCTGAAATTGTAAGAAAACAAACTCCTTTGGTTATTCAGTGGTGATTTCATAAAGAATGATTGCAGAAAGAAAACAAATAAGCAATTTTATTAATGACATATGCATAGAAGAAAATTCTAGTAAAAAATAATTTTTAAATAGTTTTTTTAAGGACTATTATTATTTCCTTTTTTCTGTTGTTTTTCTTAGAGACAGAGTCTCACTCTGTTGCCCAGGCTGGAGTGCAATGGTATTACCATAGCTCACTGCAGCCTCAACTCCTGGGCTCAAGCAATCCTCTCATCTCAAACTTCTGAGTAGCTAGAATTACAGGTGTGAGACAATGAATCCAGACTTACTATTCCTAAATCTCTACTCTTTATCCAGTTCCCTGGTTCCCAAAATTTAAATAACCTCTCCTTTCTCTTAATAGCCATAGTTTTTTTAATTGATATGAACCTTGTGTGTGTATATATATGTAAAAATATATATGTATATTTAAAAATGTCTCTATCATGCAGGACTAAAAGCATTTTGTGAAGAGAGGTCCTCATTAACTCAATTAAGTTTGGCTTATGCAATATCTTGTACATAGCCTCTCAGTAATTGTTGATAATAAAGTGATTGCATGATGCTCCTAAGATTTAAACCTTTTTAATATTTAAATATATTTGTGCCTAACACAGCTACATTATAAAGTATTTCAAGAAAATGTTTTGAATATTACTATATTCAAAAGTCATACCTGAAGACATTTTTTATAATTTTTAAATGTTTATGTTTTACATTTAGTATTTTGCTCAATTTTAAATTCAAACTCATATTTGAAAGTCTTGCCTTAGAGACAGATATGTAGTATAAAGCTTCTGCATTTTCTAATAAAGTCTCAAAGATCAAGTATACTTAATACCAGTAGTTTTAAAAAGCCAACTGATGCATGAAGAAAAAAATTCTCTGAGAAAGATATTTGTTTCTGTTTAGTGAAACATGCATTGGCTATTTTGCCAGAAACTTCTGCACTGGAGAAGTTTTAGTAGAAATTTAAAAAATACACACACCTTCAGAAATAATGTTGTCTCCTATAAGTGCCATTCAATGTCCAGAGATATTTCAGGTATGGTTCGATGAGAGTTAATTGTTCATACTATTTAGTACAAAAGGAATGGAAGATAAGGCAACTAATTCATGCATTAGTAGTTGTTCCCACCTCCAAAATTTGCAGGAGGCATTTTTAACAGCCTTCATTTTCTTTGCAGGGGATCTGCTCTGGACAAAATGGAATATTCATTATTCTACCTTACATTTATTTAGCAAGAAGCATTATCATCCATCCAAGCACACATCTTTGCAGAATAACAAAGATGTACAAAGCAGCAATGACCTTCATCCTAAGCACAATGCTTTGAGTATGCAGTGTTTGTTTATTAAGTGCTTTTCGTTTTGCTTTAAGGCCTCATGGACTTGAGTAGATTCTTTCTCTGCGGTGCACAGATGGCCCTTTTATATTCATTATTATATGCTGTTAATTAATGGTGATGGAGAAATCAGTAGAGTCTCTCTTTTCCACTTGCCTGTGCAACCTTCCTTTTGGGTTTAATCCTAATAATTCGTTTTGGGGAAAATGAATGAATAGAATTATAGTACAACTTCCTGTGATTCTGTGGAGTGAAAATACATCAGATTTTCCTACATAAACGTCTACTTCTAGAATCGTATGCAACCATTGTAAAAATGTTCCTTGGGCTGGAATTTAATATTGCTTCTTGGTTTTTTTTAATTTTCTGCCACTCTTTCTAAACCTTGAAAAAGAATAGGAATGCATTCTGAAGGAAAATTTCTTTTCTATTGGTAAGAATAAAAAATGGAAAAAGACAGCATTGTTAAATGAATAAGAAACTTGTATCAAGGTTGTTTTTTTCATAATGTGCAAAAAGTTGCTTGCCCTGAAAGGAGGGTTTTTTTTTCTAATAGCAAAAACAAACAAACAAAAATATACTTAAAATTAAAAATATATAAAACCCAGCCTATGAAAATATAATCAGACCCTAATGAAAGTGCCTTGATGAGTCAGATTCTAGAATGTTCTGAGGTAAAAGTTGACAATAGGGTAAAATATTAAAGCCCTTCCTCCCATCTCACTTCTCCTAACATTCTCATCTAGAGTTTGACATAGTTAGTACAGGGTTTCTGAGAAAGGCAAAGACTCTGAGATACAGTTCAAGCTCCGATCTAATCAGAAATTAAGAAAGTCAAAACATCTCTCTATTGGCCTCCTTCTCTAGAGAAGAGTATACCTGGAAATACTTTACAAGGATTCCCCTATTATAGTAGACAGTCTTTAAATGTTTACTGAATAATAAAAAAAAAATAAATTATGCTGTCTACCTATATCTAAGCATGCTCAATCCTAAATATTTCTACATGTTACCAAAATATTATTGGTGAATCTACTTCATTGGTCCAGACTTTGATTGATTAATTTATTTATTCATTCAATAAAACATTTATTGAGTATCTACTATACGCCACATAATATAATAGAGCCATAAAAATAAAGTAGCTCTTGTTCTTTCCAAACTTATAGCTTAACAGAAAAGACAAACATTATGTGATTAATTACCACAAAATTGGATGAATACTGTGAGGGAGAAAAGACCTTGAGGATGCACATGGTGATAAAGCTGCAATGAGTCTAGTGTCTTCCAGTAACAGTGAATAATAAAATGCTTACCTGTTCTGATGAACCTTTGTCAAAAATTAGGATATTTTTAGAAACAATAACAGCACAATTTCTCTCTATCTACACCTAATCTCTCTGACAATTATGATGGAAAAAATTCAAAACTCAGATAAATCTCATTTTATTAATATTTTGTCACCACTTAAACATATATTTACTCAACTATCAAGGAAGAAGAGATATTCAACAGCGTGTCCTTCTAAGAAAAACCAAATGATAAAAATGTTTTCAGGATTCTTAATCAATGCTTTCCTCGTTTAAATAATTAATTTTGCTTTTATTCACTTGATTTTTTTAAACCAAGGGTTGTAGTTTTTTAAACCAGTGGCAAACTAAGGCACGGTGCAGTTGTTCAATTACATGTTTATTCAAGCTTTTTATATTTTACTCAAATATAAATTATATTTACAGTCAAGGTAAATTTCTCCTCATGCCTAACTAATCTCTGTCAAATATTGTCTTTAAAACATATATGTCTTCAAGAAATATTCAAATCAATGACCCCTCAAAAACGTACAGAAAGGACATTGTTGTCACACTCTCAAACCAGCAAACTTTGTAAAACAACCATTTACAATTCGACATTCAAAGATGTAACTTGCTTAGTGTTACACCCAAAAAGATGAGAGTCCACAGGCATCCAAGCTCATGTATTGCTGCTGTCATTGTTTGCTCATTTAAATGTTGCACAGGATAGTACATTGATGTGAAGTCAGTAGAAGGAAGTTTTTTGTAATAGCAGAAATACTATCAGAAGCAGTACACATGTATTTGTAATTAGTTACCAAACGACTGCATAAAGAGTGAAAAGGTAAATGCACTGGGAGTGTACTTTGGCTCAATCTGTGACTTGTTAGTCCAACCTGTTTGGGATGTAGAAAGGCTCACCTTTTTAAAAGGCAAGTGCAATTATGGGTGTGTGCTTCAGCTTTGTTTTCTGCCCTTCCTTGATTACCAGGCTTTCCTGTACATAAAAGTGAAAAAGAGAAACTAGAAGGTAGGTAATTTTCCATTTCTCTGAAAGCTGCAGGAGAAAAAAAAAAAAAAAAAACTCTTCCAAGTAAAACCTGAGAGGAAATCTAGTTTCCTTTTAGTCATGTTCCATTCTTGCTTCTGTGTTCGGAACATGTTCACAAATAAATGATTCCAATTTTCAGCCAGAATTTAAATCTCAAGTGTTCCACTCACTGCAAAAAAGAACATAAAGGCACAGAATGATGTATCCAACTTTGACTGTAACAAAATGTTCTGTTTGGAAACCAAATTAAGTTATTGGTCTAATCTCAACTAGGTTAACATAAAATTTTGACTGGAAAGGGCCCAATTCTTGGCAATAAAAAACTGACTTTTGAAATGTTTTTCATCTGTCTATAAAGTAGAATTTTCTTAATGTTATCAAGAGGGAAAGAATTGTATATGCAAATAAGATATCTTTATTAAAGGGTATTGAATGACTAACAATAATTTCAACTCAACCAATATTGTCTATCTTTTAGCACTGCATAAGTCCTCAGATTGTAAAGATAATATACCCAACCTCAAGAAGTTCTTGGTTTAGTAAGAAAAATGAAAAGATTAACAAACTATTAAATTCATGGAGAACATACAAATAAAAATGAATATTTTATTTCAGGCAATTACAAATAAGACTTTTTGGTGTTTTGGAAGATAGATGTGTAAACAACATTGATAGTTACAACATTGGAATGCTGAATGTTCATGTGCCCTGGGGCAGCAGATCCTAGGAGCTAGCCTCCTAGAACAGAGCAGGACAGTTGACTTTGGTGACTAGATCAGGCTAATTGAGGAGCCTGGGTAGGAGAGACAGGCTCAGTGGATAAGCAAGAGTACAAAGTATCAGAGGTCTCAAGAAATTGGAGAGACGGTATGTAAAGATCAGAGCATTGCTGAGGAAAGACTAGTCTTGCCTGGGAATAATTTAGTCAGGATCCTTTCTGGCAAAAGTGACAATAATAAAACTTCAACGCACTTAGTCAGAAATATAATTTATTGGCTTTCATAACTGAAAAGTACAGGGCATAACTGAGAAATGCAGGCAAAGGCTGTGCCCATGGGGTTGTCACAAATCCATTCCTCACTTTCTACTTGACTCTGTACTCCTCCGTGTTGGCTTCCTTCACAGACATGCTGAGTCCAGTTTTGATAATAAGCTACCACAACTGTAAGTTTATATTCTATCACTCTTCATGGAATCAATCTGTCTATTAAGAATAGTATTGAGTTGCCATAAGGACAATGATTAAAAGAAGTCAGATGTTTATGTCTGCCTCACTTAAAAAAATAAATAAATAAAGTCATGTAGTCCAGGACTACTATGCCAAACCCATAGTCAGAAATATAAGGATTGGAAAGAAAGACACTAAACTGCCATTATGTTTATTTGATAAAATTATCTGAATTAGAAAACATGAAGTACTCTACAGAGAAATCATTATAAATGATATGAGTGGCAAGATTGCTTAGTATAAAAAAGAATATGTAGAAATAGTTGCATTCCTGTATAGCAGCCACAGAGTGGTAATATCTTATTAATAAAATATATTTATTTATTTATTTATTTATTTATTTATTTATTTATTTATTTTCTTTCTTTACTTTCTCTATCTCTGTCTTTCTCTCCATCTCTCCCTCTCTCTCTCTTTCTTTCTTCCTCTTTTTTCTTTCTTTCTTATTTCAATAGCTTTTGGGGTATAAGTGGTTTTTCGTTACATGAATGAATTCTTTAGTGGTGAATTCTGAGTCTTTAGTGCACCCATCACCTTAGTAGTGTACACTGTACCCAATATGCAGTCTTTTATCCCTCAAATCCCCAAAGTACATTATATAACTCTGAATGTCTTTGCATCCTCATAGCTTATCTCCCACTTAGAAGTAAGAACATATGGTATTCGGTTTTCCATTGCTGAGTTACTTCACTTAGAATAATGGCCTCCAGCTCTATCCAAGTTGCTGCAAAAGATATTATTTCGTTCCTTTTTATGGCTCAGTAGTATTCTATGGTGTATATATACCACATTTTCTTTGTCCACTCATTGGTCAGTGGGCACTTAGGGTGGTTCCATATCTTTGCAATTGTGAATTGTGCTGCCGCAAACATGTGTGTGCATGTGTCTTCATATAATGACTTCTTTTCCTTTGGGTAGGTACCCAGTAGTGGGATTGCCAGATCCAGTGGTAGATTTGCTTTTAGTTCTTTAAGGAATGTCTATACTGTTTTCCATAGAGCTTGTATTAATTTACATTCCCACCAGCAGTATAAAAGTGTTCCCTTTTAACCACATCTACACCTACATCTACTGTTTTTTGACTTTTTAATTACGACCATTGTTGCAGGAGTAAGTTGATAGCTCATTGTGGTTTTAATTTGCCCTTCCCTGATGATTAGTGATGCTGAACATTTTTTCATAGGTTTGTTGGCCATTTGTATAGCTTCTTTTGAGAAATGTCTGTTCATGCCTTCTATTCACTTTTTGATGGGATTATTTGTTTTAAGTAAAACATTATTTTCTATAACAACAGATATAAAGTAATAAACTAACCATAAGTGATTTGAATAGTATCAATAGACCATATTTTATTTAAATAAACATTTGGAGAGATATACATATTCATGGATAAAAAGACTTACTGGCATAAAGCTATCAATACTTCCCAAATAAATCTAAAATTAAGTGCAATTGATCTCCCCTAGAAGATTTTTTTTTCAAGAAACTTACAAAAGAGGGTGTATGGAAAAGTAATCAAACAAGAACTTTTTCAAGAAGCCTGTCAACAAAATGTATATGGAAGGGCCAAGAGCCACAAATAGGCAACACACAAGCTCTTTGCCCTACAACATCAGTCTGTTATGAAATTAAAGTAATTAAGTAGCATGGTATTGGAATGATGATAGAAAAACTGACCAAGAAAACAAAATGGAAAAACCACATAAATAGTTATATTATATCAGAAAATTTACATTGAAAACCATTGAGGGAAGACACTTACTGTTCAATAAATGTTACTGGAGAAATTATTTGTATAGAAAAAAATTGAGTTGGATACTTATCTTACACAATGAAAAGTGAAAATGAACTCCAAATAAATAATAGGCCTAAATATGTGAGAAAACAATTTGAAAACCTGGAGAAAAAATGTTTTTATGACATTAATATAGAAAAGTATTTCTAAAATTGACTCAGTTTTGCACAGAAAGATTCATAAATTTGATACTACATTAAATTTTAATTCCATGCATGAAAAGACATTGAAACAAAGTAAAACGTCCAGTAACTCCCTGGAAGATTATTTTCAAATTTGGTGTCAATTAGGTACCATAATACATAAATTACTTTTTAAAATCTATAAGAAAAATACAAATAATTCAGAAGAAAATCTGATAATATGTATTGGCAACCTTACCTAAGAACAAATAGATATCTAAAAAATTATCTCCAATTTTTAAAGAAATGCACATTAAAATCATAATAAAATACCACTTGTGTCTAACAACTTGTGAAAAACACTAAAAGCCTGACAGTAGAGAATGCATATAAATTAGTTAAAATTCTCCCATCTTCATAAAAGAATGTAAACTCCTAAAGCCAATTTGAAGGTTCTTTGGCAAAACTTGGAAAAGTAGAAAATGATTTAGCAACTTATTTTTATGTATTTAACTCTAGATAAATCTTCATACACGCAAAACATGTATATAAGAATATGCATAGCAAAAGTGTTTAGAAAAGCAAAACGAAAGGTACAAATAACATAAATTTCTGTGAGGAGAAGAATCAATTAATATATTGTGGTATATGCATATATTTGAATATTATATAGAATTATAAATTAAATTAATGCACCCATTCTACATATATCCATATAGATATATCTTAAACACTTCTTTTTAAATGAAAAGACAAAGATGGGATACATTAATATAATATAATATAATATAATATAATATAATATAATATAAATATAATACTGTCTTAGTCAGTTCTGGCTGCCATAATAAAACATCACAGACTGAGTGGCTTAAACAACAGAAATCTATTTCTCATAGTTCTCCGGACTGGAAGTCCAAGAGCAAAGTGCCAGCATGGTCAAGTTCTGTTAGGGCTCTCTTCTGAGATGCAGACTGCCAACTTCTCATTGGATCTTCCTATGACTGAAAACAGAGAGCGTGGTGGCTCACGCCTGTAATCCCAGCACTTTGGGAGGCTGAGGCGGGCGGATCACAACGTCAGGAGATGGAGACCATCCTGGCTAACACAGTGAAACCCCGTCTCTACTAAAAATACAAAAAATTAGCCGGGCGAGGTGGCGGGCGCCTGTAGTCCCAGCTACTCGGGAGGCTGAGGCAGGAGAATGGCATGAACCCCGGGGGGTGGAGCCTGCAGTGAGCCGAGATCGCGCCACTGCACTCCAGCCTGGGCGACAGCGAGACTGTCTCAAAAAAAAAAAGAAAGCGAGCTCCTTTGTGTCTTTTCATAAGGGTACCAACCCCATTTAAGAGAGCTCCAACCTCATAATCTATCTCTTAAAAACTCCACCTCCTAATACTATTACATCAGGATTAAGATTTCAACATATGAATATGAGTGGACATAAACATTCAGATCATAGCAAATAGTCAAATAGACTAATATTTTTAAAGAATATATACATATTAGGTAAAACTAAAAGGCTATTCAAGGAAATGATATACACAAAATGAGCATGGCATTTATCTCTGGGAGTAAGAATTGGAAAGGATTTGAGAAAAGATACTTAGGAAGATTCCACTCACATTTGTAATATTTTATATTATTTTATCCGAGTGGTAACTAACAGGTATTATCATTAATACATTTTATATCTAATATGTTTTAACAGATTTTAAAAGAAAATATGAATCAGTTACTGAATTCATAGAAAAGTTGAGTGGAATTGGGTTATAAAAAGTAGACAGCAGCAAAAGGTAAAATGTAGGTGCAATATTTTAAGTCAGGAGTCCTCCAACTGCAACCCATAGGCTAAATCTAGCCCACCATTTGCTTTTGTAAATAAAGTTTTATTGGAACACAGTCATACTCACTTATTTACATATTGTCTATGGGTACTTTAGTTACAACAGAGACAGTATAGCCATCACTTATTATCTGGCTCTTTACAGAGAAAAATTGTCAACCTCTGCTCTAAATAGCTGACATGGACTTTGCTTGGGGTGTAATAACCCGTTTTTATTTGTTGTTACCTACTATAGACACTTTAAATTTATTATGTCAATTAATTCTTATTATTTGAGAGAATGTTCATGTCATCCTCATATTACAGATGAGAAAACTGAGTCCCAGAGAATTTAAATAACTTGCTTAATATCTTTCTGAATACTAAGAGACCAAAATAGATTTCTCTGACTTAAATCAAAATATAGTGATGTAAACCATGACAGAAAAGTCAGAAATTGATTTTAGATTTATTTTTAGACTACACTTTTCACTCTGTCAAAATAGAGGATGTTGGATCAATGATTTGGAAAAGGGTAAGACATAAGATGTAAAATATATGGAAATTAGAAGTTATAAAGAAATACAAATTTTGTTCCAAATTATTATGAGTAAAATTTTCCCCCAATAAAGGAATCACACAAACATACACACACAACCTATTTATTCTGCCTTAGAAGATACAGAGAAACTGTGTTAGCTTAATGTATCAATTATATGACACTCTACAAATCAACAATTCTGTTGATCATCTGTTCCCCACAAATCACTGGCATAAATTATGTTTTCTATAATTTTTAGTATCTTCTGATACTAAAAAAAAAAAATCTTCCCCGATAGACAATAAATACCTTGAGGATTGACACTGTGTACTCAATACAAATGTCCAGAGGATGAATTCATGATATTTAAACAGGGTGTTCAACCAATATTTTTAGAAGTCCTATATCTAATATAAAGAGCCTTGTCCCAGTTCAAAGAAAAAGAGAGATTTGGCAAAATCAAGGGAGCTTCAAAAAAACATGTCACCTACTCAGAGATTATCTAAAGAGTGAGAGAGGAGAATATAAAGGAAAACATGAGAAATATGCAGTCTGGGGATGAGCTTAATCTACCCATGAGTCTTAAAACTTCAAAGGGCTGGAGTATACAAGAGGGAGAGGCAACAATGGGAAAAAGAAAGAAGGGTTAAGGAATACGCTGGATTATGGAATTTACTTGGCTGTCACATGACATTATCAGCCAAAGCCAATTTATATGGTTGTCTAAGAAAAGAGATCAGAGGTAGAGACAGAAAATATTAGGTAAAACTGCTTTGCTTATAAAATTAGCATGTTCTATATTTTATATTGAAAAGATAAGCTCTTTTGAAAAGTTATTTAATACCTTAAAATTAGAATTTCTGTTTTTTGTGTTTATTATTTTATAAATATTACAAGAAATAACTAAGCTTTATTTCAGAAGAAGCACATAAAATCTTAAATAGAGAAGACATCAAAGTGACTATACTGGTCATATTGAAGAAGGCTTTTTTGCCTTTCCAAATTTGTGTTACATTTTTATTTATTTTGGACCAATCCCCATCACTTGCTAAAGAAAATGGAAGAGAAATAATGAAAGTCTGCAAGCAAGTGGGATGTTTAGGCCACTCAAATTATTGGTGCTATATTATGAGAGGGATGGGATTTGGGAGAACCTGGAATTTCATTCCAGAAGAAGCTTCCTGAAGGTCTTTGCATGTGTCGTGTAACAGAACGTTCCTTGTGCAAAGCGCCTCTTTGCTGGTGGTGTTGAAGAACACAGAAGCAGGGTCTTGTATTCCTGACATTGCTGTCTTCCACACATGGATTCAGGACAAACATCCAATTCACAGGCAATACGGTTCTTGCTGTATTTTGAATGATCTATTATTTCTCATGTATGTGTAAGAAGAGATATACTTTAGCCTCCAGAACAATTCCTTCAGATGGGATTTGGTGAATAATGTATAGGAAAAAATCATCTAGTTCAGGCAATCAGTGTTGGTTTTGGAAACCTGGGAGTTCTGAGGTCACACCCAGACATTAGTCATTGAGTACAGTGTAACTTAAGCTTCTGGGACTTTAGGATATTGAGCTATTGCAATTTATTACACATTTTCTTTGATTTTCAAAACCTCTGAAAGAGGAAAAGGTTACACAGTAATCACTAGCTATGTGACCTTTAGACAGTCACAATACTTGATTGGGTATTGGTTTCCTAATCTGGAAGGTGAAGGAATTATAGATGATCTACGTCTACAATCTTCTATTTCTATAAATTGAAGCAGCCTGCTAATAACACAAATAGATCTCAGCATAATTACAGAAAAGTATAAAACTTGCATAATGTAAAATCACCCCAGCCTAGTCCCTCAGGGGAACTACTGGTTTGTCATTTAATTGCAGGGGCACACAGTGCAAATATTTCAAAGCTGAATTCTGAAGGACTATGGGGCAATACTGTGCTAATGTGGACTCCCGGCATCAAATCCCTTTGAGCGATTATTTTAGAGAAATAGGAGATTTAACTAAATGTGAAAATAAGATTACTTGAAGTGGAGGAGGACTGAAAATGTAGGCAAAAAAAAAAAAAATACCTTAGGTGGAATTAATTTAACTTTTGGCAAAATCTGTGTAAGGGGATAAGAAAGGAAGGTGTGGGTGGCATGGCCCATAGCAAATAATTCATTTCCTTGAAAGCAGAAAGAACAGGTCACATACATTTTAATGTACTATTCTCCAAAGGAAAGGAGTGAAATAAAGTTCCAATGAGCATAAACATTAAAAGTATATTATGTAAAGCTATATTTAGTCATAAAACCAACATGTTTTATATAATTAATTTTGAACTCCACTTTATCTGGGCAATAATTTTAAATTTAATAGTTACATTTAGGTTTCAGTGCTTTACTTTTATTCCAATTATCTCTAAGAGTTGTTTAATTTAAGTCTCGGCGGAACAAACTTTGTTACAGGATAAATAATTCAGTTATTAGGGGTATAGGTAGCTTATCAATGTGAGGCTCTTCCTCGTGACCCAAGGGCATGATGACGCTTCACTCCAGTATGTGTAGTCAGATTGCAGTGCAAGGCTTGTTGAGCTAACCAGAGAATTTGCTGCTAAAATGCATGCTTTTAAACTAAAAAGGTACATTAGACCAGAAAACAGCTTGCTTCTCAGATATAAATTAGACCTTTCCAGCAGGGCTTGCACATATTTTAAACTAGCAAACAAAACAAAACTTTGGACAAATCCTGTATTCTTAAATTTACATTGCTTCATTCTATCAGATAAATTGTTTGGTTTTCCAGATTCACTTTATATCCTTACTGTCTGTCCTATGGTGCTGACTCATGTAGGGTATATCAACAGGACCGCATTGCCTTGAATCTCTAGTGGAATGTTGTGAAAGGAAGCTGAGGCAGAGAGAAAGCTGAGACAACATGCTCCACAGTGCTCTGAGGAATGGCAGTAATTCTGGCCCTGACTCTAGGTTACATGCTAACTATCTGACATTGTTATACAGAAAAGGAGAAGGCACAATTATAAATACAGAATGGAAATATATAAATTGCAGAGACAGGAAGAAACTGAAGCAAATTTTTAATAAGAAGCAGAGGCAAGAGGCCACTAGCTCCACAAAGAATGGAGAAAGTAGTCTTGGCTCAGCTCTTTTGTGTTATCCAGTCATATTTTGCTTTCACTGCTCGGAGCTTTGTAAACTCTATAGCACCCCATATATTAGTTAAGACTTTAGGTTATAAGACATGACAGACTCTACTCAAACAAACTGGAATGAACAAATTAAGTAACACATTGGCTCATATGAATATCTATGGAATGTCCAATGTTGGGTATGGCTTGATTTAAGAATTTAATTATGTCATTAGGAAATCTATCCAATTTTTTTTCTTCCTCTTAGCTCTCCTTTTTCCTAGTAGGCCTCATTCTCAGCAGTGATAATCCTTAATGATTTTCAATGGTCTAGATCTCTAGAAAAAGAATCTTAAATTTCAAGGTCCATATCAATGCCTCAAAAAGAACTCTTGATTGGCTTGGCTGAGTCATTTTGCTACTGATGACTTAATTAATAATTCTAGAGAGAGAGGGTATTCTGGTTGGCTTAGCATCATTGCCAAGCACCTTTGTACTACAGGTGAAGCTATGTGATTGGCAGTCCCATCAGGGTGGAGAAAGAAAAATCTATAATTGAAAAAACTGCTGAGCAGACCAAGAAGGTGAAAGATCTACACTCCTTTATTCTGTTTTAGGGAATCAAACAATCACCACCCTTTTCTCCTTTCACAGCCCCTGACATATTTAATTCTTAAAAATGAAAGGGCAAACAAAAATCGAAACACAAAACATTTTTGAGCACCTAGTAATTTTTGAGTTTAAGTTTATTGCTGAAGTGGGGGAGTATATTAATAAACAGGTACACAATTAAAATACAATGTGACAAGTGTGATAGTAAGGTATATTGAAGATACACCAGAATATTTAGGTTGTCTCTAATTTCTTTAGTAAAATTTGCTTTCAAGTATATGCCATAAAAACCAACCTATACTATTTTCTGGGCTAATTACATTTTGAAAAGTACCAAACCTAAGTGGATGACCCTGTGATTAGATATGCAGCCAACGTTAATAACCTGGTAGAATTGTATGAATAGATGTTGACAAAAGAAAAACATTTGGAGTAATAGAAAGGAAAGGGAAAGTGATGGTTATTGGGGACCTCCTAGATTTTTAGCTGTCCATCTGACTCTTAAGATGGACTTGTTTGCTGTTACCTCAATTCTCAAAACAAACTGAAACAGAAACCAAAATATGAAAGAGGTCATGGCATAAGGTTTCCATTAACTTGACTGTACTCTGTCATGGCTATAGATGTTTTTTTGGTGTGCTTCTCTCTGGTCCTCTGGATTTTTCTGGAGAAGGCACAGAGGAATAGGTCCTCTTTTAGGTAGACTCAGAGCACTTGCTTCTCTGCTGCCTTTGGCTATTTGAGTCTTCAGCCTTCAAATGTAACTTTTGCCTCTTTACGTCATCTTGGAGCCTGAGGAGGCCTGCTGGGAACAGGACATGTAAAAGGCAAATATGTCTGAAAGGCTGTGGTCCAAGGCCATTTTTGTTGGCTATGAGCTGGGTCTCCAGAACCAAAGGAAATGTGCATCTCTTTTTTGAATTGAAGGCGTTTATGCCCATGATGAAACTTAACTTTATTTGGGCAAGAGATGTGTTTATGTATACAATGCAAAGAACAACACAGTGACTCCTGGTAAACCAAACAAAACCAAACCAAGAGTAATCTTGAGAAAGGTAACTCCAGCCCATGGAAACGATGGCATGGTTTGTGCCAAATTCCAAAGCAATCTTCTTGCTAAGGCCATTGGACACAGAATCTGTATGATACTGTACCCCTTAAGGATTAAAAATAATAAAAAGTAAATAAATAAAAATGGATTTGTGCTGTTGTAAAAACACACATGCTGAACACACACATACATGCATTTAACTTTTGCAGTTGATTTTTGAATTATTTTTAAAAATTATAACACCTACTTTAGCATCATAATTATCCTATATATTATAAATGTATATTGAAATTGCTTAACAATCTCGATGTTGGGAGGCAAAAAATCCTATTACATATATAAGGTAAACATAATATGGCTAATTTTATAAAATATGGTCTTGTTGGTATTTAGCAGGCATATAGTAAATGTCAGTAACAGCTAGTTTCTTCCTATTCTTAAGAGTTATTTAACTTACAGGGTTTGTGTGTATGTGTGAGTATGTTTGAGTGTGCATATATTATTTAAGTTTTATTCTTTTAACAGTTATATTTTGCTTTTGAAAAACAAAGTAGTTTAGATTTATTTTTATAGATTTGTTTTGTTTTCGGAAAAAAAAGTCACAGAAAAGAAAGTAGCAATCTCATCATCTGTTTATATTTTGGAGACTATAACACAAGTATCTCTTTATGCATATACATCATGCTATTTCACAATTAATTTAATAATGAGTACTTTTATAATAGGATTTTTTCCTTTCCCAACAGACAAGGGTAAAATACTTTATTAGGATTTATCTCTACCTTTTTACTTAGGCCAATGTTTACATTTCATACCCAAATAACTCTTGAAAGGGCCACTAGCTGTACATCCAGTTTATTCTTATCTTCACTTGAAAAATGTGAAAGAGAGTGTATGTTTAATTTCTCCGCAGTAACACCAATGGTGTGTTGAAACGCCTAGGCCTAGTAAAGAAAGCCATTTGATAGGAATACAAAAATTGTCAGATAAATGTCAATTTATGGCTCTATAAACATTCGATCTGTCCAGAAAGTGTGTACTGATTGAGTCAGTTTTGACAGATGAAGAGCACTCACTGAAGATCCTATCCTGAGAAACATCCTTCATTAATATTTACATTTCTCTTCACAGTGCAGTTGCTGTAAGCATAGGGTGGGTAAATATAGCCTGCATCTGGCTAATATACATACTCATGGGGCTGCATTTGTCTCAGAATCCAAATGCTTCGGGTAAGAATATGGGGCTGATTGTTTCTGTGGACTGCTTGGAAAGAATTAATTTAAGCAAGGAAAACTCCATGACACTTATTTGAAGGAAGGGGGACATTTATAACCAGTTAACCTGTGGTTGTAAAAGAACAAAAGGTAGCTTTAATTCTCATCCCCCACCTCATTTTCTTTTTCTTCTTCATTTTTTATTCTTCTGTGAGCAGTCACAGAAAATATGCCTGGTCAATAAGGGGCAAGTAAAATTGGAGGGGTTGCTATAGGAACACACAAAGTGATGCAGAGCAATAACCATTCTAATTTATACTGTGTTTTCACGTTGTATTTCCTTTGCAGTTAAACTCAACTTCAGAAGACTTCCCTTAAGAAAAAGGCTAATTGAAATGCAGGAGACTCTTTCTAAGACAATTTTATGTACTAACTTTAAAAATAATAAATCCTAAATCTGAGTAGTGCTACAAGCAGGAAACTGGTATTTCTCCTATTCATGCCATTATATTTTCAATGCATTTTGACCAAAATCATCTTTGCACAGTGAAAGACCTGGGAATGCATTTTAATAGTGACGAAAGCATGAGTAATGAGAAGTGCTGCCTGAAGCAGTCTGGGCTCGCATCTCCTCAGCTGCTGTCTTCCATTTTGACAGGTAGCATCTATATTCCAGCCCTGAGACCCTTCTCATTCCCAATTCTGTTGAATTATCCCACTCAGAAACTATGTTCTCCTCAAATCTTGTTTTTTTGAAAGGTGACAGACCCTACTGCCTTGTTTCTGACCTCCATTTGATAACTCCAAAGTAATCATGGGAGGCATTTCAGATCGACATCCAAAATAATTTCACATTCGCCAGACCCATGACTGAAAGGACAGGGTCACTTGCAACCATAGCCACATGGAAATCTTCGAGAGAAGAGGGGAGCTTTCCTCATGATTAAATTTGAGGGAGTGATTAACTCAACTTCTGCCTGCTCATATCTGTTCATTTTCATGTGTCCACCTCATAAGCACAGTCAATTTTCTTTTTTATCCCCAAAGTTGTGGGGGTAGCCCACGAGCAATTTATTCTCAAAATGAGAGTGCAGGAGAAATTTCTAACTCAGTGATCAAAAAGCCCTGTGGATCAAGATAGCTCAGGAAACAAGATCTTCTACACAATCATGTAGATGACATGGATGGATGCAAGAGTAGTTTCCTTCCTTTTTTAGCAAGTCCGCGACAAGGGTCAAATGTTTATTCTTTCCTTGTTTAAAAAAAAAAAGATTTTTTTTTTTTTTTTTTTATAGCTGACAAGGGAGGAACTGTGGTTAATCTAACAGGACTATTGCTCCATCTAATTTGGTTTTGGAAAGTGGTTTTTATTCGTGGCGTTTTGTTGAAGCATGGGGGTTGACAATGAGAGGGGGCAAAAAGAAAAACAAACCCCTAGAAGATAAAAGTCATTTCAAAATTTTAAAAAGTGGAACGGGACTTATGTGAGAGGGCTCAGCAATTAATATCTAATCAAATTACACTATTTATTATGAAACAATCAGGCACAAGTTACTCACATGGGGTAAAACACTCAAAAGTTGAATAGCAGTTTCTCCTTCCAGAGGGCTAGTTAATGTCTGTTAAAGAGCTTTTGATCAAGATTAGACAAGTATGTGTTTGGAAACGGGCAGAAAAGGAGTATAAAAACAGTTTCTATGCCATACATTCCTAACCAAATAGCAAGGTAGTAAAAGTCAAGGTTGTGTTTGTCAAATATTCAGTGCTTGCTCTATTCAAGCACCTAATACATATTACAGCATTGCTTACTTTCTGGTAAAATTATACATATAGTTCTGGAATATATTTTAGAGACTTTTCCAAGGGCTGAAGTAAAAAGTTTATCTGAAATCTTGGACTGATAAATAATGTCACCTTCCAAAAAAAAAAAATTATATGTTTAGAGTCAAAAAACTTCTTTTTACCAACCCATAAGAAAATTGTAATCTGCTATCATAAAAAAGAAACAAGATGTATTATTCCAGAAAATACTTTTTAATGTTTACAAGGTCCTATTTTAAGCTGAATAATATTTTACTTTCACATAGATGTCAAGGAGAGTTGGGGGAAGGGATGGATTAGGGAATTTGAGCCTTCAAAGGCAAATGGGACCAGTTTACAAATGATACCTTTCATCTCCAGAGCTGTTTGCTGGAGGGCAATGCTGAATGTTTAGTCTAAAAAATGAATTCAAATCACTCTACAGAATAAAGGTGGCAGAGTTAACTAACAGCATTAGATACTGTGCTTTCCAAATGCAACCTGCTTTGTTTTTTTAACTATACCGAAGCTGTCTAATCATAAAAGAAACACATTTTTGTTGCTTTGAGAGAAGCGTTGGCAGTTTTAACATCTATCACTGCATGCCCACACAGAAAAAGAACTAATTTTAGAATTAATAAATTGGCTTATGTACATGTACAATTATTTGCTATTTACGGTTTCTTCTTAAGGACATTTCTGTGGGATGTTACAGTTAGCAGACTTTCCCTTTAGGCGAATGAGCATTTCCAGTTCCTTCAGCTTGGATATCCCTTCACTGTTACCACTGAGAAAGTAAAGACAGCTCTGTCAGGGTTTGGTACAGTCCATAAATAACTACTCTTTCTCTGACCTGTCTGTATTTATAACCCATATAAATTCATAAATGTCAGATAGATGTACACTGAAAATTCACCTTCATTCTTAAATTGATATTGGTTTATGTGACTTAACTGAACAAAGCAAGTAAGATTTATCTTTGAATTATACAAATTCACCCTCCCCAGTCCCTGGCTGATTGGAATGACCACAGGCCTCAATGCAGAAGTACAGCCTTCACACTTGAAACTTCCAGCATGGTGGTTCAGAGAAGAATGTGAGTGCCCCAAAGACAGTTGGCTCCAAAGAGAGAATAGAAAGAGAGGCTGAACAGAACAGGCTTAACTCCTCCCAAACTCTCCATCAGATCACTCATTTCATCTGAAGGCTAAGTCAGTGGCTTAAAAGACCACGTACGTTACTCACCCTGAGATCTTTTCACAGGGAAACATGAAGCCAAAGGAAAAGAGATTCCCTTTGCCCCAGCGCAAGTTCCTTTCCCCACCTAGTGCTAAACATTTTTTAAGTAAAAACGTTCTAAGTGGAAACCCAACAGTCTAAAATAATTAATTTGCCTTGGTAAGTTTTTAAGTTAATACTAAGAAGTGATTTGAATATTAAAGAAATTTCACTCGTTAATTTCTTATATTAAGCCATATTTCCACCAGCATGGATCCTTTGAAATTAGCCTTCTCTATATGGTAATCCAAAAGCTAAAAAGCAACACACACACACACTGTTAGGTTGCTCAGTCCATTTTATATGTATCAACATTATTAAAAAAAAAAACTTTCTCAAGCATCCCACCCCCATACAGTATCATAAAACTTGCTTTGTGTATACAGAGCTTTTCTTGTTCCTAGAATGTCCCCTATACCACCATGCATGACCTCCTTAGGTCATGAGGTCCTTTGTAGGCTATGCCAATATTCTGTGTCTAATTTTTTCTTTCATAAAATGAAAGCTTAAATGAATTAACAAGAGATACAGCATAATAAAAATGCTTAGAACCTTTAAATATTCTCCTCACCTTTGATTTCCAAATGCTTTAGTCCAGTCAAAGACAGTAAAAATAAAGGAAACATGACATACAGGATGTAGCTTATGAGTCTCAACTATTCTCATATCAACACAGAACAAATAATCAAACTACAGCAGAGTGCACTGTCACACTCCTTCAGACGTGATTCATCCAAAGTGATCTTGCATCAATTAGATGGATGATTAAGTTGATCAGAATGAGCAATTCTCCTTTCCCTTGTATTATGACCAATTGGGAAATAATCACTGAACACTATGTCAGGTGCTAAGGATACAAAAATAAATAACCTAAGGTCTTAAAGTTGTTTATGAACTAGCAAAGAAGGTTAGCTTATACAAAATTGTCTTACTATTTGTCACAGGAGATACAAACATATTGCGGTTTTCTTCATTGGGTGTAAAGATGGAGGTTCCCGAGAGACAAAAAAAAAAAAAAATCACATGGGGCCAGGAACATTACAGCAAACAATCCTAGAACAAGTGGCACATTACTCTAACTTGAAAGAGGAGTAAAATTTGGGTGAATAGGGAGGAGGGGTCAGGTAATCCAGGTGAGGATATAAGGAAGAACTCCTTAAGCCAAAAATGAGACAGAGATGAACCTGGCATTTAAGCCTGGCTTCCCCAGAAATCAGAGCCTGAGACAGAGGGCTCATGTGATATTATTTTATTAGGTTACACTACGCTAGGAAACAAGTGTAAGAGAGTAAAAAGAGGAGCGAAGCAGAGAAGAGAGAGTCAATACAATGATACATTTTGCGACTAGCACTGCTAACTACAATCAATTTCTCCATTCTTGGAAACATATCCCCATGGGCCAACTTGATTTCCGAACCATCTGTCAATGGGTGGTGAAAGGGGATAATAGTGGAGGAATTTCAATACTGACTTCCAGCTTGGTCAAAAGTTATCTCTATGAGGCATTAAGTCCCCCGCACTTCCAGATTAGATATGGCTGAGTATAAACCCCCAATAGGCTCCCATTACACCATCAACACAAAAGCCACAGGTCAATTATCTTCCATATTAAATTCAAGTTTAGGAAGCTTACTCTATTGAAATGAGCAAGTCGAGGAAGGGTTTGGAGAAGGAAACTAGAAACAGGAATGCATGTTGTCATGTTTTTTTAGTTGATTCACCTGAGAGGTCACACTGACCAAGACCATTGCTGTGGTAATAGGATTGATAAAGGCAGTGGGCCAGGAGCCAAAAGACCTGGGCTGTGGTCTATGTTCTAACCCTGCCTCACTTACTGACCTTAGACATGGGAGATCATTCCTCTGGCTCTCAGCTTTCTTGTCTATAAAATGGGAATAACTGAACCTGCCCTGCTTACCTCATAAAGCTATGAAACTTAAAGATAATGTGTTAGAAAGCCTTTTGTAGATCTCCACAAGGAGAACTACAAACCACTGCTCAAAGAAATCAGAGGTGACACAAACAAATGGAAAAACATTCCATGCTCATGAATGGGAACAATCAACATCACTGAAATGGCCATATTGCCCAAAGCAATTTATAGATTCAATACTATGCCTATTAAACTACTATTGACATTCTTCACAGAACTAGGAAAAAAATATTTTAAAATTCACATGGAACCAAAAAAGACCCCTAATATCCAAGGCAATCCTAACAAAAAGAAGAAACTTTTTTTTAGGTCATATTACTCTAGTCATGCTACCTGACTTTAAACTATATTACATGGCTACAGTAACCACAACAGCATGGTATTGGTACAAAAACAGAAACACAGACAGAATAGAGAGACATAAAACAGAATAGAGAAAGCAGAAATAAGGCTGCACACCTACAACTATCTGATCTTTGACAAACCTGACAAAAAGCAATGAGGAAAGCCTTCTCTATTCAATAAATGGTGCTGACATAACTGCCTAGCCATATGCAGAAGGTTAAAACTGGACCCCTTCCTCATATTATATACAAAAATGAACTCAAGATGGATTAAATATAAAACCCAAAACTATAAAAACCCCGAGAGGCAACCTAGGTAATACCATTCAGGACACAGGCACAGGCAAGGATTTCATGATGAAGATGCTGAAGGTGATTGCAATCAAAGCAAAAATTGTCAAATGGGATCTCATTTAACTAAAGAACTTCTGCACAGCAAAAGAAACTATCAACAGAGTAAAAATATAACCTAAACAAAAGAAAATTTTTGCAAACTATGTATCCAACAAAGATCTGATATCCGCCATCTAGAAGGAACTTAAACAAACTTATAGGAAGAACCAAACAGCCCCACAAAAAACTGAGCAAAGGAATATAAATCATTCTATTATAAAGACACATGCATGTGTATGTTCATTGCAGCACTATTCGTAATAGTAAAATCATGGAATCAACCCAAATGCCCATCAGTGATAGACAGGATAAAGAAAATGTGGTACACAGACAATGTGGAATACTATGCAGTCATAAAAAGAAACGAGATCATGTGCTTTGCAAGAACATGAATGGAGCTGAAAGCCACTATCCTGAGCAAAGTAATGCAGGAACAGAAAATCAAACAGTATATGTTCTCACTTATAAGTGGGAGCTGAACAATGTGAACACATGGACACACTGGGGGAAACAACACACACTAGGGCCTGTTGGGGGGGCAAGGGAGAGCATCAGGATAAATAGCTAATGCATGAGGGGCTTAATACCTAGGTGATGGGTTGATAGGTGTAGCAAACCACCATGGCACACATAAAAAACCCACACATCCTGCACATGTATCCTGGAATCTAAAATTAAATTAAATTTTAAGAAAAGAAATACATGACAAACAAAAAGTGGGCAAGTGACATGAACAGACACTATTCAAAAGAAGACATACATGTGGCCAACAATCATATGAGAAAAAGCACAACAATACTGATCATTAAAATATGCAAATCAAAACCACAGTGAGATACCATCTCACACCAATCAGAATAGCTATTATTAAAAAGTCAAAAAACAACAGATGCTGGTAAGATTGTGGAGAAAAAGGAACATTATACACTGTAAGAGGGAGTGTAAATTAGTTCAGCCATTGTGGAAGACAGTGTGGTGATTCCTCAAAGACCTAAAGACAGAAATACCATTTGATCCATCAGTCTCATTACTGGGTATATACCCAAAGGAATATAAATGTTTATATTATAAAGACTTGCATGCATATGTTCATTGCAGCACTCTTCACAATAGCAAAGACATGTTATCAGCCTAAATTCCCATCAGTGATGGACTGGATAAAGAAAATGTAGTACATATAGATCATGTAATGCCATGCAGCCATAAAAAAAAAGATGAGATCATGTCTTTTGCAGGAACAAAGATGGAGCTGGAGGCCATTATCCCTAGCAAACTAACGGAGAAACAGAAAACAAAATACCACATGTCTTTCACTTGTAAGTTGAAGCTAAATGGTGACAACATATGAACACATAGAGGGGAACAACATACACTGGGGCCTATTGGAGGGTGGATGGTGGCAGGAGGGAGAAGATCAGGAAAAATAACTAATGGGTACTAAGCTTAATACCTGGGTGATGAAATAATTTGTACAACAAACTCCCATGACACAAGTTTACCTATGTAACAAACCTGCACTTGTACCTCTGAACTTAAAAGTTAAAAAAAAAAAAAAGCCTTTCATAAAATAGGAGAGGTCATTATTATTATTGGAAGGGTGAACAATAGAGAGTACAACTGTTTTTACTGTTATTTCACATAACAGATTTATAGAGATTGAGGGTCAAACACCAGGAAGAATTATTGTGTCAGCTTCATGTAAATGTAGTCTTGCTGACTGAAATAAAATGAATATAATTAGGGCCATCACCTGTATGATTAGAATCTCCAGCAATTACAACTCACAATGAAGCAAAGAAATTCCTGTGCTATAGGAACAATATTATTCTCAACTGAACTCTCCAGATTGACTGGTTACAATAAACAAATTCCTAAAATTCTAACGTCTCAATCACAATTTTCTCTGTAAGCACAAAATGTTTTAATCTATAACTGCGGAAATGTAATAGCTATTGCTTTGTCTACAATATCAAAAATAAATTTTTTAAAAATGAGATAATAAAATCCTTAAAACCCCATTAGATTCATTCATCTTGATTTTAGGCGAAAATGTGGTTCTTTACCTAGATTATCAAGATAATTATTTCAATATACACTTAACGAGCAAGCGTAGATCTACCTATATTTATCTCCATTAGCTACTCAAATTACTAGAGCCATTCTGACATGGTTTTCTCATTTAACTGCCCTTACTGCCCTCTTCCCATGTTTCACCTTCAGCTCACCTCATCTTCAGATGCCGGAAACAGCACAGACCATGAATGGCACTTCCAAGTATCCTCTCACATCAGTAACCTCTTTGTCTGTTTTGACATTTTATAGATATTGAACTTGGCCTCTTTAAAGAAAATGGGGCAAAGCCCTCAACAGGAGGACTTGTAATAAATGTACATTCTGAGTTGTTGCCGGTCCATGAATCAAGCGATTTCTATTCTAGTTCTGGTTCTCCCACTAATTAGTTGCAATTAACTTGGGCAAGTACCATTACATTCCTGATCCCCAGTTTCAGCAACTATTAATAAACACATTAGACTGGATGTTCTGTAATTGATTTTCTGGCTTTTATATTCAATGTTTCCAATAGTAAAATGAAATGCTTTCTCATGAATATAATCTACAGTAGTTAAGGTTTAATTAGTCAATTTGATATTACCAAATATCAAAGGAACAGCAGTTATCACAATTAAAGCACTCAATGCTAAACTGGACCAAACTTGCTCTGGTTGATTGTCTAATTCCTACCTGCTTGAGTCTGATACTGTCAACTGTAGGAATAATGTTTGTGAAGGAAACAGACAGCGGAAATTACAAAAGCCAAATATGGAAAATATATGGGCCTATATTACAAGTGCTTACCAAAGTCCATTCTGTTACTTAAATTTCTCCAAGCTCTCTTTTACCTCATTTTGTATTACACCCCACTCTCAGTAATGCCATCTCACTAATATTCTTTCGATTATTCATTGTTATAGGTTGGAGCTTTTCAACGTAATCATTAGTGATCACTTCTTCTCTTAGAAATCAAAAACAAACAAACTTCAAAAAATTCACAACTGTAACTTGTCTTGTTCCAGAAATAATTTAGGACATCTTAAGAAATACACACAGTAGAAAAATAAAGGATGTTTTTAGTTTGGAAGAAAGTTGAGGCAACAAAAAATTAAGGGTAATAAAATGTGATGTGGTGCTGGGAGATAAGTACAGAACATATATACCACAAGATCCTGTGAACATAGTAAAGAGAAATCACAAATATGTAACGACCTTTTGATCAGTCAGCAGGAAAAGAAAAACATGACCAGTTATGTAATTCACTGCGTTTGTAAGATGAACATACATCAATTTCTCAGAAGCACAGAGAGAAATTCTCTCACGGGCTCCTATAAGAAGGCTTCTCTGTCATGTGGTGAACCAAGAAACTTAATCCCTACAGTAAATATGTCACAAAGCCCCACAGCGTAGTTTCTGATGACATCCTTCAATATAAGCTGGCAACATAAGCCAAAGTGACAGTATAATAAAAGCCATAGTACAGGAATGTTGACAAAATGTGGTGGTCTAGTTTAATCCAGTGATGGATTTTTATATTATTGAGAATATTGTTGTAGTAAACTTCTCAATAGCCATGGTATGGTAGTGCGGTGAAGGTGGTCCACTGGAATGAGTATCTGAAATTCAGAGTGACAGTTCAGTGATCAGACAAATGTTTTATCAGTCTGCCAAGCCAGAAGTGTAACTGCCATTTTTTAATGAAACTGGGTTGTTTAACAGTGACAAGTGTCAACATGGAAGGTCAAGCCATTCAAGCTATGTGGAGACTAAGGGAGAACCCACTGGCAAGGCAAGGGTCTCCTTGAGAAGACAGGTCATCTACACACAGACAACAGAGCAGGTGGGAGCCCCAGCTTCTATGCCACAGAACAGAACTGTAATTTAAGTATGTGAAAATTTTAAAGCAACTAAAACCAAACAATCTACCTTGCCTGGTAAATAATAAATCAAATCTCTAGAAAACATTCATTTGAAGTCTAGAGCTTGAAACAATAAAACTTCCTGGTATGCCCTAAAAAGATAAAAATCATTGCAATCTAGATTTCTAAGCATCAACTGGATGAGATCGCCTGTCATGGAGCAGCGTTACTATTTATACACCAATTTGAAAGTGGAGGCCTGTTGAAACAAACATGACACCTTAGTTTTGGAAGAGTTGATATGTGATCTTTTCTGCTCTGAAGACTGTTTCTAGTCTGGTATTAAAAAGTTGCTGTCTACACAGAAGAAAATGCTTAGTTTCCAGTACTTCAGAGTGAAGGGGAGGGCATAATCCTTGTTTACATCGAGTTGTTTTTCTGTATGTTATCTGTCAATCCCTTAAACCCAAATCTTCTTAATGCCTTTTCTCACCTTCATTTCCTCCACTACTAAAACAGTCCAACACATAGTAAAACTGTCAATAAATATTTATTGAATGATAAATCCATGTCAAAATAAGACATTCACAATATATCCTACTGAAAGAAGTTATAACAGAGCCCACCTTTCTCAATTAGTGATACATCTTTTAAAGTCATTGATTAAAATGCGTATTTCTTGGCTCACACTCAGAAATTAAGATTGATTTAGTTTCTGGAAGGGTTACAATGTCCACCTTTTAACAATCATCCTAGATAATTCAGATGCAAAAGATCCAGAAATTAAGGTCTTAAAAGCACTGCAAATGTTAAATGTAGATTCTGCATGAACATCACCAGCCCAGGGCCTTAGCCCCTATCTGCTTTCTATCCATGATCAATGGTGTATTGGGAAGGGAAGGTGTCTCAATTAAAGCTGTAAACAACCATGTTAATACCAACAACCACTCCTCAAGGTGGTAAAGTGTAAAATAGAGGTGAATAGTGGAATAACTGTGTCAAAAATCTATGCTTTTAAAAAAAATACCTGCTTGAAAAACTCAGGCTTATAATTTATCTAGCAAAGCATTTTAGAAGGAATAGATGTTGAACTAGTAAGTCTATAATTTGAGATGAAAAAGAATATAATTATCTAAAAAGGAAACTTAACTGGATTCTGGCTTTATAAGCAAGTGTTTTGATAGCCCAGCAAAAAGCCTGGGATCCACAAATTTCAGGGCGTTAGCAGACCTTTTAGCCAAATATATCTCACATAAATGTATTTTACCCAATTTTTTATTTTGTTTTGTTTTGTTTCTTAATTTAATTCTCAAAGAGCCCCTCAGGTTACCTAATAGTTCTAATATATACTCTTTTAGGGCAGAAAGTGGGACTCCTTTAATTTTAGGGGCCAGATATAAACACCTGGCAATGCTATAATTTGTAGGTGGTTATTTCTAAGAAGGGGATGAGTGTCTCTGGACAGGCCACTCAGATGCAATGAGTTATTCCTGCATAGCAACTATGTAAAGTTAAACTGTTTGCCTGATGACGTTATTTATTCCTTCAAATAATTTTTGAGCTTCTACTAAATGTCATGAACTCTCACAGGTGTTTAGAAGGCAGAGATAAATTGACCCAAGTGTCTACTTTCTAATGTTCACACTCTGTGACTTGGTTAATTATACTAATAACATAGTGATACAGGAAAACGTAAGGCACTGTGGTAATACCTACCCAAGAGGGGCACTGTCTCAGGCTCAAAGAAAGAAAAGAAATGTTATAAAATATCTCAAGAAGAGGTGATGCCTCAATTAAGTCTTAAATAAGGAAAATAGAAGTTAGGAAAGCAGGGTCAGGAAGGCATCTCAGGCATACCGGAACATAACATGTGATTAACTGAGTGATGGCACACGAAGCTGAAAAGTCATGAAGGATCCAGATCAGGGTATACTTTATCTTGAAAGCCATGTGGAGCTTTGAAATATTAGAGTCAGACATGGGAATTCTAAATGGAACAGAGAATCACTATAAGACATCATAGAGAGAACTAAGCCTTATTTTAATTAGAAAAGTATTACTTAGCTGCGAGGCACGATGGCTCATGCCTGTAATCTCAGCACTTTGGGAAGCCAAGGCAGGTGGATCACCTGAGGTCAGGAGTTCGAGACCAGCTTGGCCAACGTGGTGAAACCCCGTCTCTACTAAAAATACAAAAATTAGCCAGGCGTGGTGGCAGGCACCTGTAATCCCAGCTACTCGGGAGGCTGAGGCAGGAGAATTGAGGCAGAGGTTGCAGCGAGCAGAGATTGTGCCACTGCACTCCAGCCCTGGCAACAGAGTGAGATTCCATGTCCAAAACAAAAAAAAAAAAAAGAAAGAAAGAAAGAAAGAAAAGGAAAGTATTACTTATCACGACTGTTCTTTTCATTTAGGAATGCTGGCTCCCAAGAAAGGGAGAGCATTAAGCCAATAGGTTTTATTACTACAATAAATTATATGTAGAAATCATGTGTGTAATTATATTAGAAAAACATTGATCCTTAGTGGAATATGACAGTATCATAAGTGCGATAATCACCCTTGGTTATTTCTCATTCCTGTCCTTCTTCATAACATGAATGAATATGTAGCTAAAACGAGTGGATAACGGTCATCTTTTTCCTAAAGCTTCTCAGATCCAGGGGGAAAAGAAATCAGTAATCCATCTTTAGAGTAACTTTTTTTGCAGGGTGATGAGGCATACTTAGGGAAAAAAATAAGTTTCCATAATCATTGGAAGAATTTTGGTGGTTAAAAATGTTATAACAACAGTATTTCAGGATCACGTGGCCTTCCAGGCTCTTTCTTTCCTGTTTATTTGTGATTATATACTTCAACAACATCCTGTGTTATTACTCCACCTATTCCCCCCACCGCTTTCCCATCATTTTAAACTAAACAGGTCTTAAAGTGAAGTATATCTTTGCATAGCATCATTCATTTTCAAAGGAAATTAGGTGGAGACAACCCACATTTAGAGAAGAAGTAGGTACGCATTAAAGGGCATTTGTCCTCTAGATTTATCTTTTACTCATGAATGATCTCATCATAGAAAGAAATTAGCATAATTTATATCAATAATTTGTTTCTGTGATATGTGAAGAACCCCACAATAAATTAAAGATGTTTTATGACTGCATTTTATCAGCTTATTTACTCTTATTTATATTTAGAACTGCAAAGTCACTTTGATAGAGTTATGAAAATGGCCCATGGACTGAAGCCCTGGTTAGTTTATAGTCCAATAGGAATGAAGCTGTCTTATCTGAGTGATTAGAAAGCCTTTGCTGAATTTGACTTGTTAATTATAACACTTGCCTCATTGTTGAACGGCTGCCTCTAATTCTCTAGCCTCCCAAGCTAAGAGGTCACCTAAATGGAGTTGCTATCTTTGGTATAAACTGGTCAATCACTTTGTCAAACAGATTCATTTGATTTGTCTTTTAAAGCGACCTTTTGACTTGTAATCATCCACATTCTCTTCATGCTTTATTTCACTTTATTTTACTGGAGCACATTTGAGAATGTTTTTCATGAAAAGAGCTACATAAATATTAATGTATTGATACTGTTATGGCTTTTCAAACCTATATTTCATTTCATGGGTTTTAAGAGCTACAGAATTTACTGACTGCACAGAAAATATATGTATAATGGACTTACTGAAATGCCCCAAATGCGATAAAATATGTGAATTATTAATCCCATGAAAGTCAGTATGATCCTGTTTAAATGCCAAATTTTCTGAACCAATCTTGGATTTTTTTTTTCACTAAGAGATAAAATTTCAGTTGACAGATAAATATAATGCGCCCTATAATTTTTGAATTTTAAACTTAATTTGGAGGTATATATTATAAAGTAAACAAAAACATAAATTAAGACATATCTAGACTGAAAAGGGTACTCTAACTTAAAGCTACATGGTCATACCTCAACTTTCCTGGCTGTGCTATGAACCCTACATGAGGTCATGAGGTCAAGAGTCAACAAAGTCAAAAATTGCCTTACAATTTGGAAATTTAACAATTTCCAACTAAATGTTTTGGATAAAAAAATAAAATGACACTTAAGGAGCATTCCATACAGTCAAAAAGGGATGAAAATAGCTCACCCTGAGATATTCTTTACCTGTTGTGGCACAGGGAGAAATTTAAGGAAAGAGAGATTCTGAACAGCACAGATGCTATATAAAACTACTGAATTTTCTGTCTTTAACTGTATAAAGCTATGTACAAATGCCAATTTACTCAGTGCCTTATTATCATGTAGCTAGTGAGAGGGCAAAATCTGTGGGAAAGAAAGTGGGTGAACTGGGTATTCCTTCTTCCAGAAGTGTTTGACAAGTACTAACAATACAGACTACAATGTACTAGGCACTTGAGGGATACAAAATGAGAATATAGAGCTTCAGTCTTAGACAACTTAAAATATTTTTCAAGAAGAGAAGGCAAGAATGAAAACATACACCTAGACAATAGAAACAAATTAGAATTCCACCAGGTAATACAAGCTGCACTGACAAAGGTGAGACATGAAGATTGCTTTGTGTAGGGATGTCTTGACTTTAATTTTGATAGAAATGATTTTTAGTGCATTAACAAAGAAGAAATGTGACAGTATGCTTAGCAGGAAAATACAACATGAGGCAAGACAAAGAAATTGTGAGTGATGTGTGAGATGCCAACTGACCACTTTTAGTTAAACGAATAATTGAATAAGGCTTTATTTTCATCTCACATGAAAATAACATGCATTAGTCTTGGAGTAGTGATATGCCAATATTTCAATAGCATTTACCTCCCCCACACTTTCATATTATAATAGTTTTTATAGAACACTAATTATAGGTTATGTCTTATGCTTATAAAATAATATATACTATTCCAGGTAAGAATCACATGAAATATATGAAATAAGCTTTATAAATCCTTTTTTAGAAGGTAAAGGAAGTGAAAATTTGTTAACTGAAAATTGTGCAGCAAACAATATAGTATATTTCATCTAAATTTTCCAAATGTTCTCCTCAAAGTGTGTGTCGTTGCCTCAATCACTTAAATTTTTAATTTCAGTGTTCTGCTTTGAAAAGTAAAAGCATCGAACCAGATTTCCAAAGCTTTTCAGCTTTAATGGTTAAGAATCATTTAAGTTTCAATATCTTCCTCTCTCTTTACCTTTCTCATCTCCTCTTCAAAACAACAACGAACAAACAAACAAAAAGAAAAAAGGGGCAATGAACTTTCTCTCTCTTGGACCAAATCCTTGGATAAGGAGGACAAAGTTAGTTGAACATCAACAGAATCAGTGTTTCTTCAGAAAACAACTGATACAGAAAATGAAAAATTAGAATGGAATAATGGAATAGGCAAAGATAGACTAGAATGAAATTTTCCAATAACCCAAATCACTAATTTAAAAAGAAATAAACAAAATTCAATGCAACAGGAAAAACAAAATATACAAAATGATCAAACAAGACATATCTCTGGGTTTGAATTTCAAGGAAAAAAAAATTAAGTTTTAAGGCAAAAAACAATTCAGGAACTTAAAAAAGACGGGATGGAAAGAGGAAGAGGGAGGTTGCTATGATACACTAGCTCAAACTTCTTAACAACAGTATCAACAACATTCTGAAGGAAAAAAATAGTAGTAACTTAAACCTGATTTATACAGTTTGATATTCAAATTTAAGGGAAACATCTTTAAAAATGAAGAATGTAATTAGAAATTATTATTCCTTTTTGAAAATAACATGAGTCCAAAATTTTGTCATAAATGATAGATGTAAAAGATGAAGAAGAAGAAGAAGATTAAGAATAGGTGAACAGGCTGGGTGCGGTGGCTCACGCCTGTAATCCCAGCACTTTGGGAGGCCAAGGTGGGCAGATCATGAGGTCAAGAGACTGAGACCATAGTGGTCAACATGGTGAAACCCCGTCTCTACTAAAAATACAAAAATTAGCTGGACATGGTGGCGTGTGCCTGTAATCCCAGCTGCTTGGGAGGCTGAGGTAGGAGAATCACTTGAACCCGGGAAGTGGAGGTTGCAGTGAGCCAAGATCGTGCCATTGCACTCCAGCCTTGTTATCAAGTCCCCATTTGAAAAGGAGATGGAAATGGAAATATCTAAACCAATTCTGAAAAGACTGATGAAAAGGGAATAATCTTGCTAGATATTAAAATATCATACAAATTTCAAAACCTTTGACATATTAATATATTAAACTCCCATTGTGTCAACATATTAAAGTACTTTTGAGCTGCATAAATAAAAACTGCTTTGGAGCAGAATAGAGGCCAAAATAAATTATAATAAATATGGGATTTTGATTTACTACAAGGATGCAAACCAGTGGGGAAAGAGGGTGATATGGTTAGGCTTTGTGTCCCCACCCAAATCTCACCTTGAATTGTAATCTCCAGGTGTTTAGGGAGAGACCTGTTGGAAAGTGACTGGATTATTGGGGTGGTTTCCCCCATGCTGTTCTTGCAATATTGAGTGAATTCTCACAAGATCTGATGGTTTTATAAATGGTAGTTTTTCCTTAGCTGACACACATTTGCTCTCTCTCATCTGCTGCCATGTAAGACATGCCTCTTCCTTTTCTACCATGATTATAAATTTCCTGAGGCCTTCCAGGCATGCAGAACTATGAGTCAATTAAACCTCTTTCCTTTATACATTACCCAGTCTCAGGTATTCCTTTATAGCAATGTGAAAATGGACTAACACAGAGGGACTGAAGGAATCATTCAGTGGTTGGTGTTTGAATAACAGGCTGCCATTTAGAACTGTGTAAACAGAAACTTTTCCTCTTACACGACTGTTCTGCCTTAGCTTTCTAGAGCTGCCATAATACACACAAAATACTGGGTGGCTTAAACAACAGTGAATTATTTTCTTAAAATTCTGGAGTCTAGAAGTCCAAAATCAAGATGTCAGCAGGGATGGTTTCTTCTGAGACTACTCTCCCAGGCTTGTGGATGGCCATCTTCTGGTTTTTCCTTGTGGTCTTCCTCAATATCCTTATCTTTTCTCTTATCAGAAAAGACATCAGCCATTTTAGGTTAGGGCCCACTCTAATGACTTCATTTTACCTTAATTACCGCTTTAAAGGTCCTGTTTCCAAATACAGTCACACTCTGGGTACTGGAGATTAGGACTTCAATATTTGAATTCTGAAAGGACATAACTAATCTCATTAGGAAGTGGGCACCCAGACCACCAGCAATCTTAAATCTCAACCTAGAATCAGAAACTCTGGATGTGGGTCCCAATTACGTGTACTTAACAAGTCCTCCAGGTGATTCTGAAGCATGTTAAAGTTTGAAAACTACTCCTTAAACAAAAATGATTTTCAAATTATTAAGTAAAAAAATAAAATTAAGAGATAGCATTGGGTTGAATAGTGAACCCCTCAAAATTCATGTCCACTCTGAAGCTTAGAATGTAACCTTATATGAAAATAAGGGATTTGCAGATATAATTAGCTTAATTAAAATAAAGTTATCTTGGATTAGGGTGGGTAATAACTAGTGTTCTTCAAAAAAAGCAAAGGAACATAGACACGCAAAGAGAATGTCCATAAAATGATGCAGGTAAAGATTAGACTAATGTATCCACCACCAAAAAACACCAAAACTTGTGGGCAACTACCAGAAGCTGGGAGAAAAAAGGAAGGATCCTCTGCTAGGGGAAGGACTTCACACAGGGCAAGACCCTGCCAACGCAGTGATTTCAGATGTCTGCGCTCTAGAGCTGTGTGAAAATACATTTTTGTTGTTTTAGGGGACCAAGTTTGTGATGCTTTGTTACAGCAGCCCTGCAAAACTAATACAGAGTATTAAAAATTGAATTTATTTTTTAGTGGAGCAGACTTTTTATAAACAGAATATAAAACTTAGAAAAGAAAAACCTCCACATGGTAAGAAAAGTGCAATGTCAGAAAAAAAATGATAAACTGGAAAGAGTATTAGTAACACTTACAAGAGGTCACTTTTCTTTTTAATTTACAAAGGGCTCATAAAATAAATAAGAAAAGATGGTTAATAGGAACAAAATGTGAAAATGTGAGAGGACCCTTTGAGGAAAAATGCCAAAATGCCAAAAAATGTGTTAAAACATGGTCAATGGCATTATTAAATTAATGCAAATTAAATCAGCAAGACACGATTCTTTCCATCTATCAGAATAACACATTAAGTTATAATGTTTAATGGTGGTAAATTTTAGAAATATACGCAATCCCTTACATTCTTGGAGGAAAATAAATTTCACCTTTTTCATAAAGCAATTTGACCATATTGTAGGTTTTTAAATGCACATAGCAATGCGATGACTGAACATTTACATACTAAATTATTTCAAGATACATGTAAAATAATATTTCTGGCACGATTCTTTGCTACAAAAAAACCCTGCAAACAGTCTACATATCCACCTATGTGATATAAACCAATTTAATTATGAGGTATCTGAATTAAATAATAAGGCTTTAATAAAACGGAATGAGGTCATGTTCTTTGCAGGGACATGGATGGAGCTGGAAGCCATTATCCTCAGCAAACTAACACAGGAACAGAAAACCAAACACCGCATGTTCTCATTTATAAGTGGAGCTGAACAATGAGAACACATGGACACAGGGAGGGGAACATCACACGCCGGGACCTGTCAGGGGGATGCAGGGGAAGGACAGCATCAGAATCAATAGCTAATGGATGCTGAACTTAATACCTAGGTGATGGGCTGAGAGTTGCAGCAAACCACCATATGTTTATCCATGTAACAAACCTGCAGGTCCTACACATATATCCTGGAACTTAAATAAAATTAAGTTTTTAAAAAAGAGAAATAATAAGCCATTAAAAGATTGAGGTAGATTTCTATGTATTAATATGGAAAAATATTTGGTATGTTAAACAAAGATATTCGGGGCAGAAAATGGAAGCTTGTTTAATCTTTTTGTGTAAACAAAATAAGATGTACTCACAAAAAATATATTTCTAGAAGCAATCACAAGGAATGATTAACAGTAGATATATTTGATAAGGGGTTTGGGGATATAAGAAACGAAGCTCTTTTTTTCACATGTTGCTCATCTTTATGATTTAACTACTCTAAGCATAACTATTTAGAGACACAGATAAGAAAACCTGCATAAATATTGTGCCAATTTATTTTATCTGGATGGTGAGATTATGGGCTATTTTAATGTTTTTTAATTATAAGTTTATGTGCAAAAACCTCTCATATTTTATAGTTGCAAAAAGGCCTGAGATAACTTTTGCTTAATTGCTTTACAAACTAAAAAAAAAAAAAATATATGGACAAGCTTTCCCTACTGTTTCCTAGTACCCATCAACAATAAGCAAGTGTTGTAACTAAGAATCCTTTGAATAAGTCATTTTGTAAATCAAGGGACGAGAATGATGTTGCATGATATAAAGAAACAGCATAGCCACCAGCCTTGTCTTAGAATTTGAAGGGACCAGTTTTGATATGCTGCTCTGTTGTTGGCCTATGACAGTGAACAATGATGGTGAACTTAGATTTTTGATCTTTCAAACAGAGACTGTCTTTATTATCATTCACTCTAATACCTCTGCCAAGCAAGGCGAGAAAAGATGTGGGGAAGGAAGGATGTTTACATAATTCAAGGTAGATAATTTACTCCACATAATATATGATAAATGGTAGCTAAGAGCTCAAGCTCTGGGTCAGGGGGCTTTGTCTTTAAATTTCAGCTTCACTGTGACTTAATTTATTGCCTGAAGCAACTCAGCTTCTTGGTGTCTGTTTTCCCATGTGAAACAAGGACAATAATTAGCTTCTTCACATAGGGTGATTGTATTAAGTGAACAAATGCAGATACTCTGCACAGGGCCTGAGAAGGAGCAGCATTTAAAAAAAAAATTCACCATAAATAGTGTTATCTTGGAAAAAGACATGGAATTCATGTATTTAAAATTGCAGTTATAATAATATACGAAACAGATACCATGAACAAGTCTAAAGGATCATGCAAATAAATTGCATTGTAGCTGACTGCAGAATTAGAGCAAAACTGATTATTTTAAAAAGAGGAGACATGCACATTTAAATGATGTTAGAAATAAACTATGTGTTTTCTACATATCAGACCCATTTCCACTCCATATAGCACATTTTAACTTTTGATTAAGATTCTTTTAACTTTTTTATTCAAAACTGTTAGCAGCATGAATCCACGTGGGTCTGCAGCAACTCAATTCTTGCTCAGAGGAAAGAATTCGCCCAATGGGCATATGGCAGAGTGAGAGACCGAGGCAAGTTTTAAATCAGGAGTCAGTTTATTAAAAAGTTTTAGAGTGGAATGAAAGGAAGTAAAGTACACTTGGAAGAAGGCCAAGTGGGAGAGTTGAGAGATTCAAGTACATGGTTTCACTTTGGTTTGGGGTTTTATATGTTGTCATGCTTCTGGGGTCCTGCATCTCTTCTCCCCTAATTCTTCCCCTAGGATGGGCTGTCCCCATGGACAGTGGTCTGTCAACCCTCGGGAGGGGCTGAAAGCGCAGTGTGTTTACTGAAATTGTGTGCATGTTCATTTGAGCCATTTCCCTTACTATTCAACTGTTTCTAGAGGGAGCTCATATACCAGTTAAAGTGCCATTTTTTCTCTTAGTGCATATGCCTGAGCCCACTCACCTAACTCCTGTGATCTTATGGGAAAGCTGCTGATCACCAGCTTCTGGTGTTTTTTATCTATTGGGAGATTGCCTTTCCCTGGTGCTGGCTGCATCCAACTATTATTTTAGAGAGAGACAGTTTAACAACCACGTTACCATCACCTTATGGTCACCTGACAATCATGGTGGTGAGTGGGGGAAGGGTTCTGCCCTGCTCATGTCTGCCTAACCACCTACTCTAACAAAAACAATGACACAGTTATCGAAGTAAAAAATAAACCTCCCCCATGTTTCAACATGAAGCTGTGAATTTCACTTGTAACTAATACATAGCTACATATTAGGTGTTCCAGGAATCACCTAGATTTTAGTGACAAGATAAAAGATGTTTGGTTTTCACAGTGCCAGTTCATTTGCTTGTTTGCATGTTTCTTTTGTGACCCCTGGTAAGTCTGTTGTCTTGAAGGAGGTGATGTCCTGATAATCCACTGAATTTATAGTTACTCCTTTTTTGCAGAACCAACAACATACAGAACAACAACAACAACAACAACAAAAACTTTCCTAAACTGAGTTTTTTTTTTTTGGACATTGACAGATGTTTAAAAACCAAACAATACTTACTTGTTTCAACATCTTCCTCAGACATTCTTTTTTAATGTAAAAGAACCTATTGAGTTACCTGGATGAAGCTGAGTGTTGCCATCTTCTCCGAGTAAAATTGCAATATGAGATGCTTTGTGCTTACTAAGAGTAAGCAAATACTCCTCATGGGCTCCCTAGAGCAGAGGACCTCAAAATGGGATCTATGACCAGGTTTTAGGGGTCAGTAATCCCCCTAAATTCGTATGTAATATTTTATGTGTATATACATCACTTTCATTACATATACAGATAAGTCTTTTATCTAAAAATTCTGCATTTCTACAAGGCACAAACTCCAACATCTTTTAGAACTTTCAACCAAATGAAGTTTGGTAGGCCTATCACTCAATTGCTGAGAGATTGAGAGAGAAGTAATGAATAAGGTCAGCTTGGAAGCATACTGTTTGTGATTAAAAGGAATTATTTGGTGATCCACTTGGAGAGAGTGATAAAATCTGCATTCTAAGTCTAGCTAACTGTGAGTCTATTTGTAGAATGCCAAGGTGTTGGTTTTTCCCCATTCACATAGTGTGTAAAACATGGTCACTGAATAAGAATATTCTAATCAAAGTTGAGTGTTGTTTTATAATTTTATTTTACCTATTTTTCCTTTAGTTTAGTTTACAGGAAAACATGTTTGTAAACCTAAGCTGTAAAGTCTTTTCTACTGCTTTTTAGGAGAATCTAAATTGAGTTTTAAATAAGGGAAGGGAAATTGGAGTATAAATATCCTTATGTTTATAATACCTTTGCCCTTGTAGTTGGATGTATGTGTCTTTTACACATGGGGAGAATTGGGTTCAATATGTTTTTTAAAGCAAAACAAATATCACAATCTAAAGTATAAGTCAAAATATATTTTTGACCCAAATTATATTCATACTGATATGATCGAAAAAGACAATGAAAAAATCAAACTTTTGTTCCATTGTTGGAATAGTGTATCATGAAGAAAGCATTTGTGTGTTGTCTCTAAGAAATTTGGGGGCTTATTGATAACTTCTTATTCTCTATAATAAGAACTTGGAATCATCATTCAAGTTGTTATGGGATTTGAGAGCATATTCAGAACTTTTCTCTGAGGGTCTGTTATGGAATATAGTTAGAGAACTCCATCTAGTCAGGTTTAAATTATGAATGTTTTGACTCTATTTGGGGCATGTGAGACAAATTATACATCCTGGTCAGCACACTCCTTTTGGGATGGAGCTGCTTGTTTCTATAATCATTGATGCACTCATAAACAAAAGAAGACATCTTCTCCAATAAAAGATTTTAAGTATACAATTTGCAGCCCTGAGTGTAAAATGCCCCAAAATAATATGAATAGACAAAGCAGCTTAAATTCCCTTCCGACTAGAGGTCATAAAATATGAACATGCTATTTAAATACAACTCAAAAAGAAAAATGAAAAACAGACTACATTTTCTTACAGTACAAACGCTCAGCCTTACACACATTTGCAGAGAAAAAAATTGAAAGCATGCATCTTGATACATGCTATAATACAAATGCATGCTAGAACCAGGTTCTTGTGAATTATACCCACTTCTCAGACACACAAGCACAATATTCCATTTCTTGGCTGTCTGTGGATTAGAAAGAGCACAAATCTGATTTGTCTTTCGAAGGTATCTTTCTCTCTTTGACTTGGCTTTATCTCAGTTCATTTTCCTCTTAGCGTTCATTTGACAAGCATTTTTTGTTGTCACCCACATGTCACCCATATATGTATATTCATATTCACTCCACTTAGAAAAGTAAGGTCAGAAATGGCTTAAAATAACCGTCAGTATATTCATTACCTAGCTAGTAATTTGTGAGATAAAATTTAAGTTTGCTGATGTCAAAGCTCATAATATCCGAAGATGTCTTCTTTTTAACTTAAAGGTGGCACTTTTCTGTGGAGAGCTAACAAGTTCTGGTTAAATAGTCACCTCTGCAGAATATGAGATGTAAAACATCCCTCCCACAAATAATCAACCTGAGTGCCAACAATAAAGAAGTATGAGTCACATCTAGAGAATTAACAAACAATAAGAACTCAACCAAAAGCCAGTCTCTTTTTATCACTATGAGCCAGACATTTCAATGCTATCAGTGATAAAGTATTTTCCTGAAAAAATATTTCGCGGGCCAAATTCTAAACAGTTGCTTTGTTTACTGCTGAATTTCAATAATATTTAATTAGCCTTCAAAATAGTACATTTTTATCATTTTGGAAAAAAGTGTATTCCACAGGGATGTTAATTTGGACAATTACTCTTACCTCTTCAGGTCTGATACCATGACATCTGTGGACTCACACATCTGCGTTAGAACTAAGATTATAACAATTCAACATTGTTGAACCTTGTGTTGGCCACAGTACCTCCAACCTCTGTAGCACCACATATTCCTTTGTTTAAAAGATTGATTCTAAGTTAAAAATATTAGCACCATGATGGGAAAGATGAAGAGACAGAACTTGAGTTATATCAGTTCTATCATTCTTTGTAACCATCTAGAGTTTTTAATGGTGTTTAAAATTTAAAACAGTGAACTAGAATAGGAACTGTGAAGTGTAATATTTTTGTTTCAGATGTGTAAATCTTAGTTCACACATTAAATCTTTTACTTAATTTGAAAGTCTTTAAAATTGATATTTATTAATCTTCTATAATTGTTATAAAATGTTTAATAAATCCAGAAAATTATTATAATTATTAATGTTTTACATAATTATTATTGAAAATATTTTTTCATACAGAAGAAGTGTTGACATATATGTTAATTATGCCACTGATCGCAAGCTTAATCCCATATTAATTATAAAATAGTATCTAATAAACTATTTGGTAACTCTCATGATTAGTCTAATATTGTCATGTAAAATAGCTGTTAGTACTGCCAAAACTCTATGTCTCTCAGAATTCGGGTACCTAGGCATTTTTGAAATACATAGCTCTTAGAGGCTGTTGAATTCAGAGATAGAAACTTAATAAGAAATGAGACTTAGGGAGAATATCTGAAAATCTTACTCCCAAAGGTCATTTATACACGCTGTTGTGCACATGCACACACAGAAACTCACGCACACACACAAAACAAGTAGAATGACGGAGGCAGAGAAGTACATACTTCTTAGACTCAAATGTTTTGAAGCTTTCACTCTTGTTTCTCTGGAACATGTTTAATAAAAGAATTCAGTTTTGCCTCTCTGCCCCAAATTCCCTGACGCAAGACTTTTATCTCTCATCTCTAGGAAATCTCCATTTTCCTCCTGTCCTCCAACATATACAGCCCTAATACCTAAATGTATCATAGTGGTTGGTAATTAATACTAGTTTGAGTCTGAAAGCAGCTCAAGCCTCATTTCAAAAAAGCCTATACGTAGACTACTCAGAAAACTGACTTCCAGAGAGAACTGTTCATTTGGAGCTGAAGAAGTTCTATCTATCTTTCTTAACTAGAAGCAAGTGGCACAAAGGTCACTCTACCCTGAAAAACGATTTAATCAGAGGTTACATGCTTTTCTGCTGTCCTGTCTTTATCCTGCAAGTGACCAGGTATCAAGTCTACTTGCATAACCTAGGAAATAAGAAAGAATAAATGTGTCCTAATTATAACCTGTATTAAGGGTAGAACATTTCTGATGTGACAAGTCTGCATAGCATCCCAAGGAATTTTTAGGCTTCCATCTACACTATGTCTCATATATAATGTGTAATCTGCTGTTGGTAATGGGCTATATGACAAAAGGATAAACTTTCTTTAATGGTATAGCTTATCACACCCATAAAAGGCCATGCATAATTATTCTCCTAAATATGCAGATATTTTCCTAAAATTTGGACTATTTAGCTGAAACTATTTTAACACTGGGCATAGTCCATGCCCAAGTAAAGAACTTAGAAGAGAATGCATAGTTTTTGGAATCTGTTAAAGTGTCATTACTGCCAAGAACATGACATATGGGCATAATTAGCTATTGTAGTCACCATGGACGCTACAGACTGTATTCTGGAATGTTACCGGAGCAAGCCTTCTCAGCATATTTTACATAATTTGGCAGTCTTCTTTATGGGCAGTTCTAAAAAGAGTGGGCCACAAATTAACACAACAAAAACTATATTAAAAATAATTTCTCTCATTTTTCAATTTATTCAGTCTCTGCCAGATTTAGACCAGGATATCTTTTTTAACGATCCTGAATAGAATACAATCTTGCTCTTCTCAAGAAATGGACTGGGGTCCATTCTCAGTGCTTGTGGATCTTCTCTGTTTCTATTTATCATTTATTTAGGAAACTGGCTCTGAGTGAACAAAATATACCTCATTGGATTCTGAGGCTATCATTTCAGAAAACTCTAGCATCTCTGTATGACTACGTTATATCTTTATCTTTTTCCTGATTAAACCTCAAGTATTATCAAATAATCCTTCTCACAACATAAACATGATTTTTTTCTTTCTTGAAATTAAGAAACTGTTTTTGTTACCAATAATTTATTCATTCAGACATTCTTTAAACCAGCAGTTGGTAAATTACAGCTCATAGGTCAACCTCGCCCATATTTGTAAATAAAGATTTCTTGAAACACAGATATTCTCAATTGTTCATGTATTGTCTTTGGCTGTTTTCTCACTACAAAAGCAGAATTGAGTAACTATGACAAAGCCCAGGCATAACCTAAAATATTTATAATATAAACTTCATAGAAAAAGTTTACCAACCCTTAGGTTAAACAGATATTTATAGGACACCTATTTTATATTAACCACTGTGCTGAGCACCAAAAAATGTAACGGTGATGAAAATTTCCAAAATTCTGTAGTTAAATTATGATGGATGTGGTAACAGAAAATATGAGTAGGAAGAATAAGGACACAAACTCACATATTATTCAAATAGATAAGGTAAGCTCTGAAGAGGAAGGCATTCTCCATTAATTAAAATAATATTGAAGAAACCTATCATGTATTCTTGAGTACAGTGAAAAAGACAAAAATTTTAATCCACTCTCTAATGCTCATGGCTCCTAATATTACTGTCTTCAAAGACTGCATTATGAGGAAGCTATCCATCAATATTCTACCAGAGGATTACATTTCAAAGTGAGATATCTGCAGATGGAGAAAAAAAATCAATTTTTGATGTGATTTTTAAAGGCTTTCATTATACCTGATAATTATTTTATATATTTCTTCTCCAGTGGGAAATCAGAATATCACATTTTTTTGTACTGTGAAGGTTGAGCACAAAGATGATGATGACATTGCAGACACTTATGTACAATTTCTTTTTATTCGGTTCTTTTGAAGCAGCAACACTTAAGGTCTATGTGACTATTTCTAGTTAACTTTATTCTATGACATCAAGCCAGTCATCTTCTAACCGGCCTGCCCTAACCACTTTAGACCTTGGCTTTGATGTGCCCACCCATAGATAAATATAAAACACAAAACAAGTATCTTTCAATTAAGCTGTGTATGACATTCTAATTTCAGAAATATAAATTTGAAATACATGTAAATGTCTTCAATGTGTCTAAAGGGACAACATGCATTCTAACTACTCTCCTTGATGTTTCTCTTCTGACTTCTAATGTATTAAAAAGATAGGCTTTCTTCTGAACCTGGAATCACTTTGCTCTGTGCTGTAGAAAATTATATGGACATTCTTCAACACAAAGGTGAACTTAACTTTGTTCATCTTAATAAGGCTGCATTTTTGTTTTATTGATTATTTCTTTTATGTATTTGTTTTTTGTTTTTTTTTTTTTTTTGAGACAGAGTCTCACTCTGTCACCCAGGCTGACATTCAGTGGCACCATCTCAGCTCACTGTAACCTCCGCCTACTGGGTTCAAACGATTCTCTTGCCTCAGCCTCCCAAGTAGCTGGGAATACAGTCACGTGCCACCACATCTGGCTAATTGGTTTTTTTGGGGTTTTTTTTTTTGTATTTTTAGTAGAGACGGTGTTTCATGTGTTGGCCAGGCTGGTCTCGAACTCCTGACCTCAGGTGACCCACCTGCGTTGGCCTCCCAAAGTGCTGGGATTACAGGCATGAGCCACCGCACCTGGCCTATTGTTTATTTCTTTAAACAGGACTCAGGTATTAAACTGAAGTTTTTAGAAAAACCTTCCAAGGGGTCCAGAGATCTGCTATTTAAATATGTGTCAGTGATTTTTATGCGAATCAGAATCATTAATTTTTCAGTTATAACTTTGCTATACTATCCCTTCCTTCAAAACTGTTATGAAGTAACTTATAATAAAAACATGGCTACAAGATATCTGCAAACAATTAATGGAATACTAAAGGCACAGATTCATAAATAATGTGGAAGAGATGGAGATAGCCAATGACTGCAAATCTAGCAAGCGAATTAGCTACACTTTGGTGCGTAAGTGCAACAGAAGAAATACGTGGAAATATAAATTCAGATGTATTGAAGTGATGTCACTTCTATAATAAAAGTTATTTATAATTATTTTAGAATAATATAAGGTATGTGATTGAGTTTATAATACAATATCCAGCACACTGTGGGTACTTATAAATTTGTCAAATAAAAGGACAGATTGGTTTAATTTAGTTTTGGTAGAGTTTATAGTAGAAGTTAAATACTAGTTGACTTATAAGTGGGTCACTAGGTGAGAACATAGTTTTGATAAAGCAGTCTTGTATGGATTTTAGTCCATACTAGATTCAATTGTCTTTTACTCATTGTCATAGCATTGTAGTATTTCTTTTCCGTTTTCTTATCCCACTTTGATAATAATATCATAGGAAGTATTTAAGAGGGTTAGTTTGCTCAACATCAAAGATCTAAAGTTACTGTAACTATGTAAAAGTGACGACCTCATGTTTAAGGAAATTGTAGAGGTGTCTTCATCCATCTGGACTTTTTGGGTCCCACTCTTTCCACAGTATTCTAACTTTAAATAAGAGATGCTGCAAGGGCGAGGAGTCAGTTTACATTGTAATTCAGCCATTTGTATCAACAGACGTTGTGTTAAAATCTTTTGAAATCTCAAATCCACAAGAAAAGGGTTTCCTTCAGGGAACTCATATGTGTTATATCCAATTTAGTATCTGCTTTCATCTGGTTTTACACGTGATATTAATAGAGTCACACAATATGTATTCTGTTTTTTCTTTTTTTTTTTTCTTTGAGACGTTGTCTTGCTCTGTCGCCCAGGCTGGAGTGCAGTGGCGCGATCTCGGCTCACTGCAAGATCTGCCTCCCAGGTTCGCGCCATTCTCCTGCCCCAGCCTCCTGAGTAGCTGGGACTACAGGCACTCGCCACCACCCTGGCTAATTTTTTGTAGTTTTTAGCAGAGACGGGTTTTCACCGTGTTAGCCAGGATGGTCTCAATCTCCCGACCTCGTGATCCACCCGCCTCAGCCTCCCAAAGTGCTGAGATTACAGGCATGAGCCACCACGCTGGCCACAATATGTATTCTATTATAATTAGCTTTTTTAGTTCAATATAACTCTAGCATCTTCGTATGACTACGTTATATTTTTATCTTTTTCTTGATTAAACCTCAAATATTATAAAATAATCCTTCTAATAACATAAACATGATTTTTTCTTTCTCGAAATTAAGGAACTGTTTTTGTTACCAACAATTTATTCATTCAGACATTATTTAAACCAGCAGTTGGTAAATTACAACTCATGAGTCAACCCAGCCCATATCTATATTACATTTTAAGATTCACTCTTATTGACGTGTGCAATAATAGTTTTACCATTTTGATTGATTTATAATAGTCCATTTTATACATACCTCACATTTATTTATACACGTGTTTATTGATTGACATTTTGATTTTTTGCATATTTTTGTTATTTTGATAGATGGTGCTAATAGTAATTTGCACATCTATTGTTCATTTGTAAAAGTTTCTCTAGGGTACAGTTATTCAAAATGAGATTTGAGAACCATTAGTGGAATATGATATCAACTTAGCCATACTTAACCACAATTTTATTACAATGTGAAGGAATAGAATTAAACATATTGAAAACATTAGACATAATAGGAGTGATGATTGCTTTATGATATTTTATCTCTATGTATGTGTATGTGTGTGCCTAGTCACAATGTAAAGTTAGTGAAAAGATTTTAAGCAGCTCTACTTAGGATATATAGCTAGGAATGCAATTCTACACATTCAGATATTGCAAAATGAATATATTGGTATATACTTTCAGTAGTAGTATATAATGGTTTCCATTTTTTTGTATCCTTACCAATACTTGTCAGAATTCAAACTTCGGTGTCAAGATTATATTGATCTTATAGAATGAACAGGGTGTACGCCCTCTGTTAATACTTATGGAAAAATTGCTATAAGATTGCTGAGAATTTTACAAACTTGTTCTTAAAATATTTAGATCGTTGGTTTCCTTATGGGAAATTTTTTTAATAAGTCATGCAGAGTATTTAATTATTTTGCAATTGGCTTTGATAAGTTATTTTCTCCTAGAAATATATTAATCTCATTTGGGTTTTCAAATTTCTTGTCATAAAGGCATTAATAATTTTCATTCATTTTCTTTATGATTTTGGCATCATCTACACCTATGGGTTTTTATTATTCTTAATAATTTTTTTTATAAATTCTTTTTCTTTGGTTAATATTTCTGGGGCTATGTCTATTTTATTAGGAGTTTTAATAACCATTTTTTACTTAATTCATCATTCTATTGCATTATTGATGTTTTACTAATTTTTTGTATTTTTATCGCCTGATGGTTAATTCTCTGCCCATGCCAACTTTATGGGTTGGTGGCTCTGACAACATTCTGCTCATAATGAGCGGCTCAAGTCACATAATAAGGTGAAGGTAGTTAGAAGGTAGATAGTAAAAACAGCTATTCCAATGAGAAGGAGCCAAAAAGCAGAAGAAATATTAAAAATAGGGGCATGTGTAAGATAAGGTTAAATGTATAAGATCTCCAAGAAAATTGAGTAAGTTGAGACACACTTTTTTCTAAAGCTACACACTAGTATTGGTTGAATACATGCACTATATTTTGCTTCATGAAACAGGGAATGGTCATATAGAGCAAAGAGCGCCGATCTTCAATTAAGTTTTAGTTTAATTTGAAACTACATCTTCTATTAATAGAAGTCTATTAAATTGGGAGGACTTTCTCACTAAGGACAACTGTAAAGGTTGAGCACTATTAAAAATAATTTCTTTGAGGCTTCAGGAAGCTACCAAGATTGCAAAGAATTGCTGGCCCAGATCTGAGAAAGAATTTCTGCCAAAAAACATGAACCATGTTTTCAAGGTTACTTTTCCCCTCGCTTCTGAGATACTAAGATACTAGATGTTACTTTTGAGAGTCACAGCTAAATAGAGCTCACAGGAAAGGCATATAATCTAGGGCCAATTAGGAATAATGGACTACTAAACCTTCTCTATAAGGTGGGAACCAAAAGTACTCTTTCCAGGAGTAAGAGTAAACCAAAAGTAGACAGGTACATGCAAACAATGCAGCTCAGCTCAAAAAATGTCAGTCTCTAAATTTTATTTAGCTAAGCCCAATAAGTTAGGACTTCCAGTTAACTGGTAGAAACAAATGAAAATTATTCCTGTTGGAAGATAATATTGTCCTAAGCTCAAATTATTTCTACAAACAATTTTGAAAATAAAATATTAGGAATAAAGGGACATAAGAAAATATGGAAAAAAAATAAAAACTCAGAAAACATAGCAGACAACAGACAAGGACTTACAGAGAAAAACATATATGAATTATCTGACAGTATTTTAGTTTACTTGCTCTATGCAGGAAGACAAAAGACAATATTGAAAATTCTTTGAAAAAAACCCTTAAAATATAGTAGAATTGAAAGATGCAGTATCTGAAATTACAAAGTCATTAGATGAGTTAAATAGTGGGTTAGACATAGCTGCAGAGAGTATTAGGGCATTGGAAAATTGGTGAGAAGAAACTATCTAGAATGAAGAATAAAGAGCTAAAGGGAGGAAAACTGCATGAGAAAGTAAAAGACATAAATAATACAGTAAAAACATTTAAAAATATTTATAATTTAACTTCTTACAAAAATAGGAGAGAATGTAGCAGGAGTTCTCTTTCAGGAGATACTGACTGAGAACTTTCAAAACTAGTGAACAATCTGTCTACACATTTAAGAGGCCTCATCAACTCCAAACACCCAGGCCCATCCTAGAATAACTACAAAAACATGAAAGAAAAAAAAACTTTAAAATGCCCAGAGTAGAAAAAAAAATGAAATTTCAAAAATCTTGGCTGGGCACAGTGGCTCACACCTGTATTCTCAGCACTTTGGGAGGCCAAGGTGGGTGGATCGCTTGAGGCCAGGAGTTTGAGACCAGCCTGGCCAACATGGCAAAACCCCATCTCTGCTAAAATCACGAAAATTAGTCAGGCATGGTGGCACATGCCTGTAATCCCAGCTACTTGGGAGGCTGAGACATGAGAATAGCTTGAATCCAGAAGGTGGAGGTTGCAGTGAGCCAAGGTCATGCCCCTCCACTCCAGCCTGGGCAACAGAGTGAGAATGTGTCTCAAAAAACAAAACAAAACAAAACAACAATAAAAAAGTGATCTCCAATTGGGACAACAAATATCCCACTTTTCAACAGAAACAATGAAAGCCAGAGGACAATGAAAGAATAGCTTTAAATTGCAGCATGAAAATTACTGTTCATCTAGAATATTTTTTTCCCAAGATGATACCTTTCAGCAATGAAGGTACAATAATATTACGAGGCCAAGATCATATGACAGAATTCTTTAAAGGAAATATTGAGAGATGGTTTTCAAGTAAAATGAAAGTAATCATTGATAGAATTTTAGAGATGCATTAAGAAACAATAAAAGGTAAGTATAGGTTTTGGAATTAGTCATTACTGAAATACTTGGTGAATAACAAAAGTATTGCTATTTGGATGACTGTTTATAGAGTAAGTATACAGTTGGTGCTTTCTGACTATTATGGAGCATGCTGACTCTTGGCTAGTTATTATCACACTTTTGACCTCCCCTTTTTGTCTCTCTGACTTTTGCATGAGAACTGCTCACTTTTATGTTGTGGGCACAAGAGCCAAATCTCACATAGTTCAGCTCTAAGTAGCCTACAGGTGGTCTTTGAACAGCTTAGAATCAAAATTTCCAAATAGCCTGCATACTCCGTAGGGTAAAATCATTCATTAATTACAAACCAAGAGGATCAGAAACATGAGAATAAAAAGAGTTAGCATCCATTCTTTTTCTGCTGATTCAGAAACTATAGAATGGTAACTTGATTTTATTTAAAGGCTATTGTGTAATTTGTTTAGAGATAGTCTCTGGTCATAGGCCAGAATTTGTGTCTCTAGGATTCAGAGCCACCAGCTATTCTCTAAAAGTGCTTTATAGTCAATATCCACATTCTGGATAAAGGAGCCATTAGCAGGCTGCATTTATTTATGCTATATAGGGCAATCAATATTTTCCTGAATCACCAATGATGCAGCTGGCTTAGTTCAGGCCCTGCAGGACTAGTGATGGAGGACAAGTTCTACTCCCTAGCCACCTACAAGCATTCCATGTAGCAAAGATAGGATTGGGAAAGGGAATTATAGAAGTCACTCGGGATAAAAAGAGAGAAGCATGTAAAAGTAACCAGGATAGTTCAGCATAGAGAAATTTCACTTATTGGAGTGAATTAGTAGTTCTATGCTTTAAATTACAAAATGTGAAACATTTAAAATATAAAACATTTTTTAGAGAAATGGCCTTACTATTTTCTAAATATACAGTAAAGTAAGCTGCCAAACAGAGACGTGGCACACCTCTTGAAGATAATGAATAAATCATTTGTCATTAGCATGTGAAATACAGATGGTTAATTTGTCCTGAGTCCTGAAAAAAATGTACATTGTATATTTCCCCTAAAATTTGTTTATGCAAGTAAGTTACTTAGCAAACTGTTTTTGTATTTTTAGTAAAAACTTAAAATATTATTCTATTCCTTTTCAATAAAAATAATACTCATTATCAGTAAACTACAAATAAATGGATTTTTACTATAATTTTAAAATTGCTTTAAATATATTTCTATATCTGATAGATGCTACGTTTAAGCTATAGACAATGTCCTTAAATTTAGTAGTCAAATATTTTAAGTAAGTTATTTGCATAACATTACAAATAAAAATATAGCAAAATCCAACAAAGATCAGATATTCTAGTATAAGATGTCTTATTTTTTAAAACATATTTTTTTCTGATGGCTTGCTATTTACATTGCAGGACAATTCCATCCCCTAGAATATTCCATATTTTTTCAATGACTCCCTAGGCAAAGGACCAAACTGCTTTGGAAAAAATACGTTTTATTCCTGGCCAATTTCTCCCTGTAGCAGTCCTCACAGCTAACATTCATAAAGGAGAAACACTGCTGCGAAATATTTCCAACTTCGGAGGACATCTGAAACTTATTGTTCAGTGCTTTCTTGGAACACCTTTATGAATACTTGATTGCATTGTAAGACACACTGTTTGCAGTGTCTGAGTTGCAAACAAAGAATGATTGCCCACTACCCAAACTTCAAAGAGATTTTTATTCTCATTTACTCAGCAAAATTTTCATGGAGGTACTCAGAAAGGAATCTGGGAGTATTTTATGCATCAGAGCCAGCAAACATAAAAATACTCATTTATTATCCGCCTAAAGTCGTTGTCATAATGCAATTATGTAAATGAGGACCTGCAATCACACTGAGTATTTGTTCCGGTTTTGAGGCAAATACTTATTAGATCAGAGCAGTTTAAAGAAAACAAGAACTCACCACCAACAGAATTCAGGGAACGTGAAAGAGCATGAGAAATTCTCATTGGAACTGTTCCCAACGTGTTGCATAAATAAAGGTAGGGTTTGTTGAAGCTCCCCTCCCACCCCCTTCATTTTCTGAGAAAGAAGCATGGCTAGCTGGAGGAATGAAGCATGGCTCAGGCAGTCATTACAGCTCTTCTGTCCTGAGTTCTGGTGTATAAGGATTTTTTTTTTCCTCTCTCTTTTATATCTACCAGCTTTCTCCCACTCCTCATACCCTCCACAAAGGATTTCCAGCAGAGAGCAGCTGGTGCCCCATATTGGCTGCTTTCCCCAGACTCGGGGGGGGGTGCTTTCACAGGAAATCAATGGCTGCTTACTTTCCCCTGCACTGCAGTTTTATGTGTGGACTGACATGGCCCCTACCATACCGATCCGTTCTGCAAAGCTATTTCCATTCAGATGTGCCTCTTTACAAATAGCGGAAATTAGTGGAGGGCCAGTGTCAAACTGCTTGTCACATCTTGTTTTCAATCTGTTGAAATCAGGTTTACAGTGTCCTATTCAGAAGTCTGGGCTCCTTTTGAGTTGCACAATACATTTCAGAAGTTTCATCAGGCGATAAATGCAGAACTTCACATTGCTATTAAAAAATGATCAAAATGATTAGCCTTTTGAATTTTTTGAAGGAACTTATTTGCATGGAATAGTTTGTTTTAATTGCACAGCGTCTTTTGTTTCTGGGTATTCATCTCTCTTATGTGTAAAAAGTACTCCTCCTTCAGTTGTCAGTATTAGAGCTGCAATATGTGACTATGTTCTGGTGATTTAGTTGCACAGAATGAATGACAAATCAAGTATCGTGTGTAGGAATACAGTCAATACCATAGCATACCATCCTAGTATTCCTCAAACCTTGAAATAATAATTGCTGTTTATTGGTCGGGTGTGGTGGCTCACACCTGTAATCCCAGCATTTTGAGAGGCCAAGGTGGGAGGATCACCTGAGGTCTGGAGTTCAAGTCCAGCCTGACCAACATCTCTATCTCTACTAAAAATACAAAATTAGCCGGATGTGGTGACGCATGCCTGTAATCCCAGCTACTCGGGAGGATAAGGCAGGAGAAATGCTTGAACCCGGGAGGCAGAGGTTGTGGTGAGCTGATATCAAGCCATTTACTCCAGCCTGGGCAACAAGAGGGAAACACCGTCTCAAAATAAATAAATAAATAAATAAATAAATAAATAAATAAATAAATAAATAAATAAATAAAATTTATTGAATGCATATCATGCACCAAGACCATCGCTAATTGCTCAGTAACTCATTTAATTCTCACAAAAACCCTCTGAGTTGCTCTTATGATCCCTATTTTATAAATGGTTAATTGAGGTTTAAAGTGATTAAATAACTTCACTCGAAGTGTCACAGTGTTTGAGAGGCTAAGCTAAACAGTCTAACTCCTGAATTCACAAAGTAACCCTTATGCAATACTAACTCCTTGTAAAGCATAGGTATGCAAATGTACTCAGAAAGCTAAGTAAAACCTAGATGTGAGCCTGGTTCTAGAACTGATACAGTCTATGGATAGAAACGTAAGGTGAAACATGCATTTCACTAGCCCCTTAGGCTCTGCAGTTCAAGGAATACCAAGAGAAAATAAACAGGTTTACGAGGACTCTAAACTCTAATGAGGAGAGGAGAAGTTCAGTCTTAAAATAAAAAGATAATGAGATTTAAAAAAAGACATATTCTCTACAATAAGGAAAACAGAAGTATTTAGGAACAAACCAGGTATGGTCCAGGGTGCCAATTTAGAGATGTGCCTTCTCCACGCAGTATTTCTAATGAATGTGATTGACAGTTAGTGCAAACTGATGCTTCCAGATAAAATACCTATCCACTGGAACATTCAATTGACAGGATGGAGAAGGCTGTAATTTGAGGCTGGCCCTTGCCTCAAATTTAAAATTTTAAATTTAATTTAAAAAATTTTTCCATTTTTTAAATTAAAAAAAAATAAACCTAAAGAATACTCACTCAAAAAGTAATGTAAAGACAAAACATTAGCTAAAGTTTCCTTTTGCTGTTTTGAGGGGTAGAGAACAAAACATTATAGACGAAATCAAAATCTCCTATGCTCTCTGCCCTTACTTCCCAGAGACAGCCACTAGTATAAGGAATGTAAATAACTGGTACATTTTTTAATACTTTTACAACCAACATTTATATACAGGAACATTATACAAACTTATGTGTTTTGTAAAATTCACAAATAATGTCATATTATATGCAAAATGCACTTTACTTGTTTTATTCTACTTTATATTTTGGAAATCCAGATTGACTATTATTCATCTATTCTAGAATATTTATCTTAAGTGCTATATATGGGGTCCCATTAATGAATATACTACTATTTATTATTTTGTTTGCGGATAGATATTTGTGTCATTTCCAAGTTTTCTCTATTACAGATCATGCTAGACTGTAGCAGTCTGCACATCTCCTTCCACAAATGTATGGGAATTTCTTCGAGTAATATACTTAGAAACGGTGATACTAGGTCATGAGGTGTGTACATTTTCCATTTCAGTACATTTTGTCATACTGTTTTATTAAACAGCTGCAGCAATGTATAGAACTTCTAACAGTTATTGAGTTCTTGTTTCCAATGGCTTCTTCAACATGTAGTTTTGTAATTTTCATTATTTTGCCAATAAAATATAAAAAATATATGTTTTATTATTTTAACCTCTAGAATTGTTGGTGATGTTACAGATATTTTACCAGGATTGTAGCCATTCAGCTTAAATTTCTTTGCCCAACTTTTTAAATCAGCATATTATGTTGCTTTACTTATTTGTGAAATCCTTTATACTAATTTATTGTTATTTATACACATAACTAATACATTCTTCCAATCAGTTGCTTGGCCACTTTCTGCATTTTCTCTTAATTATACAGTAATTTCCAATTAAAATGTTGTCTATTTTATGAAATTTTCCTTTTTTGATGTTTTTCTATGTCTCATTTAAGAAAAGTTTGTTTAATCAAAATTATGACAATCTCCCCTAATATACTGAGCAACTTAGTAGTCATTCATCATTATTACTAAATTCGTACTTTAATGTAGTAATTGGTGAGAGGCACATAATTCTGAAAGTTTCATATAGGGAAAAAAATATTTTAAGCCATCCCAATAAAAGCCACCACATCAATCTATACAAAAGGCTTATCAGAGAAGTGAGTTTCATTCTAGCCTTGGAATTCATAAAGGCAACTAAATGGACTCTAAGATGACCTGTACCTACCAGCACAAATCCTATGTTCTCCATAAAGCTTTTTCCAACTCTAGAATCCAATGCCATCATGCCCTATTTAGTCTCCCATCACTGTCAAAAGCTGAGCATTACATTCCCATATTATTACTTCACGTGAGTAAACTATTTTTTTCTCTCTCTCTTCACTGGAGTGGGGTTGGGATAGCAACAAAATTGTAATAAAACAGTGAACTGATAGCAAATAATGGTTCTAGCACCAATGCTTCCACTGACAAGCTATTTAAACTTGAGCAAGTCAATTAATCTCTTTGAAAAAGTCATAGTTGTACCTTGCCCTGACTGACTAACAAGCTTGCAGTAGGAACAAAATACATCTTTTAAAAGTCTAGGCCAAAAGTAAGGTAATAATATTAATAATTTATTTTAGTAATCAGTACCTTTTATTAATCATTCCTATACCACGACTGATTCTAACTACCACCTATATGTACATGTACATATATAAAAGTAGGTTTTCTCAATTGTTCTGCCATGAATAAATTATAGAACATATTACAACCTGCTTACTATTCCGCCTATTAACATTTATTTCTCCATAGTGTACTTTGGCTTTCTGACTTCCTACCTCATTTTTTTTGACTGAATACCATCAACATTTCTTTCATTTTATTCTTTTTAGTAGCCCACACACATACCAACAGAAAATGGATCTATTTGACTTTCTCTTTTTAAATTACTCCCAGCAACAAAATAGTAAATACTCATTTTCTCTGGCCAACTGTGAATTTTCAATGCATATAATTGGAAAAAGTTCTATTTGCCTAGAATTTTATTCGTCATTTCCCTACACAGAATAATAAAGGACATAAAAGAAAGATGTTCAGGCAGAACAAAACGACCTAGCAAAAGAAATTATTTGGTTTCTTTCACTTAGAATTATTAGATATATCCAAATAGCTTCCTGAAATAGTAGAGCATAATCTTGACTGAAAAAAGAAAGAAAAACAGAATAAACCAGATGACCATCCTATGTCATAAACCCCATAACTCTGATTATAAAAAGGGTTTATTTTTCATTCCATTCCTATCAAGTTCACTTATCAACATCCATCTTTCTCTGAACAGAGAGAAATTTTCACTGTAGAGAACTTGTGGAAGAACCATTTCCTCTCCTTCTGCAGAGGCTGAAATATTTAATGTACCATGTAATTTCATGGAATTCTATTTGCAGAGACCATGGAAATACAGAACAAAAACCAAAGATATCTAATAATTCCTCAGGAGCCAATAGAGTTTCTCAATGAGTTTAACAATTGCCATGTCTTACATGGCTTTCAGAATTCATTACAGACTTAACAAGATAATTTACTAGAAAGACAAGAAAAGTATGTCTTTGGTCTTTCCATATCAACAGAATCATATCAACTACGATGACAACCGCCAAATGAGAGGGTCTGCCAAATGAGGAAGTATTGAGGTTGGATATCATTTGAGCCATTGGAAAAGAAATGCATAGGAATACTAGAACTGGGGGCAGGCGGCGCAGGCACCAGCAAGATTAGATGTTAGAATAAAACACAATGAAAATGTTAAATTCTAATAGAAATGTTTGGATCTAGAATCCCATTTTTACTCTAATATTTAACCAAGTATGAGGAAAAAAATTACTTCACATACAAAAACTCAGAAAACTTAGCGCTCCAAAACCCTGTATAAAATAATTTCATGACAATAGTTTGCAGCAAAATGAAAAAGGAATACAAGGAGGAGGAAGAAATAGAATAGGTTTTAAAAGTAAAATAAAGAAGGCACTCCCAGGAATAAAAGAAAGTAATCTTAGGATGTGAGTCACACACCATGCCAGTAAATAATAATTTAGAATAGAAAGTCGTAGATTATCTAGAATAACATTAAGAAGTCAGATAACCCCGTAAATTTATATTAACCATATTCTACATTAGTAGAAACAAGTCAATGACAAAGGAGTATGTGTCCATCACTTTAAGTCATTACATACTTCTGCAATTAATATTTACATTATCATAATATTATAAATATTGACTCTTGGCTTCAATTTTAGACTCAAACTTAGGCAAAACTTGGAAGCCTAAAGTGTGTGTGTCTGTGTGTGTATGTATGTTTTATAATTATAGATTATTATTGTTATTTTAAGACAGGGTCTCACTCTGTCACCCAGGCTGGAGTGTAATGACATGATTATAGCTCACTGTAACCTCGATCTCCCAAGCTGATGCAACACTCCCACCTCAGCCTCACAAGTAGCTAGGGCTACAGGTAGGCATCACCATGTCTAGCTGTTTTTTAAAAATTTTTTTGTAGTGATAGGATCTTATTTTGTTGTCCATTGGTCTCAAACTCCTGGCCTCAAGTGATCCTCCTGCTTTGGCCTCCCAAAGCCCTGGGTTTCCTAACTGTACATTATTTAAAATAATTATATGGTGGGTTAATGTGGAAAAGCATTGAAAGGACAGGAGGTGAGGAAAATGGAGGGGCATATGTTTTCTCATCATAAAGTAGGCAGATAATAACATCTTAAGTAATCAAAATGATTATTGCATTAGAATATTATGTTACTTCATAATGACTACCAGTAGAAGTGAAATTTTAAAAACGGATCTGGCAGGCCTGGGAAGTAATTATAGAGAAATGTTTAAGTGTGTACCAAATGTGTAATATTCTATGTCAGGCAGTCTATAAATACCATTTGAAATTGACAGATCAAGAAATATATGTACAAGTGGATTATGTAGAATTATGGAGGTTGCTGACCCCACCAGAGGTATTAAAAACAAATGATAATAGAGGCAAGAGGATTTGCTTTCTATTGTATCAGTTAGCACTGTTTTATTTTTCATCATTCTATTAACTATTTTATAGTAAAAATATGGACACAGAGAAAATAGATGTATGTAATTTTTTATGTTTTGAGAAACTCAGATCTACACAAAAGTGTATGTGTTTAGTGCTATCCAACAGAATTTCTGAAATATTCTGTCTCTGCATTGTTCAATATAATCACCACTAGCCACATGGGACTTCTGAGCATTTTTAATTTGCTGATTGTAATTAATTTCAGTGAATATACCAACGTGTCTCATGACTAGCACATTGGTCACTGCAGTTCTACATAAATAGTTTCTAATCTTTTACTATCAAAAATGCTTTTTTACTTTTTTTTCTCCCAGGAATCCTTATGGTTAAAGGATTTTGCCAACCACATTTCAGTAACAGCGTACTTGTTTACTGATCTTAATCAAAGACATACGACTTAATCAAAGACGTAGAAATAGGGCTTTCATGAGCCACAAGCAGATCACCTTACTAAGCCTAACCAAAATCAAAGCAACTTGATGCTTTGGAGAAGAGGGGCTCATTTAGAATTTGGGTACAAATTTTATTAGTCTTTTTGAAATAGCAAAGTGATTCAAAGACCCTCTGCTTGTGTTGTGAGAATCCGAAAGAATCTGGAAATTTCTGTTGGATTTCAAGATTCTCTAAAATCCTGTCACTCTGTTTCCTTTCAAGTCCCTCATGAAATTGTGAAGGATATTGAATCAGTAATAAACCTTCACAACCTCTTTCCAGCTGTAAATTCTCTGCTTCTCCTTGAAGGACTCAGTTGTTCTTTGGTATTCCAGAAATCAATGAAGTCTGCTAAGGTATTGGGAGTTTATCCTTCTTAAGGCATGCTCGTCATTAGCAGGTCCTAGAAGCCACACCCAGCAAGTAGTTAATACACTGGAGGCATCATTGTTATCCCTTGCCCTAGACCCATCCCAAAGCACCATTTCCAACGTTCAGTTCCACTAGGAAGGGAAAAACTATTGTGCTTTCTTTTTTTGTTGCTGTCACTGAGAGAAAAAAGGCATTCTCTGGAGCGAAGTTCTGGCACTGTTCCATTTACATTCTGCTCTATAGATGCATCAAGAGGTCAGTCAGCAAAACTAAAAATCAGTGCAGAGCAAATAAGAGTAACACACTTGCACAGCTTTCAGTCTCCTGGGGAAGCTGAATTCAGCAGGCCAAAGATTCAAAGGCTGAATTTTAAGCTGATGACATCATTTTATGGTTAATATTATTAATGATCACCACATAATGCAAAAGTCAAGGGCATTGTCCACTCTTTCACTGTTACACGCAGGAGTTGAAGAGTTGCTCTCTTTTGAAGCAAAGTCTAAAGGGCGACTACTTTTAAGAACAGGTTTACATTAGAGGAGAATGGGCCACTTGACAATCACCTACACCTCCTTAGTGGTGACAGCAGCTTGTGGAAAGAGCATGCACACACTTACTTGTGAATGAATTATTTAAAATAATTGATTTTTACTCAGAAAAAGGGGATTTTTGCTGTGATTTGACGTGTTAAACAATGCTTTTGTTGTCAAGTCAGAAGAGGAGAAAAAAACAGTGCATCTGGTTATGATGCACTACATCCCTGCCTGTTACCACTTTGGAATAGTTGGAATCTTATCAGCTTATTCTTTGGAGTCAGATCTAGCAAAGTCCGCATTGCTATGAAGGAAGAAAATAGCAAAAAATAATTGACACTTAGAAACCTTTATTTAGCACCTAAATTCTAAGTCATATGAGAGGTGGAGAAGGAGGGGTTATTACCTTGATTCTTACCTCCCTATTACACAAGAAGGTATTTGGGAATTGTGCCCTCTAATTTTTACATTACTAGCACTTACTTTGGTTAGCAGCATCAAGTAAATTCTTATAAATTCATTTGAATATTTATTGAAAAAATGAATTAATGAATAACCATGGTCCTTACCCTTAAAAACCTTCAAAACATGCTGAAAGATGTAATTTTATTATCTTATTTTATTCCAAACTAATACTAAGATACTACCTTCCTCTTTCATGACTGGTTTCACTGCTGTCCCCATTTAGCCCCACATTCTATAGATTCTGTCCCTGAATAGCATTTTCTACTCTCCTTTCATTTCTATTCTCATTGCCACTAGTTTCATACAGGTTCATTCTATCTCATAGGGATCATTTTAAGAATTTTTGACTGGGAGCAGTGGCTGATGCCTGTGATTCCAACACTTTGGAGGCCAAGGCATGGGGCTAACTTTGTTTATGAGAGCTACACCTAATTCATGAGCCCAGGAGTTTAACACCAGCCTAGGCAACATAGTGAGAGACCTTGTCTCTACAAAAAATAAATAATAATTAGCCAGGGCATCCAGCTCCTTGGGAGGCTGAGGTGGGAGGATCACTGGGGCTCAAGAGGTCAAAGGATACAGTGACCCATATTTGTGCCACTACACTCCAGCTTGGGTGAGAGAACAAGACTCCATTTATTATATTAAAAAAAAAATTCAGACTGCTTTCTATCACCAAACTTTCATTCATCTGTCTCTCAACCCAACCTGTGCACTGTGACCAGATTAGTGTTTCTGGTCACTGATCAAGACAGAGCTGACAATGCATCTCAGTGATGCAAACAATAATGCAGTTCATTCTTAGAGCGAAATGAGGAAATCTTGTCACCATTTTAATACTCTTACTTATTTTTAAAAGACTGAGTATAAAAAAGGAGAAAGTGCAAAACTAAATCATTAAGTATGAAAATATTACATTATTACAAAAAGCATAAGAATTTCTTCAAAAAATGATATAATATCACTTCTGAGGTGACATAAACATACTTGTATGATCATTTGAGGTTATCAAATTTTCTGACCCTAAATTCATTGTAAGATTATTGAATTTTCTGACCCTAAATTCATTGTAAGATTATCTCATGCTTATTTGGTTCAATTATTGTGCCTGGTCAATATTAGATGTTTACTCTATATGAGATTATTTATTATTTTATAGAAAAGCATGACAATTCAAAAGATAAAGTTATCAGGAAAAACACTTTATTGTGGCCATTGTTTAATTTAGAATGCTAGAGGTTTCAGAGACCTAAGATCAATGAAGGCATTTTTCCTCCCAAGTTAAAGACTATGTACAACATTTTAAAAGCATCTGTTGGTAGTCACAGGACTAACTTTCTTTTGTGATAACTACAGTTAATTCACTCTGCTTGTTCACATAACTAGAGCCAAATCAACAATCAATATTTGTCGGAAATATTAAGGGAGTCTGCAAAAGTCAGAAGGAGCTGATTTTTATTTGGTATTTCCTCACAGAACATAAATAATTCCCTATTTGACTCCCAAGCCCTAGAGGTTAAAAAAAAAAAAACGGAAGAAGTAGCATATTAGAGTGGAGGAGAGTTGGGGAGCGAAGAATATTGAGCTCAGTTTCCTGCTTGCTAAATAGCTTATAGATGGTTTTTCCATGGAACTGTTGTCATAAAAAATCTGCATATGAACCAACATGTTGAATAAGCTTTAAAATATTGAGAAGCAAACCAAGTTTCAATTTCTGTCTAATCAGTATGGCTATGTTAGTATTTTTAAAACTAATGTTTTTTATTATTTTATTTTTATATGATTTAGATATTAAAATAGTATAAAATGGTACAGGATAAAAATTTTGATTCTCATCCTTGTAGCCATCTGCTCATTACTCATCTCCGTCACATGTAATCGCTTTCCTTAATCTTAAAAGAATTCTTCCAGATTTTCTTTATCCAAATGCCTAAAAACAAAAACACATATTTTAATTTTTCCCCTTTCTTACAAAACGGAAGTATTGTTAGTTAAACTAAGTTTGGCCTACAGATGCCCCCCTACGTAGTGAATTGCAACCTTATTTAGTATGTAAACAAACTGCAACCTAACTTAAGAGTATATTCTTGTATCAAGCAGCTGAGTCTCCTTGGACAATTATAGAAGGTGAGTTACCATCCAATTACAGGCTGCAAACTGTTCAAACATATCCAAATAAGGCAAATGCTGAGATTTAACTAATCAGGCTACTTATGTACGTCACTTCCTTCTTCTATCTATTAATACTGCCTGCCCACATTGCTGCATGGAGCTCTCTGAACCTTTACTAGTTCAGGGTGCTGCCCAATTCATAAATCATTTCTTTCCTCAAATAAACTCTGCTAAATTTAATTTGTCTGAAGTTATTCTTTTAACAGTGCATCATTCTGCATTTTTTTAATTTAACGATTTTTTTTAGAAATCTTTTCACATCAGTACATAAATAGCTTCTTCAATCTTTTTTCCAGCAACAAAGTAGTCAGTTGCATATGCATGTATACAATTTATTTAACCAATCCTTATCAGTAAACATTTGGGACATTTTAAACATTTTCGTATTGCAAAGATGATAAATAATCTGAAATATGCCTTGTTTTGTACATATGCAGGAAGCAATATGGGAAAATTTCAAAGCATCTACATGGGAAATATGAAGCATTGACAAAGGATAAAAATTGAGACAGCTCTCAACTTTGTATATAGCAACCGTCACTGGCAGGAGAGAGTGGAAATTGTCTCATCAGCCAAGATCATTATACCTAAACAACATGTTCAAGCATAAAGGCAATAGGCAGAAAACCTCAAATGTCTACAACTCAAACATATGTAACCTTGAACCCTTCCTGAAATGATCATTTCAAAACTAAATGCAATCATCAATTCAGGAACAGGTTTTAAAAAACGCTTTAGAAATTATAGTGGTGAGATTTTAATATTTTAAAATTTGAAACTACTAGAAATAATAAATATTACATGATTTATGTTTAACACAACAAAATATAAATACTGATTATGTGAAAATAATTATAAAACTAACAAAATTAGAATATAGAAGAAAGTGGAGAGGTACCTATTGTAGTCCAATGTTTGCATTTCCATAGCAAGAACTCAGTCGGAATTATCTAAAATTAATGTGTAAAATTTTTTAAAAAGATTCTCATTTTAATGTTTTGTTCACAGTTTCCTTTCATAGAATTGTCTTTTTAGAAAATAAATTCGTGTGGTAAATACGCATCTAAAATTTAGTAACTCTTAATTTGGGAAAAGGGAGATGCAAAAAAAAAAAAATTAGTAACCCACTTGCCCTTGGAGTTTTTCAATAATTAAAATAAGAAATATTTAATGTAATGATTTTATTACACATTAGCTGTAAATACTACATTGCTATATAATAAAATCAAACAATAATCTAATATAAAAAATAGAAATGTATAGATCTACCTATATTTCTATTATGCACAAAAATACAAAATGACAATATCTGGCATTGAGGTCTCATAAATAATAGTTACTTATGAGTAGTGGCATGCCATTGTTTTACTGTTATTGTTTTGTTAGTATATTTCTTATAAATTATATATAATTCTCGAGTTATTTAAATTCTTAATAAAAGGCAAGTATTCTACAACAAGCACAATGTTAAAATAAAAATAATTTTATATATATAAATATATATATATATTTTTTTTCTGGGACAGAGTCTCACTCTGCTGCCCAGACTGGAGTGCAGTGGTGTGATCTCGGCTCACTGCAACTTCCGCTCCCAGGTTCAAGCAATTCTCCTGCCTCAGCCTTCTGAGTAGCTCGGACTACAGGCGTGCCACCACTCCTGGCTAATTTTTTGTATTTTAGTAGAGACAGGGTTTTACTGCATTGCCCAGGTTGGTCTCGAACTCCTGAGCTCAGGTAATCCACCCACCTCAGTCTCCCAAAGTGCTAGGGTTACAGGCATGAGCCATTGAGCCTGGCCCAATAAATATTTTAAATAACATAAGGTAAATATATTCATTGTAGCTTTTTCAATTATTATCATACTAAGAACAAATGAATAGCCCAATAATTAGGAGATGATTACATAAATAAAGCATCATCAAGCAAATTGAATGCTATGCAAAACTTAAATGATAATTTGGAAGCCCATGGGCCGGCAAGGACCAATATTCATTATATGATATTAAATGAAAAAAGTCAGAAAAAAATGTTCATTATTTATGCAATGATTTAAAATGATGCAAAATATTGATATGTCTGCAACAGGCAGAAAATCAATTGATTAATAGATATAGAATACAATGAATTAAATTTGTTTGAACTAGGGTGGTGGTAATGTGGATGACTATTTTCTTCTTTCCAATGTTTGGTAATGTTGCAGGTAGGTATGTTGGTTTTTTAACAGTACAAGAGAGTTTATATTAGTATGCAAATACCTGAACTAACCCATAATCATGTATGGCTTTCACGGAATTAATGTTGTGAATTTATATATCTACTTCTGATAGAATAGTTCTGATATAAATAAATCCAAAAAGCGTCTCTGAAATCATTAGAGTAGGTCAAGTATTGGCTCAAAGGAATCTACTCAGCCAATATGCTCTTTTTATTTTTTTATTTAACTTATAAACGTATCATCCTAGAGAGTGATAACACCACATCAAAAACCATGGCCAAGCATGTTGGCTCATGCCTGCACTTTGGGAGGCCGAGGCAGGTGGATCACGAGGTCAGGAGTTTAATACCAGCCTGACCAACATGGTGAAACCCTGTCTCTAGTAAGAATACAAAAATTAGCCAGGCTTGGTAGCACACACCTGTAGTCCCAGCTACTAGGGAGGCTGGGGCAGGAGAATTGCTTGAACCTGGGAAGCAGAGGTTGCAGTGAGCTGAGAGTGGCCACTGCACTCCAGCCTGGGTGACAGAGTAAGACTTGTCTCAAAAAAAAAAAAGAAATCGTTACCCAGTTTTCTGTAAACTTAAGATAATGTGAACAACATTGGAAATAGTGAGAACACATGCTTTTGATTTGGAATAGTTTCTAATTTTTTATTTTTATTTATAATACCTTGAGAATTGAGTATGTATTCTATTCAAATGGATTTTTCATTCAAGATTTTGAAAAAGCACAGGTAATTTTAAAAGACTTTTTTTTTTTTTTTTGCAGATTGTAATCAGTAGGAAGGAGAGGTAGAAATCTAAGAATTTCTATCCACTGCACAACGCTTGCACAAAAACACACAACTGCACAGCACGTTATTATCTACTCAGCCTTGAATTGTGAATTCTGTTTTGTTAAAGTTGAATAAAACCTATTATTTTCCATAGAACAGTGAAGCTGTTAGCTACATACTATACTTGATTTTTTTGTTTAATCTCTTGTGTGTGGGTTCTCTTTCACCAGCAAAAACAATGCATCCAATGGTGCCATGTGAACAATGGAAGCTATTGACTTGGCTCTTCTACTGCGGGTTACTATATACTAAAGGGTTGCTGAGACATTTACTCTGTCCTCTGAATACCCCACAAGGAAATGTGTTGAAATCTGCCATAATTTTTCAGGCTTTCTAGGTGGGCAGCTTGATACCTATGCAGACTATAAGCTTAAACTTGAAAGGTAAGAGAATAAAAGTGGGGCTGAAAGTGACTGCTTTGCAGCCATTCTATTCACCTTTAGAGGGAAGCAAAGAAGGAAACTAAGCCACTGGCTAAAAGTTTTATCAACACTAGCACATCCATGTTGGTGTCCCTTATAGGCCTTGTTATTGCACAATCCTCGCAGAAGTGAGAAATGCAACCGCATTAGATGTTTTTCTTTAGTAGATTTCCTCCAGGCTATATTCCTATAGAATTTAGCAAATCAAAAATAGCATTTTTCAGCAAGCCCTTTGTATATCACTTTCCTGCTTCACAAAGATAGCATTGAGAAATCACACCAGCACAGGAGAAAGGGGGGAGAAGAGGTAATGGGTGTAAACTCTTATAGTTCGTATTTAAAAGAAAACTTCTTAGTGTACATCCTATTTAGGTCGTTGTTTTCTTTTTTAAAAAATTAACACGCATAGGGTGGTAGATACCAATTTTTTATCTCATGTAATCTAATTATTATCTTTCCACAGAAGAAAGAACATAACTCCTGTAAACAATTTACCCAGGATGAAGCACAGCCATACAGCAAGAAGGAATCTAAGACTATTTTATATAATAGTGGAAGGAGGTTTGTAGTGAGGTAATAATTTCATGCCTGTTTCCCAAAAATGTTATTAAAACAGGAAACCCTGGATCCTGGTTAACCTATTACTAAGAAGTATTCTGAGCAATAAGAGAGGCTCCTGAATAATGCAGAGTAACTCTTTAATTAATTTTAGAAGTGAAAAAGAATACTTAGTAAACTGGCCTTGAGTAGCCAAATACTCAAGGTACATTTAAAACAGTAGTTTTGTCTTAGAACAGAAAATCCCCTTAGACCAGAACGAAAGTAACAGAAAACCCAATTAATCAGGATTTCACACACATGCACACACAGAATTTCACTTTTACCAGAAACAAATACATAAAGACATATCTGGCTTAAATAAATCACAGAAACCAACAAAAATATTACCATAACTTTATAAGTAAGATAGGCAGCAAAGTGTAGTACCACAGTTGAAATCATTTCACTCAGAGCTTGAAGACATGGTTTCAGCCCGCAGCTCTGTCATTAATACATGGGGTGGTTTTGGGTAAATAACTAATTTTAGGGCCAGACAACTTTCATCTTTAAAAAATGTGGAAGATCACAAAATCTTCTTGCCACCCAAACAGCGTGCTTCTCTAGCCTGGAGCCGAGTCACACTGAGCATGACCCCTACCCAGCATATGTGAGGTAGGCAATTTGTTCTACTTCACCAGGATAATGTGCTTAAAATTTTATTTCAAACTGTGATCCTTAAATTACCAGATTGGCTGCACCTGGGAGGTTGCTAAAAATGCAGAATCCTAGGCTCTGTCCCAGAACAACTGAATCAGCATCTAAAACTTGAACAAGATCAGCAGGTGACTTCTGTGCACTGAACAGTTTGAGAAGTGGTGATACATTTGACTGGAGTTCTTACTACATTCCACCCATCACATTAATTTACCCACATGGCCCAAATAGGCATGCTAATTTTGATATTCTACATCTTTTAGTGTGTAAAGGTTAAAAGTAGGCTTTGAAATCAATCAGTCCTGGGGTAGGAACCTAGCTCTGACACTAAGGCACTGTGTCATTGGCAATTTACATAGACTGACTGAACTTTTTGTCTAGAAAATGGAATAAAAACCACCTGCCATGGCTAATGTGGGAAATACACTAAATTATTCATTTAGAAAATGTACATAGAGCCTGGCATATAGGATGTGTTCAGTAAGTAGTAGATGACCATCATCACTATCACCATCAGCTTCATCCTCATTATTATGATTGTCATACAGTGATAGCCAGAGACAACCACATCAAATGTGTAACAAGTTTCCCATCATTAAATAAATGGTATTTATTTTACTCCTCCAAAGTATTCCTGGTACAGTCCAGAGGAAAAAGTTGTAATATCATTTGGATTCATACCGAGAAACCATTCGACTAACATATTCTTATTCATCTCTCTTGGACACGATGGAGATTTGTAAGTGAGGTGAATACATGACAGCATCTTCTAATAGAACCCAATTGTTGAAGGATCTATTTAAGAACCATTCAAATGGCTCTTTGTCAAGGGCAGGGCAGCAATTTTGGAAAAAGTGACATCTCAACCAGATTCATCCGAAAAATGGCTTTTGGTCATAAAGGCAAAACTCCAAATTCAGAGAAACCCCCAGTAAATTAGGCACTGAAGAAAAATTCCTCTATGAGGAATGATTTCAGCTAGTAATTCTGGAAAAGAAAATGACAATAAGGTTCTTGATACACAGTATAATATCATTAGCTACAGTTAGCTGATATACTGTTGATTACTTCAGTGAAATCATATACAATATCTTTGCTCCTAAAAGATGTAAATGAAAAACAGGCATGCATTTTCAAAGAATTCATTCAACTCTACCTATTGAGGCTGCTTTAGAGAAATTAGTTTGCTCGTGAGAATTCAAAGGTAAATGAGCCATAGAAAGCAGGCATCTCTGTTTCAGATTTTAGAACATGATGGAGATCACAGGATGTCATTCCAGACACTAATGCCCATGAATGTCCATATTAATTAAATGTCATTTTAAAATTAATCATGATCAGTGCCCTAGCTCATCCTTCTCATGTGACACACCATTGGCTTGTTTAGCAGAAGACCCTGTGTTACATCTGCTATTGTCATTTGCAGTCCTAACCAATTGTGAACCAGCTATCAGAAGCTCATAAACACTTCACAATCAGACTCTGCAAACACAGGAGGCTCCAGGCTGGGTGGGAGTAAGTCTTAAAGATCAACAAATCAATCAATTCAATGCTCTGAAGTTGCCCAAACCCTTCCTATTAAGCCTCAGGCAAACAGCAGCTCAGGAAAGAAAGAAAACTAAAGGGAGAGATCAGAGACAATACATATCAACCAAGAGTGAAGAGGCTGAGGCAGCTAAAATGCCTGCCCCTGCTGCAGACAGTCCAGGTCTGAAACCCCTAACTAACAATGGGAAACTCTGGATTCTCTTTGATGGCAAATGTTTCTGGTTCTTACTATGCTTTGTGCCTTCTGAATGCCTGCTGTTGCACACTAGAGGAAAATCATCAAATCCACAAATATATCAGTCAAAAATCTAGAAAAGTTTCCTCATCCTTTCTGTATTTTATCTTGAGTATAAATTCATCAGGCCATTTTTTTCTCCTTAATTCATGTTACCTTAGAATCTGAGTCCATTGAACATAAAACACTGTTTTCTACATTCACCCTACTACATGAAGACCATTAATGAAAAAGTTATTATGCCAATTCCTCTTTCTTTAAGTAAGAGCCTCACACACCTGAACAATCATAATGGCCCTTTATTTCATATGGTGCAGACAGCGCAAATCTAACTTAATAGAAACCATTTAAGTTCAAGGGTACGGTGCTGCAGTTATGAAAGGAGACCACCCTTATAGAGGTCCTTTTTACACTCCAATGGCTTCTTTGTAAAAATTATATAATAGGATAAAAGTTGGATTGAAAGGGAGGATCAGTGTTGGGGGAGGAGTGGGAGGAAGTACAGCAGGACTTTTCAGTTTATAACAATCAAAATACTACCAAATACAAAATTATCTCATTTTCTTCCAGATCCTGTGAATAGCTTTTCTATAGAAAGCTCCCATTGGTCTGCAGCTTCTAGTCCCTTATAGGTGGCAAGGTTTAGAAAAGAATGCACAAAATAATGGAATTCATATACCAAGCAGCTGTTGTCACAGCAGTTTTGCAAACTGACTCCTCCCCATCTCCTTCTTCATTCTCTCCAGTATGCCTTCTCAGTTCTTTCTCGCAGTGCCTTGCTTTCCTCCCTACAAAGCCCAGACACAGCACAGCTCCTTGAGTCTGCCCCTGTCCACCCGCATCAAGCCCCCTCTCTGAAATAAGTCTTTCAAATATTTTGAGGTGACAGAAAAGCTGGAATGGTAACTTAAAGAGCATATCTTAAGACAGTTTCCTTTCTCTAAATATAATTGTTAGAACTACACTGTTTCTCATACTGTTATTGCTCTAAGATGGAATGAAACACAAGCTTTAAACAGCATAGTCATTATAAGACCTTTTGCCAGCCACACTACAGTTTCCATTTTCATCAGCTTGGCAGTCTAGTTTTTTTACGTTGATTCATTGGACTTACATTTTCTTAGGTATTTTTTTCTCTTGTGTCTTTCCCTCGACTTTCCCTCCTCTTCCTGTCCCCCACCTTTCTCCTCCTCCTTCTTTGTCTTCTTGCCAATTCTAATACAGTTCTTCATCTTTGACAGTTTGCACAGTGCTTGCTATACTGCATGTTTTCTGAATTATGTCTTGATGTTAAATTTGGCTGGCAAAAGAGTTGTGTCCACATTCTTTTACTTCCTTGCTCCAAATTAGATTTTTTACTAATTGAAAGAGTAGGGAAAAATAATCACCTCTTTCTGTATTTATAATGTATCTTGTCCATTCCCTAGTTAGAGAATTATACAGTCAATTCTTTTTATTTGCAGTAGTTATGATCTGCAAAGTCACCCCACTGAATCAGTAAATTCTAAAACATTGCTCCTAGCAGAAATACATGGTTAGGTTCCTGCAAGCCTCTGGTCATAACATTTTTTGTCATCTGATCAATGCATAACCTTGTTTTATGAGTGTTTCTGTTTATAGGCACCTCATTTAATATATATTGTTGATTCATTAGCACTGAACTCATGGTCAACAGCAATATAATTCATGCCTCAATGAAGCTCATCTACCACATATATTTTCCCCCTAAGGCATAACACAGCTTTCTTGAGCTCAGAAACACTAGGCAGCACTTCAGCACTATGTGTGAAGACCATTTTAAATAGTGAAATCACCAACAAAGAAAAGTGAAAAAATGAGTCATTACATAGATCATTAAAAAAGACACTTGTTTACAGAATGAGAGCTAAAACAAAGAGGTAGTGTCACCTTGTTTGACCCTAACATGAGAATATATGAGTCAGGCAACTGAAATTTTTTCCACCCTGCTCATGTCCACAAATAATGGCAAAAGCAGTGGGAGTATTGATTCTGGGATCACAAATACATTTTAGCAAGTAAGTGAATTCTCAAATACAGAATGTAGGAATAATGACAATCAACTGTAGTTACTTCTGGACAACAGAGTATACACCTTATACAGACATATTGCTATTTCTGTGTCACTGGAAATTGTGATTCATTAGATTATGAATCAGCATTGACTTGGGGTAAATAATTGAATTACTACTTGAGTTTTATTTTCTTAGTTAAAGGCTCTTTGTGAAAAAGTAAAAGATATTTTAGCCTATTTTTGCAAAATGGTAGCTGCTATTTTGTATTGTAAACAGCTATTTGTTGTTGCTACTACAACTGTCACTGTTGCTTTTCTCCCAAAGGAAGAAGGAGAAGCAAAGAGTTTGTTTCAAAATGTGGGCTACTGAAAGCAGAATTAGGAGTCTTGAGACCAAAAGTACGAAAAGTTTTGGGTCCAGTGAGCCCCTGAGGCATGTGGAACACAATACCTTAGGAAGATTTGTTATATGCTAGGAGAGCAAATGAATGAATTCAAACAGGTGTGAAGAAAGAGTATTCAGGGAGCATGAATACGTCCAGACTGAATTGACTGAATTAAAGAAGGATAAGATATCAAATATAGTAAATAAAATCATTATAGTGGGGCCAAGGAATAGAAAATTTTGAACAAGGCAAAGACTGTAAACCAGAAGTTCCTGCAGAAATTTTAGTGAGGCCCATATGCTAAGCATGATGTTAAGGAATATTTTGCCTTGTAGGCCTGTATTAGTCCATTCTCACATTGCTATAAAGAAATATCTGGAACTAGGTACTTTATTTAAAATAACAAAGAGGTTTAATTGGCTCATGGTTCTGTAGGTTGTACATAGCAGCATCTGCTTCTGGGGAGGCCTCAGGAATCTTCCAATCATAGCAGGAGGTAAAGGGGGAGCAGGCACATAACATGGCGAAAGCAGGAGCAAGAGGGTGAGGGGAGGAGCTACATACTTTTAAATGATCAGATCTCATGAGAAATCACTCAATAGCACAAGGACAGTACCAGTGAGAATGCTGTTAAACCATTCATGAGAAAACTGCCCTCATGGTCGAATTACCTCCCATCAGGCCCCACCTATGCCACTGGGGCTTACAATTCAATATGAGATTTGGGCAGAAACACATATTCAAACTATGTCGTTCTACCCTTGCCCTTTCCAAATCTCATGTCCCTCTCACATTTCAAAATACAATCCTGCCTTCCCAATAATCCCCAAACTCTTAACTCATTCCAGCATTAACTCAAAAGTCCAAAGTCCAAAATTTCTTAAGAGACAAGTCTAGGAGTCCCTTCTGTCTATTAACCGGTAAAATCAAAAGCAAGTTAGTTATTTCCAAGATACAATGGGGCTGTTACTGGGAAGTGCGGTAATCCTCAGCTCTTTGTCTTACCTGGAGAAAGCATTCTGCCAAGTGACTGATTTAGCTAAAAAGAGAATTTATTGAAGGAAACTAGAGAGCAAAGAATTAGGTAAAGGGAGAGTACGCTCTGCACACGTGAGGCAGAGTGGGCTGCTGAAGAGAGTGAGCCTGGCAGCTTTAGAATTCTGCGTTTTGGGTTTTTATTATGTAAGACTGTTTCTTGAAGTTCCTGCCTCTGTCATAAGTCTCTACCTTTTTTTCTTTGTGTAGTGTTTCCACTCCCGTCTTAGGTCTCTGCCTTGTTCCCACCTAGTTTCTACCATGGGGTGGTGAAATCAGCAACAAAGAAAAGGTAAACGTGTTATAGATGGACATGGGGTGGAAGCTAGGTGGGGAACTAGGTGAGGTGGGACTAGGCAAGGAACTGTAGTTCACCTAATAGTTAGGACCCTCCCTTACCATTAGTTGGTGGCATGCACTGGCCCGGTACCAGATACAAATCCTACCTAATGGCTGCATTGCTCGTAACTGCAACACCAAGAAGGTCATATAGCAGTTAAATCTGTACTTCTTATGCCTGTACATATCTTATTAATTTCTCCTTTTCTCTCTTTATCAGCAAGTAACTACATTCTGATAGGTTAACTGCAGTGAGCAATTACTGGACATCTTAAGGTGGAAATCCTTTCTGCTTAGGTATTTCCCCTCCTCTCAGCTTATATCTAGCATGTAGGTTTTTGGTGGTCCCTGGGGAGACTTTTCAGACCTCCGTTTTCTCATAGGCTCTCCTCACCCGCTCATATCTAGCTATCTGCCTACTCTAGTGAATATAGGCATTGGTTAAATACTTGCATTCCAAAAGGGAGAAATCAGCCAAAACCAAAGACTACAGGCCTCATGCAGGTTCAGAATCAAGCAGGGCAGTCATTAAATCGTAAAGCTCCACAATAATCTCCTTTGATTTCATGTCCCTAATCCAAGACACACTGGTGCAAAAGGTGGGCGCCCAAGGCCTTGGGCCTCTTTGCCCCATGGCTTTGCAGGGTTCAGTCCCTGCAGCTGCTCTCACAGGCTAGGGTTGAATGTCTGCAGCTTTTCCAGGTGCAAGGTGCAAGCTGTTGGGGGGTCTACCATTCTAGGAACTAGAGGATGGTAGCCCTCTTCTCATAGCTCCACTAAGTAGTGTTCCAGTGAGGACTCTGTGTGGGGATGCCAATCCCACATTTCCCCTCCACACCGCCCTAGTAGAGGTTCTCTATGAAGGTTCCACCTTTGCAGCAGGGACACTGCTGGCTTTTTCTGACAACCTCTAAAATTTAGGCAGAGGTTCCCAAGCCTCATTTTTTTCACCCTGTGCACTTGCAGGCTTAACACCATGTGGAAGCCACCAAGCCTTACTGTTTGCACCCTATGAAGCAGTGGCATGAGCTGTACCTGGGCCCATTTGAGCTAGCTGGAGCTAAAGTGGCCAGGATGCAGGGAGCAGTGACCCAAGGATGCATGGGTCAGCAAGGCCCTAGGTCTAGCCCAGGAACCCATTCTCCCCTCCTAGGTCTCTGGGCCTGTGATGTGAGGGGCTGCCTCTTAGATCTCTGAAGTGTGTTCAAGGCCTTTTTCCCACTGTCTTGGCTATCAGCACTTGCATCCATTTTATGTATGCAAATTTCCATAGCCTGCTTGAATTCTTCCCCTACATGGCCAGGCTGCTAATTTTGCTAATTTTTATAATTTATTTCCCTTTTAAATATATGTTCCAACTTATTTCTTTGCTCTCACATCTGAGTTAGGCTGTTAGAAGTAGCCATGCCATTATGTTGAACACTTTGCTGCTTAGAAATTTATTCCACCAGATACTCTAGGTCATCACTCTCATATTCAAACTTCCACATATGCCTAGGGCATGGACACAATTCAGCCAAGCTCTTTGCTTTGGCATAGCACACATGACCTTTGCTCCAATTTCCAATAAGTTCCTCATTTCCACTTCAGAGCTCCTCAGCCTGGACTTCGTCATTCATATTACTATCAGCATTTTGGGTACAAACACTTAGCTAGTCTCTAAGAAGTTCCAAACTTTCCCTCATCTTCCTGTATTCTTCTGAGCCCTCCAAAAACTTCCAATCTCTATTGATTACACAGTTTCATAGCAATTTCCACATTTTCAGGTATCGTTATAGCAATGCTTCACTCCTTGTTATCAATTTTCTTTGTTAGTCCGTTCTTGCACTGCTATAAATGAATATCTGAGACTGGGTAATTTATAAGAAAAGAGATTTAATTTGCTGTTGGTTCTTCAGGCTGTCCATAGCAGCATTTGCTTCTGGGGAGGCTGCAGGAAGCTTTTAACCATGGAAGGCAAAGAGGGACCAGGCACATTACATGGCAAAGGGAGGAGCAATAGAGCTAGAGGAGATGAGCTACACACTTACAAATGGCCAGATCTTGCAAGAACTCACTCACTATTATGAGGACAGTACCAAACGGGATGGTGCTACATCATCATGAGAAATCCACTCCCATGATCCAGTAACTTCCCACCAGGCCCACCTCCGAACATCAGAGATTACATTTCCATATGAGATTTGGATGGGGACACACATCCAAACTATATCAAGGCCACATGGGTTAATGTGGGAAAGACTGGGACTATAGCAGACTACCAGAAGCCTACAGCAGTAACATAGAAAAAATAAAACTTAAGAAAAATAACGTAAAGAGCAAGCTACAAAGGCTGTTTGGGGAATTAATAAGTATTTTTAAATTACTAGGCCAGGCATGGTGGCTCACACCTGTAATCCCAGCCCTTTGGGAAGCCGAGGCAGGCGGAAAACTTGAGGAGTTTGAGACCAGCCTTGCCAACATGGTGAAACCCTGCATCTACTAAAAATACAAAAAAATTAGTCGGGTGTGGTGGCAGGTGCCTGTAATCCCAGCTACTCAGGAGGCTGAGGCAGGAGAATCGCTTGAACCTGGGAAGCGGTGGTTGCAGTGAGCTGAGATCACACCATTGCGTTCCAGCCTAGGCAATGAGAGTGAAACTCTGTCTCAAAAAAATAAACAAGTTACTATAAGAGGTAGATAAAAATGGATTAATTGAAAATGATTTTTAAGTCTGGAGTTAGTTGATTAGGAAAATGGCCATACTCTTGAAAGAACCAGGGAAAACTGAGAGGAGGTTTGAGTGGCAAATGATTCTAGAAGGAATCTAGTTCAGTACAACATCTACCAGAGATGATTTATTATCTAATTTTAGTAACATTAAACTTTTTTTCACAAAGCAATGTGCTTTATAGTTAGATTAGACAGGCTTAGTTATTATTCAGTACTTCCTTATGCAAATGTTCCCTTTTGAAAGTTCTACCCATTTTTCTATCACTGTCACTCGGAGCACAGTGAGAAATCTTCCTTCTCTTCCAAGTACTGTTATGTATATAAATATTAGAAGTCAGTTTTTAAGCATACCCTTAGTCTTCTTTTACCAAAATAAATATTCCTAGATTCCATTCCTCTCATCAAATATTTTCCAAATCCTTCACCATTGTGATCGTCTTCTCTGGAGGTATCCAAGTTTAGCAGTGTTGCCATCAATACATGATGCTCAGAATTTAACATAGGCTTAAAGATGCTCTGTGGCAAGTATGGAGTACAGTGGGATTGCTGCAATTTTGAACGAGTGATTTTTGATACCTAAGATGTTCAGACATGCATCAAAAGAGGAACTAATTCCAAGCCCAAGTACACCCATCCTGTGCTTGTGTAATTACTCTTTAGGACCTAAATCTAGGACTTTACATTGCACAGGACCAGAAACTATGCGGTAAAAATATCTGATGTTAGAGCAACAAAAGAAGTAGGGCACAGTAGAAGCACAGAACAAGCAGAAGAACAAACAACACAAATGGAGAGCTGATGAAGAGAAAAGTGGGAGAGTCAGGACAGTAAAGGATCAAAAAATTAAGTGAAAAGAGTTTCAAAATGAAAGACAGTATTAGGAACATTAAAATGTAAACACGTATTTTAAAAATATAAAGACTGAAGAGATGCTTTTGTATTTGGCAATAAAGTAATCTGTCCTTGAAGAAAGCCATTTCAGGACTATGATATGAAGGGAATTACATTTTAGAGGCTAGGAAGGAGTTAGCAATGAAACTCAGAAAAGGCCAGAAATAATGCAACACAAAAATCGGATAGAAAAATCCAACAGTAGCTAGAAGCATTACATGTTTTCACTTAAGTCATGTCCTCTAACTTGATTTCATTTGTGAATCCCTCGGAGATTTTCAGATTCTACATTTCCAACACAGATAAATCAAAAATAAAAATTTTACTCAGGTAACAATATAATTACCTCTCCACACAAAAGCAAAATATCATTAATTATGTTTGAAACAAATGAGCAATAGGACATGAATTTTTCCCCCAAATTACCTAATGAATTCATAATAAACTGTGGTTTCAATTATAAAACAACACTATTCCTGGAACTGCTTAAAATTTTGCAGAGATATCATCATTCATTTGTGTCAGTTGTTTTAAAATTTCTTCTTTAAATGTACTACCATTTCATAATAATATAATATCGGGGTTTGTTTGCATTTTTCAAAGACAAATTAAGGAAAAGTACTTATTTTTATGCTTTGTTTCCAATTCAGCGTCAGCTTCAGCAGTTTCACAGTCTGAGAACATTTGAATATCAAATGTACAAATTCCCAGGAACCACAAAAAGCTTACATCAATATTGTCAGCGCCATGTTAATTCTCTTTAAACACAACTCTAAAATTAAACTGGCCAAGTCTTCCTTTGCCCTATCAGTTACTCGACATGGAAGATAATAAGATTTTTAATGGGAACCTTTACGTACTTCTGTCGAGAATACAACTGGTAAAATTGTATTGGGGAGCAATTTGGTAAAACATAGGACAATTGTATTTGTACTGTATTTAGCCTCTGTTTTAACATTCCACTCTGAATCTACAACTGAGGGAAATATTCACAGTTCCATAAGGGGATATGCATGAATGTTTTTGCTTTGGGGTTACTGTGGTTGCAGGAAATCAGAGGCAACCTAGAGGAATCCAACTCTGGGGGGCTACTTAAATAAAACAAGGTGGATATATCCAATGTGGAATACCATGGAGCAGTAAGAAGTAAAGACATAACTATATTTATTAATCTGAATATATTTGAGAAATATTATATTAAGTAAAAGAGACAGAATAAGGTTTATACTTCAGCATCATCTAAGGAAATAGAACACATACATATACACATTATTATGGTTTATCTCTCAGGGCTACATAGATAGGGTAGAGAAAATAGAAATAAGGATGGGAGATGAAACTGGTTAAAATTCTAGAAGTTTATAAGTCACAGTGGGGTACAAAATGTTTTCTAGAATCTTAACCAGTTGTACAGTTAATTTAATCACAATTTTTAGTTCATTGCCCTTGTTTTTATTATATTGTTAGTATTCTTCTTTCCTCTTCCCATATATATTAGTGTTAATAGTTTATAAAATACTTAAAGTCACTTTTAGGAACACAGAAACTTTATATATTTTTTATAGAATAAGTTATGTATAACCAAATATATACATATCAATTCAAATTATCTTTGGCACATAGTAAAAAATGTGATCGTCTTCTTTATTAGTGGGTTATGTATATGTTGTAAACTGTCCAAGGTAAGAAAAAGTGCCTTTGCAGAATCCCAATGTGTGGACCTAGACCAAATACCTGAAAATGTAATGATGGCTGACATGCACTTGCGTGCAAGAGCAGCATTACTGTGACTTCTTAGATCCAATAATTTTGGTACATCAGATTGGGATTGGCAACGTTTTTCTACTTTGTTAGAAAAATCTCTTGACATACATTCTTCTTGAATTCCAAGGGAAACAATCAGCTTTGCATTTCAAGTAGCTGATTATGTTTGGTTATAGCTGACTGTGCCAGTTATAAAGATTAAACTCTAGGAACAAAACACATAACACGATTCATGCTGAACACTAGGCTTGGTTGCATTGAGTAGCATTTGTTCAGTACCTACCATGAGGGAGCCTAGGGTTTATAATCTCAGTTAATCATCATAATAACCCTATAAAGTAGTTACCATTAGAAATAAATTTAAAGGAAAAGAATATGGACTAGGGACATAAAAAAGGGTGAGTTCATGTCCTTGCAGGGACATGGATGAAGCTGGAAACCATCATTCTCAGCAAACTGTCACAAGGACAGAAAATCAAATACCACATGTTCTCACTCACAGGTGGGAATTGAACAATGAGAACACTTGCACACAGGACAGGGAACATCACACACAGGGGCCAGTCCGGGGGTGGGGGGATGGGGGAGGGACAGCATTAGGAGAAATACCTAATGTAAATGACGAGTTGATGGGTGCAGCAAACCAACATGGCACATGTATGCTATGTATCAAACCTGCATGTTGTGCACATGTGCCCTAGAACTTAAAGTATATATATATAGTTTTTTAAAAAACTACATATATATATTTAAAAACTATATATATATGTAGTTTTTTAAAAAATCTCTAGAGAAAAAAAAAGATGCGCTAGGGAGGTAGAGTAGATTCCAATTGTAACACAGCTAAAAAATGTCAAACTAGCCCTCAAACCCTGATAGGTAAGAGCCTCCACCAGGTTCCATTGCCCTTGTGATTGATTTCTTCAATATTGATTCATTTCCTTTTGAATCTTTAACATTTTGTTCCTTAATTCAATGGTCAGTTGAGCCTAACTCCTTTTGCCCTCCCAGAACACTCCCCTCCCTTAAAATAATACTCATAGAACTCACTATCTCAAATATTTTCAACAGAGAAAATATGCTCGCTAGCAAAGTTTAACTTTCTGATAGCTACTTGATGTTCTTAACAAACACAAACTTCTAAAACATAGCAGCATTGCATTATGGCCAAGACCAAGGTAACAGTAGAGTTAGATTACTAAAACACATTTCATTAGCAGGGATATAAAATAAGTCACCAAGATTTACACAGGCTCTTTCTAAGCAATCAGGAAATTGCACTTCCTTGCTTATAACAGCTACAGTAACTGATAATTTTTTGCTCACTGCCTTACTCCTGCTTTGCTGTTCACATTCAATTAGCTGGAATTGAGTAAATCCATTTGAGATCAGGGCCAGGGAGAATATAACTGACGTTGCTATCACTTTTTCTGTCAACTTGTAAGTGTGCTATGAATTACCTCTAGACCTATCTTTGCTTTTCAATAGCTTTGGGAATGAATGCATTTTTTTAATGCTACATGTTATATCTTTCTGACATTGGTTTGGTCTTTTTATGGATTAAAGAAGATTGCACCATTACAATGTCTATAACATAAGCTGACCCTGAGCAGGGCAGTACACTCTGCTTTAGGATTAGAACCACATTCTGGGAAAATCGTGGGCAGCAGATGGCAATCAAAAGAAAATGATCTTCCAAAATGAAGCTTTGGTATTAGTTCAAGTGAAAGAGAGCTGGTCATCTGGGTACATCATCCAGCTTTCCAGTGAAAGGAATGGGAGAAATAGTCAATAATAAGACAATTGTCAGGGAATGTTCCTCATCAAGTCTAGATGCTGCTTGGAGACCTTTTTGCATATGTCTTCATTTATTTTATTTGTCCTTTCTTTTACTTCTTTTCTAATTTCTTGCAACTTAAGGCTATCTTTTCAGGATCTGGGAAGCACCTTTGGAAATCAAGATAAGTATTTTCTAAACAGCTTTATAGCTAGTGCTGGATCAGATGCTGTAAAAATGCAGAAGATCCATGAAATGCGGAGTCCACAGAACTTTCTTGGCCAAAACCAGATGCAAAAATTACGCACAAAATAATCCATGTCGGCGCCTCTTCCACAATCTCCATTAAAGAAAGACAATTTATTTGCAAATAAGATTTAGTGCCATTAACTTATTTCAGAGCCAATATAGCAACATGGACAAATATAACACCTTTTAATCTTCACTTTCTAGCTAATACACTGGCATTAAAATTTACAACAAAATGATAATATGAAGAATCAGGAAATCTCACTTGTTTAATATATAAAAGCAATTTGCCTTAGGAAAATCAATCAAGAACAACCAAACCTAGCATTTGTAGGAGCCAGTATGTCTACATCTATTTTTGTTAATATAAAACACATGGAAATTTATCTAGATATTGACTAAACATCTTAATTTAGTAGTGATTAATATTTTGGTACTACAATTTTGTTTTGAAAAAGAGAGCTTGATATTTGTAAATAGATTGCAAAGCTGAGTCCTCTTAGCTTGTGTGAAGAATTAAGGGTTTAGAAAAACTAAAAGTCAATCTGTCAAACACAGGGATTAACTGATTTAAACTTTAAGGTCTGCAATAATTCCATACAACAAGCTTTTCCAACCTGCAGCCCATGGGCAGCATATTTTCCAACCCGCAGGCCCAGGACGACTCTGAATGCAGCCTAATACAAATTCATAAAGTTTCATAACACATTATGAGATTTTTTTTTGCAGTTTTTAGTTTTTTTAGCTCATCAGCTATTATTAGTGTATTTTATGTGTGGCCCAAGACAATTATTCTTCTTCCAATGTGGCCCAGGGAAGTCAAAAGACTGTACACCACTGCTATAGAAGTTGAGGAAATATTTTAGTAGACAAACTTGGTAACAATAGATTTCTTTTTTTGGTTTATGATTAATAAGTTCTTTTGTTCATTTTTTTCTTTAAAAGTTACTGATTATTTTGACTGAAAAATCATACTTCTCATACTGATATCCTTAGAAAATGATTTCTTAGAATCCTTAGAAAATGAAATCTAAGGATTTTTCTAAGGATGAATTTAACCAAGAGGCTCACTTAGAGTGAGATATATACATATATGTGTGTGTGTGTGTGTGTGTGTGTGTGTGTGCATGTGTTGTCTGTATACACACACACGTATATATATATGCCCAATAGTTCCAATTGAATTTAAAGTTATGACTCAAAGAGCAGAGAATACCAGTTTCCTCTACTATCTTTCTTCTATTTTGCCTTTATTAATAGAATCCAAACATATTAGCAAGCATATAACTACTCCAATAAAGATATTGTTCAACCTCCTTTAGGGCTTGGTGTTGCCATGACTAAGTTTTGGCCAAGAGCGTGGAAGTGACATTAGTGTGGAAGCAGTGTGTGCGATGTCTCAATGCTGTCACTGAGGAAAACAGTATACTCTTTTCACCTCCTTGAGTCTGCCAAGTGAACTGTGGACAGGACAGTGCTCTAGCTGCAGCTAGAGCAATCACCTATGCACATCAGAGAGAAATGGTAGATATTTACATCCCAATTTTAGCATGATAAAAATATGGGGTTCAGGGCTAGTGTGCTGGCCATGCTCCATAATGTACTCAATAACCCAGGGTCCTTCTATCTTAAGCTACTGTTATTTTGGCTTTTCTTTCGACCTGTGACCAGATTAAAAATCCTCACTGAAACAACTATGCTGGTGTAAGTCATTTGGAAGAAATCTGAATTATAGCAAATTTGTACTTTAGATTATAAGAAATAATTAAGGGTATATTATGAGGTATTGTCCCAGAGTCTACAAAGTTGTCACTTCCACCTTGAAGGATTTAATCACTCCAGTCTCCGAGTGTCACTATGTAGGCAAAATAAAAAAACTAACGCATGTTGCCTAGCATGCCCCCACGTCCTCCACCCGTCTCATCATCCCTGTACTCAGGGCCCTGATCCTCAAATCCTCTCCTCCTTAACCCATTTATTAGGCAAAATTATCATTAAACGGCTGTTTTATATTGTTTTTGCCATTTTAAATTATTGGAAGCATATGACATAGCTCTAGCTCAGGGATTATTTGCTTGCTTCCTGGTTCTATTAAACTTTCTCACTTTTTCCACTCTTCCCTTTCATAATCAGAAAATAGAGCTAGAAGGATTCACAGAGAGCCACAGGCCAACACTAATTTACAGATAAAGTGGATCTAGAAATGCCAAGGTAGCCAAAGCTATAAAGTAAATATTTGCCAGCACTTGGATTCAAATGCTGCTCTCTTAAGCACTAAACCACTGTTTTCTTCTCTCTGCCAGATAACTGCCTATTTTCCATCTATCCAGTCCTCCTTGCTATCCTTTCCTTTCTATGCTCTTTGACATTTCTGTTCTTTGATACCTTTAAAGGAAAAGAGAAGGGGTAGAAAGAAAATAGGAAGTATATATGAGCCAGTTGCCTATCTGTAAAACATCCTATGAGATGTTTTTGTTTTTTGTTTTTTTGTATTTTTAGTATTATCCTTTTAAATGAATCTCTTCAGATAATCAGACTTCCATTTTGAGTGACTGGCTTTTGTTAGTACATTTTCCAGAATCCTAAAAAGTCCTACCACAGTAGAGCTCTGTCTTTGCCAATCACACTCCAAGCCTGCCTATATTCCCAGTCTCAGGAACTGGTAGCATATGCAAGAGAGAAATCTAAGCATCATCGTTCACTTCTCTCTGTATCTTACCTTCTATTCAATTAATCAATAACTGCAATCAATTATACCTCAGTAACATTTCCCAAACTCGCTCTGTTACCTCCCTCACCACTGATACTTATTTAGTGCTTATTTGGGCTAGGAAAGCAACTTTCTAACTGGCCCTCAGTCTCCAGCTCTAGTCTGATCTAATCTTTTCTCTAACTTTCAGCTAGAGGGACCTTTTTAAATGCAAATCTGCCTATTTGCATTTGTCTGAGACTTTAGAATATTGATCTTCATTAGGACATACAAGGCCCACATAGTCCTGCCCTATTCACTCCTCCAGTTCCATCTCTTAACTGCATCTCTCCACCATTCTACCCTGCAGCCTTCTGTGTCTCTTCTAGGTCATTAATTTGGCATGCATGTTCTGGACATACATTGTTACCTCTGGGTTTAATATCAGCTGTAATCATCTCTTTTAGAATGATCCCTGTGAGTTTCCACCTTAAGCCTGGTGCTCATTCCTTGTACTCTGTAAGCATCTTGCTCATGCTGTTATGTCAGCATCAACATAATGTAATGTATGAAATGCAAGTATTCAAATACTTGTCTTCTCCATTAGAAGTGTCTTTAAAAAATCATGTATTCATCTTTCTATTACAAATGTCTAGCACAGAGATGGTTCATAGTAAGTATTCAATAGGAGTGGGTTGAATTAATAAATAAATGAATACATCGACACAGGCTATGATCTGTGGGATGTCAATCTACTACTGAATATCTTTTTCAACTTTGGCCTTGCTTTCAACTAACAATTTCAGGTCAGCCTGTCTGTTAATAGTTCACTCATCCCACACCATACTCCCCCAACACACGCACACACACACACATGCACACACACAAGACACACACACACGAGACACACACACACATATGTGATGAGAGTAAAACCAAACTCTGACATCTTGCCCAGAGCTTTCCTTCCCTTAGTTAATGTCAGACTTTTCTTCTCATCAAATAGTAGTTGCAAGTGAACAGTTACTCCAGCATTCAATTTCTGTGTCCTATTTTTTAGCCTTATAGAGCTAATCTCTAGTCCTCCCAAGATAAGAGTCTAATGAATTAACACACGCCAAAAAATAAATAAATAAATAAAGTGACTGCCCGAATAGATTTTGACCTCAAACAATAGCTGAGATATCGCCTCATTCCACTTCATATCTAATTTAAAAGGAAGAAAATAAGTAAGAACGGAGGGGTAGGACATAATTGGGTATTTTCTCTAGCTGGCATCTGGGCACAGCATTACTATAACTATAGTAAATATAAAGTCCAATTATATCAAAATATGTCTAGTTGCAAGATAATAATTAAAGTGTTTGCCAATGAGAGTGAAAAATTTTATGCTGATAATCGAATTACAGAAGAGTTCTGAGTTTCATTATAGCAAGAGAATGCTATCGAGAAATGTTCATTTTTTCTATATCTCAGCTGCTGAAATGCATGCATACCAGTTATACTTTTGAAATAGCTTTGTATAGATGCCTCAGCTACCTATTAATCTAAAATGAAAAGAAACATTAAAAATGACAAAAATTTCTTAAGAATTTCAGTTTTCTTCTTTCTGCCTAGAGCACTTTTATAATGTACTAATAACTGTTCTAAAATATGTATAGTGAACAACTAAAGCTAGAAATAAACTGCCTTCTTTTGATAATTGTTTATCTCAAAGAAGTTTGTGTTGCCAGTCCAAGTTGTTGGTTGATATGGTTTGGCTCTGTCCCCACCGAAATCTCACTTTGAATTGGATTAGGTTGGTGCAAAAGTAATTGCCATTAAAAGTAATGGCACAAACACAATTACTTTTGCACCAATCAAATAGTTCCCATAACCCCATGAATCATGGGAGGAACCAGGTGAAAATAATTGAATCACGGGGGTGGTTTTCCCCATTCTGTTCTCGTGATGGTGAGCAAGCTTTCACAAGATCTGATGGGTTTATAAGGGGCTTCCCTCTTCACTGGGCACTCATTTCTGTGTCTCCTTGCCACCATGTGAAGAAGGATGTTTTTGCCATGGCTGTAGGTTTCCTGAGACCTCCCAAGCCCTGTGGAACTATGAGTCAATTAAATCTCTTTCCCTTATAAATTACCCAGTCTCATATATGTCCTTACAGCAGCAGGAGAACGGACTAATGCATTGTTTGTTGCCATGACATTGCAGTGTGTCTTTATTAATAATAATTTAAAAACCAGCAATATAGTTTTTATTATGGTGAGTGATGTTTATATCTAACTTCACTGACTCCAGTCTAAGTTATACTTGATTAGAGTTTTATGAATGAGAACCATCATTATTATTAGCAGTAGTAGTGTCAGTCTGTCAATTGATTTCCTTTACCTAAGGATGAATTGTACACACATGATCTCTGTAGGTTAATGAATACATATTTTCTACTTTGCAGAATTTATTATTATTATCTTTTTTTTTTCTGTCGCTCAGGCTGGAGTGCAGTGGCGCAATCTCAGCTCATTGCAACCTCCGCCTCCTGGTTTCAAGCACTTCTCCTGCCTCAGCTTCCTCAGTAGCTGGGATTACAGGCGAGTGCCACCACAGATAATTTTTTTGTATTTTTAGTAGAGATGGGGTTTTACCATGTTAGCCAGGATGGTCTCAATCTCCTGACCTCATGATCCACCCGACTCAGCCTCCCAAAGTGCTGGGATTACAGGTGTGAGCCACCATGCCAGGCCTGCAGAATTTTTTTTTTTTTTTTAACACATTACTAGATACTAGAACTGTAGGAGATATCATGGAGGTCCTTAAATGCTGGAAAAGGATTGCAAGTCATAGAGATATAGGTTATTTGACCTCACACAGATAATTTGGAAGGATAATTGCAATCTTAATTATGACAGGTGAGACAATTTTTTCATGAGACAATCAGAATTCTGTAGGAAGATAAAGAGCCAGAGGAACCTATCACCATTGGAAACTCAACGATCTTTCATTAGACTCACATTCTGAGGACTTTTACTCCAGTGTCTATACCATTTCATGAGTGTATTATGCTTAAACAGATCCCTATTCATAACAACTAATGAATCACTAATATACTACTCATTTAACAGCTTTTCAATAGTGTGGCCATTTAAAGCAATTAGAGTTTCATAAGCAGGTAATTTAGCTAGTCACAAAACACAATAGGAATAGAGTGATGTATTTTTACATGATTAAAAATTTTACTTAAAAAAATAAAATGAAAATTTAACTTAATCAAACCATTTCTTGTTCCCTAACATTTTATGGGCATAGCTAAAGCTGACCTTTAAAATCATGTTACTATTAAGGTCAAATATGTCACTGTACTGAAATTGATAGTTTTAATACAAGGTGAAATAGAATATGGAATCTACCTAAATTTGCCCTTTAAGAATTACAGCATTTGGACATTGATCAGATCTGTAGGCATGATATCCAGTCATAGGCTACCATTAAATATAATTTATTTAAATCAAATATTTCATACTTGTAACCACTTTAAATAATAATGAACACAAGTATCATTTTTTTCTTGCATTCTCTGAAAAGATCAATTTTATTATCCTTGATACATCAATAACAGCTATTTTATGAAGTATAGAAAAAATAATGTATTTTGGTTATTAAGTTTTTCCTAATCTAATTATGCCATCTTTTTTTTTCTTTTTTGGCTAATATAAGGGCACTGATTTGGCATCTGCTTTTTTTTTTTTTTTTTTTTTGAGACGGAGTCTTACTCTATCACCCAGGCTGGAGTGCAGTGGCACGATCTTGGCTCACTGCAACCTCCACCTCCCATGTTCAAGCAATTCTCCTGCCTCAGCCTCCTGAGAAACTGGGACTACAGGTGCATGCCACCACATCCTGGTAATTTTTATTTTTAGTAGAGACAGGGTTTTGCCATGTTGGCCGGGCTGGTCTCGAACTCCTGACCTCAGATGATCCACCCACCTTGGCCTCCCAAAGTGCTGGGATTACAAGCATGAGCCACCGCGCCCGGCCTGCATCTGCATTTTTACAACCCAATTACATGACTTTGAATTCTTAAAGTTACTCTAGTATATCATGCGTATCAAAAGACCAGAGACAAATGAAAATTGGTAAGTGAGGTTAACAAAGAGCTTTTACAAACCTAATATTCTTTATTAATTATAAAACATCATAATTTTTAACAAGTTTTAGTAGCTGAAAAGTATTTTCTGGAATTCATTAGTAAATACTAATTGCAGCCTCAATGATTCTTACTAAACTCAGAATGCATAAAGTACATATACATAGTTGACTTTTTGTGAACACAGAAATTTAGCAATTAAATTAGCGTCAGAGCTCAAGGTAAAACAGATAATTTACAAATGATGGGCAATATAACCTAATAAAAACATTTCAACAAACAATAACATCCTGTATTGACTTGGAGTAATTTAATTTTTGAATGTTTGAGCATTATCTATAAATAATAATATTAACTGTCTTTTTAGATAGCAGAGTAAACATCAAAAATGCATGCCTATCTAGTACCACCACCTTAAGAATTGATATCAGGGAAAATATCAGAATGGTTATTCATAAATTATTGATGGGTAAATCATTACTATAAATTTAATATAAAAAAACTTAAAGTTTGATGCCAAAAAATATCTGAATAAATTCCAAAATAAAATTTAATACTATTTATATTCAAAATAAATTTATAAAACATTTTATTAATCTGAAGGAACATTCCACTTGGTGTTTCTTAAAATTTGTACAGGAGGTCATACAAGATGAAGTTCCACCTGAACACTTGACTGATAATCCTTCTTTCCAAAGTTTACATTTAATGTCAAGGGGTTATAGACACACTGATGCTCATGTAAGGCCTAGATTCAGAAACACTGTTGTATAGGAAACCAAGCTTTCATGTACATGTGAAGTTTTCATTTGTTTGCACTGAGTAAGATTAATATATTTCATTCTGTTAAATTAAAAGCAAACTACTTGATTGATTTTGACAAATACGTATCACCTAAATGGATCCAATACTTACCATAATATCAATTATTACTATCATCCCCCAAATTTCCCTCATGTCTCTTCCAAGTAAATCCCTGTCTCTCTCTCCAAACTCACACCAGAGTCAATCATAGCTCTGATTCTTTTTTCACCATGATTGGTTTTGCCTACAATAGAACTTCATATAAATGGAACCATACAGTATGTTCTCTTTTGTATAAATCTTTCTCTCAATATATTTTTGAGATTCACCCACATTTTCTCTGTATCAGTAGTGCACTTTTCTTTATTGCTGAGCTGTGTTCAATTCATTGTATGAGTATACTAGGCTTGATGAACCTCTGAGCTGTTTACATATTTTGGCTGTTATGAATAAAACTGCTAGGAGCACTCTTGGAGAAATTGCTTTGTGGGCATATACTTTCATTTCTTTTGAGAAAACGCTTGAGAGTAGAATTGATAGACAATAAAGCTGATGTATACTTAGTTTTATAGGATACTGTCAGGTCATGTTGCAAAGTGATTGTAACATTTTACACTTGCTTCAATAACATATAAGATCCCATTTGCTTCACATCCTCTCCAATATTTGGTATAGTTGGTCTTTTTAATTTTAGCTATTTGCGTGGGTATGTAATGGTATCTCCTCATGGTTTTAATTTGCATTTCCCTAAAAATTAGTTAAGATGAATGAAGATCAATGTTTTTATCATTTATTAGCCATCTCTACAAATTATTTTAGTAAAGTGTCTGTTCAACTCTTTTGTCCATATTTTATTGGGTTGTTTATCTTTCTATTGTTAAATTTTCAGTATTTTTAGTGTACCTGAACTCTAGTCATTTTCAGCATGGTATGTCTTACAAATATTTTCTTCTAGTCTGCAGGTTGTCAATTCATTTTCTAAATTGTATATTTTGATAAACAAAAGTTTTAAATTTTGGTGGATTCGCATTTATCCTTTTTTTGTGGTTATTGCTTCCTTGTGTTGTCTAGGAAATTTTAACTATGCATAATTCCTAAGATATTCTTCTATTCTGGCTTTATACTTTTCACTTTTTTGGTTAGTCCTATCCTATCCAATTAATTGATCCTTCTTCAATTATTTTTTTGTGTAGGTAGGGTTTAAGACTCCTTTATTTTCATATTCACATCTAGTTGTTCTAATACAACTTGTTGAGAAGATTTTTCTTTCTACATTGAATTACTTTGATGCCTTCATTAAAAGTTAACCAGGTCAGTGGAGGTCTGAGTTCTTTATTCCATTCTGTTCTATTTATCTAGATATCCTTCTTCATGTCTGGACCACATCTTCTAACAACTGTAGCTTTATAATAATCTTAAATTAACATAGTATCAATCCTCAAACAGGGTTTTTTTTAAGATTGTTTTACATATTCTAGTAAATATTTCGTGGTGTTTTCACATGTATTTTAAAATTAGCTTCTCATTTTCTACCAAAAAAAAAAGAGCCTCGTTAAAGTATTTTGGAACTGTGTCAAATCTACAGATCAATTTAGAAAGTGTCATAACTATTTCACCAATATGTCTGCCTAACTGTTGAAACATTAGTCATTTTAAATGTCATTACAACAAAGTCCCAGCCAGCATCAACCTGAACGGCCAGTTTGATTCAGTCTGGATTTCACCTTGGTCTCTCTTCTTCCCACCTTTCATAGCTTCTCTCATGCATTGCTTCTTACTACATGGCATCGGGAAGGAGATCAAGCTTAACACTAATTTCAAACCTAGTTCTGGGGTTGCTTATGGTTGAGGTTCCCACATAGTATTTTGAAATAACTAATGACCTAAGGCTGTATTCTTATCCCAAAATGTTCACTTCCTCTTGAATATATTACCTCAGTAAAGAGACATGTTCAACATTTTAAAATTTGTTGACTATTTTTCACAGTTTTATTCACAAGTTTATGTTTTTCACATCTGAGATATTAATTGCTATTGCTCTTTCCTGTGTACTTCCTAAGGAAGATTAGCAGTTAATAATACTGAAGATGAAATAAACTAAACTTTCTATTTCACTTAAAGAAACAAACAGTTCATTCCCATTTAATTCAAATAAAAGCCTTACTGTGTGACCTACCCCATATCTGTAAATAATAACTCATATTCAAGCTTTAAAAAAAATTTTGAGTGCTATTAAGAAAGACACAACTTACTTTGCAAACAGACTGCCTTAGAACTGTCTTATTTACTTATACTGGAGGTAAGAGAACATACATTTTTTGCTTCTTGATGATCAGAACCTCTCTTAATAAATACCAAAATCAAAATATGTTGATTTAACAATTCAGAGACACATCTGAAGCTAACTTCCAGTTCAATATTACCTGGTAGAAAGGGACAAGGAATGTAACTGGTGCCTTTGTAACATGTGATGAGGGTAATGCAAGTATTTTCAAAATGCGCTTTCCATTCCCCTCTGCTATGTTTTTAAATAATCTAACACTCCTTCTAAAATCATCAGGTTACGAAAAAGACAACCTCACACATATAGAAGTTATTCATTCATTCATTCATTCATTTAGTCAACAAATTTCGAAGTTATTAGAGTATCTAATCCATGTCAGACACTGTGCTAGGCCTTGAGGTTAAAAAATTTAAAAAGACATGCTCATTGTCCTCATGGAGTTTGTATTATTCAGAAAGGGACATATAATAAACAAATAAATAAACAAAAACAATCATTTTAGTAAGTGCCTTGAAGGAAATGATGGGTGGCAATGGTAGACAAAAAATTTAAAAAAAAAAACCTGTGAGATGACTTTAGATAGATTGGTCAGAGAAGGAATATATGGGGGGAACTGACATGCAAGCTAGTCTTGAAGAATGAGAAAGATCTGGCTATGAGGGTATTTTGAAGAAAGAAACGATTATATCACTTACTTTTGTTACGTTCAGTAAATGTTTCAGGAGTCTGCTTTGAAGATCCTCAAGATTCCTGATAGTAGTTAAAACTGTAAAATTGACAAACAGGGTGGGGACAGGAAAAATTGTTACTTAAAGCTAGCTATGAAGCCCTATGGTCTTTCTTTCAGCCTCAATCAACAATACCACCTGTGTTAAATACCCTGTGCATGGTCAGTGTCAAAGAAGGTTGGCCATTTTCGTCCACCTGAAGTCAGAGAGACTTGGTCAGATATACCAAGACCACTTGGTCTTGACGTGGTCTTAGATATTTGAGGATTCTACAAACTGACTTCCGCTAGAAACCCAGATTAGTTTCAAGAATCTTATTTTGATGGTGTTTCTACGTGGCTTGTGCAATGCAGAAATAGAAAGATTGAGCAGAAGAAAACAAGCAGATGGTAAATCCCATTGTGCTCTTCTAAAGAATGATGCAAATCAAAATGCAGAGTCACTGATCTGACATAGGAGTACAAAGAGATGCACTCACTTAAAAGTGATAAATTTAATAATAACCCATAGTAATGTATTTTTATGCTTAATACATTACCAGGCTTTCATATTTTAAGGAGAAATAAACTGGAGTATAATTTTCTTTGCATTTTTATTTATTTAGATCAGAATAATGAATTTTTATGTGACTGAACGCCTGCCTGGACATATATAAATTTCAGTCATATTATCATCTTGTTACAAAATTCAAGACGGCAAGATATTGAAAACAAGGAGCAGATGCAGAGATTTCAAAGCATCATAAATATACGTGCACATTCTAGTTTATATTTAATATAGTTATAGTCCACAAAGTCTGTTTTCCCTTTAATCACTTTAGATGTTAGATTTATCTTAATCTTAAGTCAATCTTAACTCATGTGTTTTTTTTAAATTATGACATGATCACAATAATAAACTTCATATATTTCAGTCATTTATAAACTCAGACACAATTCCATGCTGAGTTTTAAGATACTCATTATTAAGTAATCATTTGGTAATACTTTCGCAATAGGAAAGAGAAAAAGGGAACATATAGATTTATTAATATAACCAGTTATTCTATATATATATATAAATATTTTTTGTCTTTTGACTCTTTCAAGGGATGTAATAGTGTTAAAAACATTTAAACTTGAACTGCCAATTCAGAAGATAGTTCTTACTTCAGAGGAGTAAAACGAGAATTTTTAAAAGGCATCCAAGAGTTTCACAGATGACTTCTTATGCCCTGACAGACATTCCTATGTCTCTGTAAAGCTAGGAAAGTATGTGGTGTGGATGAAGAGAACTAAGTAGGAGAGGTGAGAGACTTGGCCCAGTTTCCTTGAAAAGATAAATAATTTTTTAAGCTAGAAGAAACTTTCTTATACATAAATTATCCACAGCAGTTCTACACAAATTGTTGGCTCCAGAACTGTTTGTACCAGTCCCTTATATCATAAGGAGCATGTTCCAGAAAGTAAGTCAACTACAGTAGTTCCCACTTATCCATGGGTGATACGTTCTAAGAATATCAGTGGATGCCTGAAGCCACTGATGGTACCAAACCCTATATATACTATATGCCACAGTTGATCTGATAGTGAGAGGGCTACTGCGTGTGACCAGTGGGCAGGGAGTGTGTACAGTGTGGATACACTGGACAAAGAGATGATTCATGTCCAGGGTGGGATGGAGCGGGATGGTACAAGTGAGATTTCATCACACTATTTAGAACGGTGCACAATTTAAAACTTACACATTGTTTACTTCCGGAATTTTTCATTTAATATTTTTGTACCTCAGTTGTTCACAGGTAACTGAAACTGCAGAAAGCAAAACTGTGAATAAGAGAGGACTACTGCACGGGTCTCTTTAATTCAGTTCAGCTGATTTTTTCTTTTTTTTTTTTTTGAGATGGAGTCTGGCTCCGTCGCCCAGGCTGGAGTGCAGTGTTGGGATCTCGGCTCAGTGCAAGCTCCACCTTCCGGGTTCACACCATTCTCCTGCCTCAGCCTCCTGAGTAGCTGGGACTACAGTCGCCCACCATCACGCCTGGCTAATTTTTTGTGTTTATAGTAGAGACGGGGTTTCATCGTGTTAGCCACGATGGTCTCAATCTTCTGACCTCGTGATCTACCCACCTCGGCCTCCCAAAATGCTGGAATTACAGATGTGAGCCACCACTCCCGGCCAGCTGATTTTTTTAGTAGCAAAACTTATTTGATGAAGGAAGCAGGGTGCTGATTTACATTCTGATGTAAGATTCTCATCTCATTATTAAATAGTAATACTCAGTCGGCAGATCAGAATCTATCCACAGACCACATTTTTAATTGCACTGGTCTAGAGGACAATTCAAAATCATGTGATTTTGGCTAGTGGCTGCAACTCATAAAGCCTATAAATCAGGAAGAATGTCACATATGAACTACACATGTTCTTCGCAGGAGTCATTAGGCTATTGACTGTATTTGGAGACCTGAAAATATCAAGTGTAAATCCCAATAAAGAGAAATAAAAGTGTTGTAACAGTGAAGGACATATTTTACATACACACAACCATTGAGAAGTACAAGCAGAGGTACATACTAAGAGGCCTCAAGAGATGGACTACTCATTCTATCAAGAGTCACATGCAGCAGAATAACAACAACAACAGCAAACAAACAAAAACAAACAAAAAAACTACATCGAGGAATATGCATTGTTGGTGGGGTCATCAGGTGAGGTTCTGGGCTGCACCTTTTAATATGAAGAGATCCAGAGCACAACAGCATAACTCAGCTGTGGTGCAGGGGTCCTGGGCTCTTGGGTGTGTCCTCTCTGGAGAAGGCACTCCCAAGAACCACATTTAACCATGGTCCAGGGCAGAGGAAGGGATTCTAAGCCAAAAAGAACACAGGGATGAGGTGAGACTGATCCCCAGAGCCAATGTACAGTTAGATTTGATGGGTACTTTTGAGGAAAACAGAAACTCACTAGGAAGAAAAGCAGAATTTGTGCTCACTAGAGGGAAGACAGCAGGAGTTTTATAAAGAACCCCAAACATCAGGCATTTAGGCAAGGAGGATGTATTCATCTGTTTTCATGCTGTTAATAAAGACATACCCAAGATTGGATAATCTATAAAGAAAAAGAGGTTTAATTGACTCACAGTTCCACATGGCTGGGGAGGCATCACAATCATGGTGGAAGGCAAAGAAGGGGCAAAGGTACATCTTAACATGGTGTCAGGCAAGAAAACTTGTGTAGGGGAGCTGTTCTTTAAAAAACCATCAGTTCTCATGAGACTTACTACCACTAGAACAGCATGACTCAATTACCTCCCACAGGGTCCTTCCCACAACACATGGAGATTATGGGAGCTACAATTCAAGATAAGATTTGGGTGGGGAAACAGCTAAACCATATCAGAGGAGTGGAGGAAAGAGTTAGGTGTCACTGTAAAGACTGGAAATGCAAAAGTAGGACAGAGGCTCAACTGTGGCTGTAAAATCTTCAGCTTATAACCTCAGGTTTTTCAATAGCGTTTTCAAATAGTCTAACATTGTTAAAAGAGTTATGTGTTTAGTTTAGGACCAACCACAGAAGGAAGCAATTTTGATCCCTCTATTTTGTTTCTCAAATGTAATTGAATGATGTCTGATGACTTCCCTAGTTTACACTGTACACATTCCTAATTTTCTCTCTTGCCTGGGCTACCCTTTGAAGTTCTGATTATATTTACTATCAAAGGGAAATCAAAAAAGAGACCTAAAAAAGTTTGATTTAAGTAATCAACTTCATAAGATTGTTTTGACTTTATTATAAACAATGGCCTCTGGGAATGAGATGAGTCTGACTTGGAGGAAAAAAGTGAGAATGCTCATCTCAAATATGATTTTGTCTTCTAAAACAGGATTATGGAAGTTATAATTCACCTCAAGGATGTAAAATTCCCAGTAATCATATTGCTGGTATTAATTTATTACATGTTTTTAAAAGAAATTAGGTTAAAAAAATATATTTAAGTTCTTTTTGTCCTCACTTGCCTCTCTCTTATCTCCCTCCTCCCAACAATAAAAGCAAGAGGAATGTATTCAATACACCCTGAGCTGATCATGCTCCGGTTGGTTCTTTCACACTGCCCTTAATATTTTCCCTTTTTATGACAGCCCTGACAAAAATTACTCTGAAAATTACCCTGATGAGAGGGACAGCTTCTGATGAAGCACCAGGGGAGGAAATATATCTCATAAACCACCTCACTCTGGGCTCAAACTCATACCATTAGCTCTGAAGGATGAAGCAACTAATTATATAAAAGGCTGTTGCCAGAATTTCCAACATGCTATAAAACCTTTAAATATAGGGACTGACAAAATGAATAATAAATTCTTTCTCTACTTCACATATGGCCTGTGATCATGGGGCTGAATATTTCAAAACAATAGTGCAATAAAAACTAAAATAGAGCAGTATCCTCTTGGGTCTCCAGAGTGAGGGATGCTGAAGATTCTACAGATACTGAATGACCAGGTGGGCAGTGCTCCATCTCCCAGTGTGCTCCAGGGCCATGGAAAGAGTTGTGCTAACTCAATGTTATAATTGGAGGAGGGCTCAGAATGATATCATGTCTGCAGGGGCAGTCAAGCATACAGTTTTATCCATACATCTCATCACATTATTTTTCACTTTTGATCAATTTGAACACTATGGCTAAATAAGTGAGGATTGAAATACACTTATTTCCAACATATCAACTAATTTTTACAAATTTGTCTTTTACCATGTTTTGTTTTTGTTTTATAAAGTTTGAACAAAAATTTTATCATTTACTGTAAAAGCAGAGTTGAACTCCTGACTTTCTAAATAAGCAAACAAACAAAGATACTGAGGTCTACAAACATCCTTCAAAGATCGTATCAAAAAAGCAAATGAATAATCATAAAAAGTGTGCATTGTATTCAGGGTTACTGTTTCTTTGAATAAAGTATTTTCGGTGGGGGACTCCTGTTACTATAGACCATAAATAAGAATTAGCAACTTGAGGATAAAATATTAGTTGTTTTCTCAAAAAGGACCAAGGTCTTTGAAAAAAAGAACGATAAGAACATATTTGAGGGAAGTGGAATATTATTTTAAGTAAATTCCAAAATATTAAGGTGAGCCGAAGTAATTATTACCAAAGGTGAATCACCATTTTTGCAAACAGTGAATGGGTCTTATCAGTTAATAGAATATTTCCACTCCCATCCAGCAGCTATGCTGTTGCCTGTAGTGTCAGAGAGCTGGGGCCCTGTTATCGTTAGTCAAGCAAATAGTGTAGCCCTAGGGGAAATTATCACAGAAGGTAGAATTCATTGTATACTCATCCAGGTTCGATCTGCCTTTAGCTGAGTTGGACAGATTTATGCCTAATATTTGGGCCTTATCAAATTCTGAGGCCAAAAGGAAAATGGAAGGTATTTAATCCAACTCCCCAACTGATGTTTTATTTCTCTTTACAATATCATGGCCAGTAGGTAGCCATGCACAATGGAACTTTTTTGAATGCCTTAAGTAACAGGGAACTAAATATCTTACAGGGCCACCTTGCCTCAGTCAATCATCACTTAAGTTGCTTCTAAATTAAATACACACAGAGAGTAGACTCAAAATCCCCTTGTTCTCTCTTGTTTTTTATCTTAGTGGGCATGGGGACATAATTTTCCCCTTAAAAACTTTATTTTATTTAATAAAATTTGTATTTTAATATGGAAATCATCCCTTTTTCTTACTAAAATTCAGATTAGTGGAAAAGAAAAGCCCTAGGAAGTCATTTTGTTTCTGGTTAGAGGTTGAGCATTTGTGTATAAAATTAATTAGACTCATTGTAACCCACCTGGATGGGTTGAAAAATACAATTCTCAGCAGGCAGCATTGTAGGAATAAAGACTCTCTCAGTGACTGGATTATAGATACCCTGGCTCTTATTATTTCCTGTTATAAAAGCCTATCAGTTTGATTTTTTTTGTTGTTGTTGTTCAATCACTGCTACTTAAAATACCATCTAGAAAGGTAATCCCCAGAACAGTGCTTTTATTGTTTGAAACTCAGGAAAACAGCAATATGATCTTTCAGCCTGTGTATGTCGCAAAAGCTAGGTCACCTTCTTGGGCTTGAAGGTCAGTTTCTCTTTATGTTAAATTCCTGTCTTTAAATGAAGAAGAAAGGCATGGAAAGGAAGCTGTAGCTTTGACCCACGGAGACAACCTCTGCAGTTAACCAGTGTACCCAGCTCTGGTTTAAATTGAGTAGCCAGACATCACATTTTGCTCCTTTTCTAAAAGATTCTTAAACACAAAGAAAAAGCGAGGAAGGAAAGGTAACAGTAGATGCGACAATAAAGATACGCACAGGCACAAGCAGCTTGGTAGGGCAGGCTTCTGGAAGCTAATTTGTCCTCTTATCCTACAGGGAGCAAGGCTGCCTGTCTACTGAAAGGACACAAAAAGAACTACGTGGGAGAAATGAGAGACATCCACCACAACATTCAAAATGAAGAAGAGAATACAAAAAGTGAATGGAGAAAAGGCTGATTGAAGAGAGGGGGAGAAAACAATCAACACATATTTTGCAAAGGACAAATACCAACTTCAGAGTAGAAAATGTTGAAATATTTTATTGATGGGATCATCATGGTCTACTGCATTGAGGATGTTCATCTCAGCAAATATTAATTTGGAGAGCTATATCATGAGTTTAGTTCAGAAACATTAGTATGCCTACTATGCACCAGTCACTGTTTTTCATGCTGGAAATAGAAAGGAAACGAATGTATAGTCACTACCCTAGAGGAAATTGCATTCTGGAGACTATCAGACCGTATACACTTAATTTCAATTTAATATGTTAAATGCTGTAACAGCACCAGAATGGGAATTCAGGCCAGACTAAGGGATCAAGGAAGATTTTCTAGAAGAGATAATGCTTGAACTGTCTTTCATCTAGATCAAAGCTCAACACTATTTAGCTCTGTGCTATAGGGCAACTGGCATAATCCCTCTGAGCATGCTTCCTCATTAATTAAAAATGGGTGCAATAATACCAATCTCACAGGTTTGTTATGAGGATTAAAAGATTAAACACAAGAAGTGCCTTGCACTCTACTTTGTATGTTATACTGGAAATGTTTGATAAATTTTTTTCTTCCTGCTCCCTATAAAATGCTAGTGCTGGAATGGGCTTGAAGTATGAATGAGCTGTGCTGTCCTTTTATAAATGAGGAAGGCATGGGCATAGATCTTGGGTGATTTGCCCAAGGTGGTGCCAGTCAGACGCAGAGCCAGGTCTTCTCACTCCTAGCTGAGCACCAACTCACAATACCCACTGTATCATTTCCATATATTGGTATGATGACTAATGATGGGAATCACTCCAGAGGAAAACATATGCATCATAAATATGGAGACACTGAAAAAAAAGAGAGATAGCCTATAAAAGTAAAATCTGTGCAATAGTTGAGCAATAGATTTTAAAACTAACCTAAAAATGAACTTAAGTCAGAAAAAAAATCAAGTGAACCTAAAATCATGCACTAAAATAACATAACCAAACAATACTTAAGATTTAATGGAGTCATTTTAAACAACTTTGGATATGGATGGAACTAGTGTCAGTGGGCAGAGAACATGTTAAAGTTAAAATTCCACGGTTTTTTTTTAAGATTCCTTACATTGCTTAGATGTAAAGCTGATATTAAATTTTCATCTGTGGAAACCTTATGAGAACTGTAAAAATCATTGAGTACAATTTTTGAAAGTGTTTACAGTTCATCTAGTTCAGGGTTTCTCAGCTTTGACACTGTTTATATTTTGGACTGACAGGTTTTTTTGTTGTTGTTTTGTTTTGTTTTTGAGATCGACTTTTGCTCTGTCGCCCAGGCTAGAGTGCAGTGGTGCGATCTCAGCTCACTGCAACCTCCGCCTTCCGGATTCAAGCAATTCTCTGCCTCAGCCTCCCAAGTAGTTGGGATTACAGGTGTGTGCCACCACACCCGGCTAATTTTTGTATTTTTAGTAGAGGTGGGGTTTTTACCATCTTGGCCAGGCTGGTCTTGAACTCCTGACCTCGTGATCCACCCACCTAGGCCTCCCAAAGTGCTGGATTACAGGCGTGAGCCACCAGGCGCGGCCTGGACTGACAGGTTTTTTTTAACTTCTGTGTTGGGAGACTGTCACGTGGGATTATGGATGCAGCGGCATCCACGGACTCCACCCAGAAATGTCGGTAGCAACCTACCCACCCCTAAGTTGTGACAACTGGAAATGTTTTCAAACATTTCCAGATGTCCCCTGCAGGAGAAAATCACCCCAGCTGAAAACCACTGATCTAGCTGAATGCTCCATCCACTATAGGAATTCATCATTTTTCAATATTTTCTGAAAGATACTCAAGTTCTGACCATTTCCAGGATTAAAAACAGCCTCTGCATTTTGAGGCATCCAATCTCATATCTGAACAGCCCTAACCATTTGAAACATTATATTCAGCTAAAATCTGCTTTTGTATATTTTTATACCAACCATATACATTTTTCCCTCTAAAGAACATGCAGAACATTCAATCCCTTTTCTTCTTTAAAATATGTGAAGGCAATCATCATGTTTCCTTTAATTTTCTCCACCCTAAACTTTTTTCCAATTTCTTTAACCCATACTGTTGTCAAATGCTTTCTGCATTTCTTATTATTTTTGTCTTCATCTTCTGGGTGCTTTATACTTTGCCAGTACTCCTCATACCAGTGTTAGTCTCTTTACCCCTTCCTTGCAGATAAGAGACTTATGAACCACAATGGTTATTTGATTTGCTCAAGTGCACATCAATATTTAGTAAGGGCTGGGACTAAGGCCGGGCCTCCTAATTCTCAGTTGAGGACTTTTGACTGTACTTACACTCAAATAGGCTATTATACTCAAACAGTCACTTATACTCAAACAGGCTAGCAGGAAAGGGCTGCTGAGAGGAGGAGGAGTTGTTCCTCATTCTAAGCATTGGTTCACCTTAGACCAGAAGTTACTCCAAAATCTACGTGAAAGTGGCAGTGAGGGAGTAGCACACATCCTACCTTAATATTCTCTCAGAATGTTTAAAACCTCCCAAGGGAGTCAAGTTGCTTCAAGAAATTACACAAACCAAGTCACCTTAATCTCTGCTCAATTTCTTCATCTCTAAATTAGATATAATAGTGGCACTTGCTTCTTGGTGTGCAGGTGAAAAGTAAATAAGATAAATGTTAAGTAAATGTTGTTATTTTTCTCCCAGCAACTACACTGTGTGCCATGGGCATACTGAATAAAGAGTCAGCGTGATGGAAAACACAAGGCTGAAGAAACAGCCAAAAGAAGGAAAAAAGGAGGTGTAAGTACAAAGTAAAAAAGTGTATTTCAGTAAGTCCAGGCTTGAGAGATGTCAGTTTCCCTGGGTAGCATATCCTGAGTATATTCTGCTCTTATACACTTGTCAAGGAAAAGCAAGGAATTCAGAGAATTTAAAAATTATAATGGGAGTCACACATTAGTAAATAGCCATTTTTATTGCTGTTATTTTCTTGAACCCTATTGCTGCTGTCTTTTCATTTTTCTGGCATTTTTTTTTTTTGGAGTAAGTTTTCTTTGGTGAGTGGTAGGGGGATAATTTCCCTTACCTACATAAGAAAACAAAGACAAACAGCCTTTGCTCAGAACTGGTTCATTTTGTCTCTGACTTGGGAAACTTCTTCATGAAACTGTTTGGATTTGCAAAGTATGATTCTAATCCTGAGACTCACTGATTACTGTGTTTAAGCTGGTTTGCTCCATTCCAGGTGTTAACATATTTATGTGGAAGATTCTACAGAATGAGTCTTCTATTCTCCTCAGCATAGGAAAATATGTTTGTTCTTCAGTGAGATTAAATTGGCCTGTGTGTGTATCTCTTAAGACAACCTGGACCTAACTGCCTCTAGAAGTTTTCTTTAGGGGATCCTTTTTGCTTTTGTACATTGCCTTGTTTTAAAGCCTCCACTCTGTTATTAATGCAATTCTTGATTACTCCACCTCAATAGGCTATTTCTCTGTGTCACCTTCTACTCAAGAGGTCTGCATGAAAGCCAGGCATAGCTTCAGGAAGGAATGTGCAAGAATCATCTGACACCAAGTTATTATTTTTCACTCTGTGCCATGCTGTTGAGGAACAGACCTTTGCCACTTAACCCCAGGCCATGGTGGTTCTTAATTAGGTTGACCAATTCGCTTCTAGTACCGGAGGTCTTTGAAGTTACCTACAGCATGCTCTCTGATGCACTTGGAAGGTGGCACTGGTGAGACGTCGCTTGTTTGACAGACTGGGTTCCTACATACTGGAACTATAATACCACATGTGTCTGTACACATTGGGCACAAGTCAAAGGACAGAGAGCTATATCAAAGTACTAGATAGGTATACAATTTTAGCTGCCCATTGTAAAACTTCCTTCTGATCCTGGGGGAATCCCACATTACTGGAGTCTTGGCAGGAGACAGGGTCCTGTCCCCTGGCCCTGACAGTTAGGGCACAGATATATGGCCTAGAATCAACCAATGCGGTGCTCCTACTCAGGACTTAGAACCTGGAAAATATGGCACAAATACACAAATTGTTCATAGCAAAGGCAACAGACTGGAAAAATCAGCCACGAGGATGGGCAATGTTCTAGGGCAGGAAAGCCCACTGTGACACTTTGGATCTTTCCTGTGGTCTGAACTTGAGCGAGTTTTTCTGTTGCCTAGAATAACTCAACTATGCTTCCAGCTTCCTTCTCTAGCCTTCTATCAATTTTGTAAATGATTCAGTATTCTTCCAATAAAAACCCAGCATGGTCCCACCTCTGACTCTTTGTGTGACCTTGGACAAGTCATTCAGCCACTGTCCATTGGGAGATGGTGAAAATAGTAGTACTTGCCTCTAAGTTCAGTTGAAAGAATTAAATGAGAAAGAGTGAATTGCTTACATGATGGCTGAGACATAGTAAATGCCAAATAAATGTTACCTCTCCTACTTTTTTATTATGAAATCTCTGAATTTGTATTTATATATGAGTTTATTTCATCAATATATCTAAAGACTCTTTAGAAATAGGAGCATACATATCTTAAATTTATTTATGCATTCAGTTAGCCAACGAACATTTATTTGAGGAATTATCATGCACTTTGCAAGGAAATAAAAGGTAAGCAAAAAAATCAACATAGTTTCATTTCTCATGGCAAAATAGATACCAGTTCAAAAAACCTTCACATATCAATACAGGGCTATGAAGCAAGGAATGTACTGTCTGACAGTGCAAAGCAGAAGGATATGAAATCAAACATTCTCAAGGCAGAAGGGGAATGTTGACCTGGAATCTGAAAAATGAGTAAGAGTTAACCAGCAAAGACTGGCAAAATGAGCATTCCCTGCCAAAACAACCACGTGACTAAAGGCCCTGTGGTAGGATGAAATGTGGCATGTTCAAGGATAAGGGACAAAGGACTGTCAAGGACTGAGAGGAGAGTAGTGCAGCATGTGGGGGTGGGGTCCTGGCCCTGCAGATAGATCAGTGTATTTGAAATATCCTAAGAATGATGGGAAAGTATTTAAAAAACCAAGAAGGGTCATTACCAAAGCAAAAATCCATTAGACTTGAGACTTTTACGAGTTGGCGATGGAACAAATTAAGACTTTTGGAAACTATTGGGATGGAATGATTGTATCTTTATATGTGAGAAGAAGGATGTGTGATTTAAAAGATCAGGGATGGACTGCTATATTATAAATGTTTGTCGCCCACAACCTCATGTCGAAATTTGATCCCCAATATTGTAGATGAGGCCAAATTAAGGGTGTTTGGGTCATAAGGGTAGATCCCTCATGAGTGATTTGGTACTGTCCCCACGGTAACGAGTGAGTACTTATTCTGTTAGCTCCTGTGCAAGCTGGTTGTAAAAAGAGCCTGCCACCTACCACCCCTACCTTGCCTCTTCTCTTGCCATGTAAGCTCTGGGCACACTGGCTCTTCATCGCCCTCCGCTATGAGTGGAAGCAGTCTGAAGCCCTCACCTGAAGCAGATGTTAGCACCATGTTTCTTGTGCAGCCTTCAGAACTGTGAGCCAAATTAACCTCTTTTTTTAATAAGTTACCCAGCCTCAGGTATTCTTTTATAGCAACACACATGAACTAATACAGTCGTCCAAATAGTTTCGCTTTATGAAATGTTCACTCTGGTTACAGTTTGAAGAATGGATCAGAAGGAACAACAAATAGTTACAGGGAAACTACTCAGGAGGTTCCTACAGGAGTCTAGATGTAAGACACGGGTTGATTGAATTAGGTACTAGTGACAGGGATGGGGAGAACTGGGTAAATTGAGGTATTTAGGATGTAAATTTGACCAGACTTTAGGTGGATTGGCTATTGCAGTAAATAAGTAGGTGGAGTACAACCCTCATTTCCCCAAAGTTTCCTTCCCAGTTTTCAAAATGGAAGCCTGGTGTGATTGAGTAGAAACCTAGTACATTTCATGCTCACATAACTTCTCATACAACAATACAAAAGTACTTCTAAGACATTCATCTGCAGAGTGCTTTAACATTTACAAAGTATGTTCATATGCACTTTTTTACTTCATTCTCACTGAGGCAAAAGAGAGGAAAATCATGCTTTGTTTCTAGATGGCAAATCTAATATGTCAGGGAACTAGGATCAGGGTCCACATTCTCTTCCTCTTGGTCTAGTGTATATTCTCTTCCACACAGCAAAATTTTTTTCCTATCCAAGTAACTAAAAGAATGCCAACAGACTTCTCAGACAAGTTTTCTTTCACGAATACATGGCCTTTCATTCAATATCACATTTCATGAACATCTGTGTTTTCTGTGATTCACCAAATTTCTCGATGTCATAGAGAGACTCACTAGCTTGAATTCTTGCATTGTCTCTGCAAAGTTAAGGGAAAATAAATAACCTGAAATGGCAGTTTTTTCAATGAAACATAGCCAGTTGTGTTCTTTTTTATGCAAGAAATTACAATGAAAGTTGTCCAAAGGGGCAGCGAATAACAGAACAACTTTGGAATCATAAAAATCCAGGAGAATTTTAGTTCTGCCAATTACTAGTAGTCAAATGATGTAGAGTAATTCTCTGAGCCTTTTCTTAAAATTTGCAAAATGAGAACTTATATCGCCAACTCTTAAGAGTATTTCAAAATCATAAGTTGGATTACATAGCTATAGCTTGCTACAGTGGCTGGAGAAGACTAAGCTCTCAATAAATGGTAGATGAAATGAGAGCTGACGCCTCTTGTGGGAACCATTGTGTAATTAAAAAGTGAATATCACATAATAAAAGGGCAAGTAAAGGTTGAGAGACTGAACATATCATACTGTCATTTCTGAGGAATTTGGGGGGGGTTTCAGGGTCAGCTTATGAACTGAGAAAGAGGCCTAGATTTTCCTGAGGGAACTAGAGTTACTGATTTACACTTTCCTTTCTTTATGTGTTAATTATTAATTAGCACTGTATTGGAGACACACAGCCACAATCCCCAGTCCACCTAAGATAATTTTGTCACCACAAATTAACCTCTAAACTGAATACTCCACACAGAGATCAAGAGATCATCTAGGGTAAGTCTAGCTCTTTTATAGTGACACAGTGTTAACATAGACTTCCATGTCTGTGAGGGAGTAAAATGACCCTCAGAATTAAAAAAAACAAACAAACAAACAAAAAAACAGGAATCCACTTCATTTCAAGACATTTTTATCATTTTGAGATTCCGGTGACTACCAATTTTTAAGGCTCCGACACAACAATCTATCCTGTCATTGCTAATTGTAATTAATCAAAGTATAAGTAAAAACCTAGAATCACTGCCTCTCTTATTCATTATCTAGGAAGTATAGGGATACAGCAGCACATAGAACTAGAATGTTAAGTTTTCTTATATTACTCAGAATCCAAGACTGTGAGATGTATTCACAAATGTATTTCCACAAAATATTGAATGAGTATGTAACATACCAAAAATTGTGCTAAACATTCTAGATATGTGTAAATTAATAAGACACCATCTTTACCATCAAGAAGTTCCTGGCCTAGGGGGTGAAATAGAGACATGGGAGAAAATTTTTGCAAACTATGCATCTGACAAAGGTCTAATATCCAGCATCTACAAGGAACTTAAATTTACAAGAAAAAGACAAACAACTCCATTAAAAAGTGGGAAAATGATACAAAGAGACAATTTTCAAAAGAAGACATACATGTGTCCAACAATTATACGAAAAAGGGCTCAATATCACTGATCATTAGAGAAATGCAAGTCAAAACTGCATTGAGATACCATCTCACACCAGTCAGAATGGCTAATAAAAAGTCAAAAAATAACAGAAGCTGGTGAGGTTGAGGAGAAAAAGGAACGCTTATACACTGTTGGTGGAAGTGTAAATTAGTTCAACCATTGTGAAAACCAGTGTGGTGATTCCTCAAAGACCTAAAGACAGAAATACCATTCGACCCAGCAATCTCATTACTTGGTATATACCTAAAGGAATATAAATCATTCTATTACAACGACACACGCACATGTATGTTCATTGCAGCCCTATTCACAATCACAATAGCAAAGACATGGAATAAACCTAAATGCCCATCAACATTAGACTGGATAAAGAAAATGTGGTACATATATACCATGGAACGCTATGCAGCCATTAAAAAGAAAGAGGTCATATCCATTGCAGGAAACATGGATGGAGCTGGAGGCCATTATCTTTGGCAAACTAACACAGGAACAGAAAACGGAGAATACACCATGTTCTCACTTATAAGTTGAAGCTAAAAAATGAACACATGGACACACTGAGGGGAACAACACACACTGGGGCGCATTGAAGAGTGGAAGGTAGGAAGAAGAGGATCAGGAAAAACAACTAATGGGTACTAGGCTTAATACCTGCATGATGAAATATCTGCACAACAAACCCCCATGATACGTGTTTATCTATGTAGCAAACCTACACATCTATCCCGGAACTTAAATAAAAGGTTTTTTTTAAAAGAAATGGTTAATTATAATATAATGCATTTGGTATTTTCATAGAAGCAATTCTCTAGCCTAGAAGCAATGTGAGACCAGAAAACACCTCTTAATTTATTTTATTTCTCCAAAGTTCCACACAGTACAACCCATATAGCAGGTGCTCAATAAAAGTTTGTTGAATTAATGCACGCATGCATGAAAAAAATCAGTTGCAATGATTGAGGCATTGGTGAAAAAAGTGCACAATGGCTCACTGCTTCAGGACCACAGACTATGCGTGGTCCCTGAAGTTGTATCTCAGATTAGAGCTCACAGGTTAGTTACTAGATTATCTCTACTAAGTTGCCTTACTGATGCCTTTCATGGTGTTGGCAAAAACACCTTTTCTTCCTCTCCCCCTCTAGATGATGAGAGTCCTGGTTTGCAACAGCTGGGCAGTAGTGTGTGATCAACAGTTTGGTGAGGTGCATCTTGTTATCTGGTGCCTCACGTCTCAGGAAACTGATTGACAGAGAAATACCTATGGAAACTGAACAAAATCTACTGTATTTAAGAATTGCCCTTTAATGTCAGATAATTTCTCTATATCACAAAAAAATGCATTTTGTCCATATTTAGCAAAACCTACTTTTCCAGCTTGAAGAGAAAATAAGATGTTCATATTTTCATACTGAGAGGCAGATAGCAAAGGGAAGATCCAACTGGAGACACTGTCCTTTTCACCAGTTATGTTACTGGTGACATAGAAGAGATCTATGTATATAATATGAATGAAAGATTAGATAACTAACCATCTCACACCAGTTAGAATGGCCATCATTAAAAAATCAGGAAACAACAGGTGCTGGAGAGGATGTGGAGAAATAGGAACACTTTTACACTGTTGGTGGGACTGTAAACTAGTTCAACCATTGTGGAAGTCAGTGTGGCGGTTCCTCAGGGATCTAGAACTAGAAATACCATTTGACCCAGCCATCCCATTACTGGATATATACCCAAAGGACTACAAATCATGCTGCTATAAAGACACATGCACACGTATGTTTATTGCGGCACTATTCACAATAGCAAAGAGTTGGAACCAACCCAAATGTCCAACAACGATAGACTGGATTAAGAAAATGTGGCACATATACACCATGGAATACTATGCAGCCATAAAAAAGGATGAGTTCATATCCTTTGTAGGGACATGGATGAAACTGGAAAACATCATTCTCAGTAAACTATCGCAAGGACAAAAAACCAAACACCGCATGTTCTCACTCATAGGTGGGAATTGAACAATGAGAACTCATGGACACAGGAAGGGGAACATCACACTCCGGGGACTGTTGTGGGGTTGGGGGAGGGTGGAGGGACAGCATTAGGAGATATACCTAATGCGAAATGACGAGTTAATGGGTGCAGGAAATCAACGTGGCACATGGATACATATGTAACAAACCTGCACATTGTGCACATGTACCCTAAAACCTAAAGTATAATAAAAAAAAAAAGATTAGATAACTAAATGAATGAGGAATGAATGAGTGAATGACATCTAACTTGGCATGAGAGGAAAGTGTCACATAGAAGGCCAGTTGTACATTGTACATGAGAAAATCTTAACTCCTGATACCACCAGTCTAAAATAATAGCAGATTCTTTCCGCATGTCTCATAATTTTCTTTCTTAAGGAAATTAGGCATAAAACCACAATTAATAGATACATTTCTGTTCAAAGGGGTCACCTGTACTGGTTGCTGAATTTCTTGATAGCAGAGGGGCCTGAAGCCAAATTTGATTTTCAAGCCCAGTGGCAAATATGAGTAAATTTGCCATGTGGTTCTGTCCATTTTTGTCCCAGATGAAACAAATTATACCTACTCTAGTTACATCAGATAGAGATGTCATTATTCTTAACCCAGGCTGCACAGAAAAATCACCAAGTAAAGTTTTTTAAAAATGCTATTATAAGCCCCATCCCAGGCCAATTAAATTAGATTCTCATGGGATAGGACCTAGCCATGTGTATTTTTAAAATGTTTCCCAGGGGCTTCTAATCTGTGGTCTGGACTAAGAAATACTGAATAAACTCATTTACACCTCCTGGCCAGCCAGGATGCAGATGCTAACCAATGCTTCCCAAACTTCAAGGTGCACACAGGTCACTCAGGGACCTTGCAAAAATGCTGATTCTGATTTAGTAGCTCTGGGGTAGGGCCTGAGATTCTGTCTTGCCAAGAAACTCCAGATGAGGCTATGATGTTGCTGAGCCATATACTACACTGCAAGTAGCAAGGTGTTAAATCACTCATGAATGGGGACCTCCTACAAGTATTTGAGGAAGAAATGTGTTTTCACACTGCTGATAAAGACATACCTGAGACTGGGCAATTTACAAACGAAAGCAGTTTATTGGACTTACAGTTTCACGTGGCTGGGGAGGCCTCACAATCACGGCAGAAGATGAAAGGCACATCTCACTGGCGGCAGACAAGATAAGAAGAGCTTGTGCAGGGAAACTCCCTTTTTAAAACCACCATATCTCGTGAGACTCATTCACTATCATGAGAACAGCACAGGGAAGACCTGCTCCTATAATTCAGCCACCCCCCACCGAGTTCCTCCCACGACATGTGGGAATTGTGGGAGTTACAATTCAAGATGAGATTTGGGTAGAGACACACCTGAAGCATGTCTAAATGGATCTCTGGAGAGACATCCTCCCCAGGGGTCACATGCATCAGGCACACACCCAGATCCTGCATAAACATTTTTGCTGTTGAATAATGAAAGACTTAGAAATTGGTAAATGACCACAGCTGTGAGCTCCCCAACCAGCTAGCGTGGGCCATCTCCCAGGAAGCCACACAGGCCACAATCAATTCAGCAATTCAAGTGTTAACGCCTGCCACATCAGGGAACCTCTGGGACTCTGCCTCAGCCCTAATGACTTATTTTTTTATTCTGATTGGTCAGTATTTGCCGAATTGGCTATTAAATCTTTTAAAAATCACTCTTGAGCACCATACGAAGCTATGATCCCTGGATGGTCAGACCTAGAAAACTGTCTGATTGCTGCCTTGAGGTTGTGTTATGTTTTAAGATAATATATTTAATCACTAATGTAGGTGATTTTGATGAATAAAAACATGAGATCAGCAAAGTCTCATGATAATAGACAAATTAGGTAAAAAGACAAGAGTTAAAGAAAAAATTTGATCTAACAAAAATGATAAAATAACAATGATTTAATATGCAAGTTCACCACAAACAGGCAGATTAAATGAGAGGAAACTCTTGGTTTAATAAACAAAAAAAAACTAGAGACTCTATGAACCTGAAAATAATTAGAAATTTGCACTTCTGTCATCAACAGAAATCACAGACAGGCCTAGCTAAAAAAAAGACAGTCTATCTGTAACAAGTAATTGCAATGCATCATATGTATTATAATAATCAGTTACTATAAATTAAAGTGGAATATTCAGTTTTAAAAACATATTTTAGGTTGATATTTATTCATGTGTAATTATTTATTTTAAAATCAATTTTCCAGATTAGTAATTTTAACTATGTCTCTAAATGTGTAAAGAATTTTAAGAAAAACTAGAAGAAATTTTAGATTTTTACCTTTTGCATATTTCTCCCAAAATAGTCTAACCAAGAAACAAAACAATAACAATAAGCAGTAAAAGCAAAACCAATTGAAGATGTATGTCTTGCATTCTTATAAGACACAACTGAGAAAAAAAATTCGGAGAGTCCTTGTCAATTCCACAACACCTGTTGAACAGAATAAACCAGGATAGGCTCTCTGTCCTAATGCCACAGTATTTTTATTAGTTTTACCTCTTTAGTGTACCTAATTGGGGCCACGGAATCATTTTAAAGTATTACATGAAGACTGTATGCTTTTAAAGCATCTTAAAATATATCCATTAGAGTTGCAAAGTGCATTTCCATCAGTCTCCTTATACTTCTAGATGTATAGTTTTAACAAGCTGTTGCCATCCACTATGCCATTATTCTGACTGATCTTTGTTTTACTTTCATTTACCTCAATTTGTACTCTGCCTTGGATTTTTTTTTAAGTACAACAGAATTACTAATGTGATTTCTGACTTCATCTTTTCCTTTTCCTGTGGATCTAAATCAAATACTGTGTCATTTTTAATGTACTTAACAAAGGAGGTTTTGAAGCTCAGAAACACGTATGGCTAATTATCTGTAACCAAAAAACTACTTTCCACGTTTTTCTCTCTTTCCTGCAAGGGGCATCCCCCCTTGCTAGCATGTCTAATATCAGGACCTTAAAATCCTCCCACCATATGTCAGAGATATTTGATCTTTTTCTGTCTAAGCCTGTGGTGGGCTTACAGTTCACACTGTCTGCTATGTCTGATTCCTCCTCAGGGGAGTCTGATTTCACATTCTAACTGCTCTAAATAGGCTTTAGAAATAGTTTCTTCTTGTTTCTTCTTGCTAGACTAAGAAAAGAACAAGCATGAAGAATGAAAAGAAATAAACACGCAGTGGCCCTACAATAAAAGACACAGACCTCTCCCTGGTCAGCTCAGTTATCTGTCTACAGCTCTTCTACCCACGTCCTACCATTGTGTGATAACCAATCATGAATACAAGCAGAGATACAGATTAGGCTTGCCAAACGTGGACAGATGGAACCAGTCAGGACACAGGGGAAGGTATTTCCAGCCCTCTGCTTATTGCACACAGAAATTTATTGGAAGCCTAAAAAGTGGAGTTTTCTTAGCAAACCTAGTAAGAAAATGTTTTTAAGAGTGCAATATAGAATACAAAACAGATTCCCTAGGTTTTTTAAATAATGTATTCAGATTCCAGAGAAACATCCCCGCAACTTGAAGCTCTTGAACATGACAGCAGCTTCCATTTTTCTCTTCATTTGTTCCTAACTGTTCTCTCCTCTTGGTGGGACTGGCAGGTGGTGCCTCTCCTGCTGCTACTTGCAATGAATGACCCTGTGATGGCAGATGATCTTTGTGGATTCTGGCGTGAAGGGTTTTTTGGTTCCGTTTTTAACCCTAGCAGAGGCTAATTTAACCACATATCGCCATCTTCAAATTGCAGACAACTAGGACTTCCAGTGAATAACTTTTTTTTTTTTATATATCATTGGGAGGCCCAACTGCCTCCCTGTGCAAATTTTGAAAGCTATATTTTAATCCCCAAGCAATAGAAACACACTGACCAAAGCAGTATTCAGGGTAGCACAGAGATTTGTAAGAAAAAGCCTCTGTTCAAGATGTGCTTTCTGCTGAGATGGGAACAAAATCATATGAGAGATATTAAATAAAATAACTGGGTCTTAAGGAAACTCAGCATAGTATGATTATGTTGGCAGAAGACTAGAGAGGCTGGGCAGACCTGCAGTCAGTGAAGTTTTTGAAGGCAGTGGTATATGCACCCTTCATCATATTTCTGCCCCTCCCTCTCCCCCTTCGCCAGCCACTCCTGTAAGTTTCACGTTTTGGCACTGACTCTCTGTCAGGTGCCACATACATCACCCAGCCTGTTTACAGAGAACAAGCTTCTGTTGTTCTACCAGAGAAAGGAAAGGACAATCAAAAGGAAAGTTTTCATAATCAACCTCACTCAAACAACATTTGCATTACTTGTTTTTGACCAGTATCTTAGAATTTATACCCATTTTAATTAAACAACCTTTTTTTCCACAATAAGCAAGAATAAATGAAAGATTAACTCTGAATCTATGGCAGAGTTCACCTGCCTATTCATCCACATCGCGGTGTCTTGGGAGGAGTATGTAACAAGAACAGCATTAGGACTCAGCATTTTCTACCTTAATTGGTGCTTAACCTTGTATATTTGCTCAAGTTATTTCTGTTGGAAAAGTGATGGCCTTCAGACAGGATTTGGGCAATGCCCTTGTAAATGGGGGCCAAAACATGACTTGTAAAAATGTTGCTGGAACATAAGAAATGGGTTATAAAAGCATAGGGAAAGAAAGAGAAACAGAAAAGTGGTAGAAAATGCGTATGTATTCTCTGCCACCCATACAGAGAGAAAGAACAAACCTTTCCACAGACTTCCCCAAAAGACAAACACAAGCTTTAAGGAAAACACATTTTCACTACTGTAGTAGCACTTTTGTGTAATACATTTTTACCTTATGCCTCACTTTGGTGGGTCGGGGATGGGTAGTGGTAAAGAAGAGAACTCTGGTGGGGAGAGGTAGCACCTTATCATATATACTTCAAGATTCCCAGTTTACATGACAGTTCCTGAACATTAAAAAGCAATAAATTTGGCATTTGTCATGTGACATGGCTTTCGGAAAGTCTATAGGGAGAGACTGGGGGCTGTCCTATAACTGGACCTTTCAGGTTCCTTTGATAGTTTTAGCTCTTATTGTCTATTAACCAGTTGAATTTGGTATGCACTATATTCTTAAACTGTGAATAATGTAATGAAAACACTGGGAGATGTACCTGCTGCTCGAGTTTGCTAGAAAATATAGTCGGACTCTTGAGAATGCAAGGGTAGAACCAAGTCATTTCAACCAATAGTCACTTTGCATAGCCTCTGGGAAAACTTTCTTTGGTCTTTCTGTTGGTGATCATTCCCTGTGATCGACTGGCAGAGTGCAAATATTCTCTCTCTCTCTTTTTTTTTTTTTTGAGGTGGAGTCTTGTTCTCTCACCCTGGATGCAGTGCAGTGGCGCGATCTCAGCCCACCGCAACTTCCACCTCCTGGTTTCAAGAGATTCTCCTGCCTCAGCCTCCCAAGTAGCTGGGATCATAGGTGTGTGCCACCACACCCAGGGGTGTCACCATGTTGGCCAGGCTGGTCTCGAACTCCTGACCTTAGGTGATCCATCCGCCTCGGCCTCCCAGGGTGCTGGGGTTACAGGTATGAGACACCACGCCAGGCCAAACATTCTTAGATTCGTGTTTTTTTGTTATTTTATTTTTCCTGTGCTTTCTTAATTGTAGTCTTAACATGGAAAGTCCAAGCAATGCAGAGATATATAGAGCAAGAGTCAAACTAAAATACATTTAGAAGTCAACGAGGCCACATAAATGTGGGAAGCAAACCAGCTGGCAGGGATATGAGGGCTCTTCCACCTCTTGGAGATCTAGAGAAAACGTACCCAGTCTCAATGTCTGGAATTTTCTTTTATTTTTTTTAGACAGAGTCTCTCTCTCTCGCCCAGGCTGGAGTGCAGTGGTGCGATCTCGGCTCACTGCAAGCTCCGCCTCCCGGGTTCACGCCGTTCTCCTGCCTCAGCCTCCCGAATAGCTGGGACTACATGCGCCTGCCACCACGCATGGCTAATTTTTTGTATTTTTCGTAGAGACAGGGTTTCACCGTGTTAGCCAGGATGGTCTCCACCTCCTGAGCTCGTGATCCACCCGCCTCAGCCTCCCAAAGTGCTGGGATTACAGGCGTGAGCCACCGGGCCCGACCATGTCTGGAATTTTAATTCAAAAAGCTAAACAACAACAACACGTCAGCCTAAAGTACATCTAAGACCTCACAGACTGCCAGTTTCAGCAAGGAAATGAGGGTCTCCTTCACCTTGCTGCCCACTTAAAAGTATTTCATTACATTATTCACTCACTTTCATGAATATGTTCATGTGTTGTGTGTGTCTATGCTTATGTCTGTATTTGCTTAGGTAGTATCGACACTTAAAAGGCATTAGGCATTAAACACCAAGAGGGGACAACATAGCAAAGTGTACCCGTTTGGTCAATGCATGTTGCCTAGGATGCCTTGACGCAGAGAGAATAGACTGAATATGATTTGTGTAAGCGCACAACATTCACAATGACTCTGCATTAAAAACGGGAATACGTAGGAACTAGAGCCTAAGCAGAAGTACAAAAGATGAGATGGGTGCGCCCCAGGCAGAAGGAAACTGTTGGGGAAGATGGCTCAGATTCTGACATAAGCACCAGTGGAAGAGAGAAATTCAGGTAGAGTTAGGTCAGTGAAAAAGAGCTGACTCCATTTGTAAAATAAAAAAATCTAAATAGCACAGAGGCCCATAAGATGAGAGAGCATCACTGATATGTTTTTCAGGACAACACATCAAAGTAAAGAGAAGGAGAAAGGAAAACAAGTTCTGATATTAAATGAAGAAAACAGAATTGAACTTTTGAGCAAAAATCGGAAGCTTTAAAAGTAGAGGCTTTAAGAAGTAAATCCTAAGGCAACACCAACTATTCTACAACTGAAGAGCTTGTGGTTTCAGACAATCTTAGATACTCTTTAAATCATACCCCTTATGAATATTCAGATATATATGTTCTTCAACCTAGTATAAAAATGTTGGCTCTTTTTATTTCTGCAGTAAGCTCTTTCTCCCTGTCTCCCTCCCTCTCTTCCCCAAAGAAATGTATGCTAATCTCGATTTATAAAAAGAGTTAACAGGTCCCTCAGTATGTTGGCTATGAAGTCACAAACTGAATAGAGATCTCCCTAGTTGCATCTTATCAGAGGAAAATAAAACAGAAAGATCTGACTCTGTTGCCTGTGCTGAGAAAATTTATTTAGCTCTCTTAAATGTTATGCTCACTGAAATCCTCAAACTTGAGCTTTGTTCTTCCTATGGGTATGAGGATAAAAAAATATCTTATTTCATTTTTGTCCACACATTCACAAAGTTCATCTGTCAAGAGCTCTCTGGAAGCAAAGTCTTGAGAAGGTTTTGTCTCCAGTCCCTACTACACAAGGCAGTGTCTAGTGCACCTTACAGCTCAGGTTAATCTGTAATTTGGTCTAAAGCTGTTCCGGAACTTCACAGGTTGGGGTGCCTTTCAAGTGATTCATGAATCCATGTTTAAACCATAAACTTTAAATGTTGTGCATCTGCATTCTAATCTAAAACAACCTTAAATACAGCAGCTGGCAGCAGGCTGTAGCTCACATTGCCTGCCAAGGAATCCAGTCACTGGTGTGTTCACAGCCATGGAATTATTACGGCTGTAACAACTGAATTCATGTTAGTTCTTAACTTCAAGCTGATTGGTTTACTTGGCTGCACTTGTGTTTATTTCGTTCATAGCTTTTGTTATATTTATTTGACAGCCACTTATTTGGCATTTTCTCCAAGGAACAGACAAGTACACATACATAATTTCACGGGCTCACTTTGACTTTCTGTATAGCATCAATACACAAGGAAAAGTGCATCTGGGTAGTTTTCAGAGCTGTGATATGTCACCTAAGGACAGGAAACTAAGTTAGAGTAATCACTCAGCTCTAACATGCCTCGTTGTACTTAGGTGTTGAAGAATAATATACTAGATGATTTGGTCCTTACAACTCTCTACCTTTCTTTCTCATTACCTTATAATCAGGTAACCCTGGTTAACTAGATTTCATGTTTTCCTATTAGATAAAACATCTATAAGATGTTTACAAGGAGATAAGGAGAACATCCTTTGTTCTCCTTTCTACCACCATTTCCTCTTGTTACACAAATAGCTCTGTCTCCGCGCTGTTGTTTCTCCGACCTATCCCACACACTTCTGTCAAATTAATTTGTCTACACTCTGCTTTAAAATCCTGTGCTTAAAAATTTTCATGGATTCCTGACTTGCAGCAAGGGAAGGACCCTACACAAACCTTCTGATACAATTAAACAGTCGACTTACTCTTCCTGAACACTGTAGTCACACCCTGATTCTAAGTCCTCTCTCACTTTCTCATCTTTTTTTTTTTTTTTCCAAAATAAATTCAGAATTCCTTTTCAGGACAATTTTAAGTCATCCTGTTTTGCAAAGCATTCCCTGTCACCCAAGGTCCTCAGAGATAAGTATATAAGCTAAGAGCCAGAGTTCCTGTTCATGCTCAACAATGTGATCTAAACACATTATAAACATTATCTCAAATAATTCTCACAAAACACCTACAAGGAAGGCATTATCAGTCATCCTACTATGCAAGATGAGAAGACAGAGTCATCTGTATAATTAAGTCACTTGTCCACTGTTACAGGGCTAGTCAATGGTAGAGCCAGTGTTTAAATGCTAATCACATCATTGTTGCATCTCCTCCCTGAGACTTCTTTGAGATGTCCCTATTTCATTAATTCATTCATTAATTTGGCTAGCTTGCTTTTGCTTGCATGTAATTTTCATCGCCCATTAGGAGACAAAGCCCACTAAAAGCAGATGCTCTTGTCCACTGCCTTATGTGTTAGAGGTATGGAATAGTTCACTGGACTCTCCATCAAATATTTCTGGCTTTCTTCAGCACATAAGATGACGGTACCTAACAGTTCCCTTGTGTTTTGGCATGACTGTATGCCAGTCATGGTTAGTGAAATGTGAGGAGAAATGATTTCGTTTCCAGGTGGATGCTTTAAGAGTCACAGGGCAATTCACTGTCTCTTAGTCCCTCAGCTGTGACTTTCACAATAAGATCCCAACAGATGCCATTCTAAGATCCTGGGTCCCAGAGTGCAGGCCACATGGAGCAGAGTACCTAGTGGTCCTGTGCTGGGCCTGGGAGAAAAACAAACCTTTGCAATTTTATCACTAATTTTTTTTTCTGCATAACAACTAGCCAATCTAACTAACAACAGTGCATCTGTGAAGAGTTGTGACAGGAACTCATGTGAAAGCAAAAACCAGAGCTCACCAATTATATTTAAAACATCCAGAAAATATCTGCAAGAAAAGTGGTAAAGCGAAGAAGATTTTCACCCGGGAGAATCTGATCCTTAAGGATTTTCAGTTCAATTGTGGTCACACTCAGATGCTGGAACATAAAAAGAGATTCTAGAAAACCTGGTTTTGATTTCAAACTCTTTTCATGGATCACAATTCTCCTGTTTAGAGAACCTATTACTTTTCTATTTTCTCTTCCTCCAAATGGCTATTCTACAGTCCACTCTTACCCTCATGCCTTTTTCCTTTGATGTATTTTTACTCCAGTTTATTTATTTATTTATCTGTTATACTTTAAGTTCTGGGATACATGTGTACAATGTTCAGGTTTGTTACATAGGTATACGTGTGCCATGATGGTTTGCTGCATGCATTAACCCATCATCTACATTAGGTGTTTCTCCTAATGCTATCCCTCCCCTTGACCCCAACCCCTGACAGGCCCCAGTGTGTGATGTTCCCCTCCCTGTGCCCATATGTTCTCATTGTTCAACTCCCACTTATGAGTGAGCACATGTAGTGTTTGGTTTTCTGTTCCTGTATTAGTTTGCTGAGAATGATGGTTTCCAGCTTCATCTGTGTCCCTGCAAAAGACATGAACTCATTCTTTAGATGGCTGCATAGTATTCCATGGTGTATATATGCCATATTTTCTTTATCCAGTCTAACATTGAAGGGCATTTGGGTTGGTTCCAAGTCTTTGCTATTGTAAATAGTGCTGCAATAAACATATGTGTGTATATGTCTTTATAGCAGAATGATTTATAATCCTTTGGGTATATACCCAGTAATGGGATTGCTGGGTCAAATTGTATTCGTAGTTCTAGATCCTTGAGGAATTGCCACACTGTCTTCCACAATGATTGAACTAATTTACACTCCCACCAACAGTGTAAAAGCATTCCTATTTCTCCGCATCCTTTCCACCATCTGTTGTTTCCTGACTTTTTAATGATCACCATTCTAACTGGCATGAGATGGTATCTCATTGTGGTTTTGATTTGTATTTCCCTAATGACCCATGATGATGAGTTTCTTTTCATGTCTGCTGGCCGCATAAATGTCTTCTTCTGAGAAGTGTCTGTTCATATCCTTTGCCCATTTTTTGATGGGGTTGTTTGATTTTTTCTTGTAAATTTGTTTAAGCTCTTTGTAGATTCTGGATATTAGCCCTTTGTCAGATGGGTAGATTGCAAAAATTTTCTCCCATTATGTAGGTTGCCTGTTCACCCTGATGATAGTTTATTTTGCTATGCAGAAGCTCTGTAGTTTAATTGATCCCATTTGTCTATTTTGGCTTTTGTTGAAATTGCTTTTGGTGTTTTAGTCATGAAGTCTTTGCCCATGCCTATGTCCTGAATGGTACTGCCTAGGTTTTCTTCTAGGGTTTTCATGATTTTAGGTCTTACGTTTAAATTTTTAATCTATCTTGAGTGAATTTTTGTATAAGGTGTAAGGAAGGTATCCAGTTTCAGTTTTCTGCATATGGCTAGCCAGTTTTCACAACACCATTTATTAATCAAGGAATCCTTTCCCCACTGCCTGTTTTCGTCAGGTTTGTCAAAGATCAGATGGTTGTAGATGTGTGGTGTTATTTCTGAGGGCTCTGTTCTGTTCCATTGGTCTGTCTCTCTGTTTTGGTACCAGTATCATGCTGTTTTGGTTACTGTAACCTTGTAGTATAGTTTGAAGTCAGGTAGCATGATGCCTGCAACTTTGTTCTTTTGGCTTAGGATTGTCTTGGCTATACAGGGATGTGAAAGACCTCTTCAAGGAGAACTACAAACCACTGCTGAAGAAATAAGATAGGACACAAACAAATGGAAAAACATTCCATGCTCATGGATAAGAAGAATCAATATTGTGAAAATGGCCATACTGCCCAAAGTAATTTATAGATTCATTGCTATTCCCATCAAGCTACCATTGACTTTCTTCACATAATTAGAAAAAAACTACTTTAAATTCCATATGGTAGTCTTCAGTTTTTAAGAGTCTCCAAGTATGTACAATAAACTTCCCATCACAGAGACTATATCCAGAGCAGCCTTCTCTATATATCACAGTTCAATTTCCACTCTCTCCAGCTGTAAATAAAGAAAGAAAAAAGAAAGAAAGAAGAAAAGTATATGATACTCAGCCCCAGTTTTAAAAAGGGGAGTGGGATGCTCTGGGTAACGAAATTTTCTCATTTATGGATGGAGATGACTGGCTCTTATTTCACCTGTAGGATGAATATATGTTGTTTTACTTCCCTTCTTTAGCTTTGAGATCATAATGTAATCATTGCTTTTATATTTGATCAAAGGTCTCCAGATCACCATTCTATACATCATTGAATATTGTATAGTAGTATAGCTAGAGCTGGAAGTAATGTAGAAAATTATGTGAATATGTATTTATTCTGTGACATTCTTGGAAGAGTAAACATTAAATCTCAGACATTAAATTTTGTTTGTAACTTACAGATTAGAACGTGTATAGCATTCATAGTAAACTATATAATTACAGGAGAGTAAATTTAAAAATTTCTAGTTAAGTGTAGCTATCTTGCATTAAAGTTGAGATAGGAATTCCCTAAAGAAAATATTCAGAGTATTTAGAGAACTAGTCCTAATAATGACTTACAAGGTTTTATCTAAAGGCGATGTGTATGCTAATTAGGCATTTAAGAAAATCAGACAAATTTATTTCAAAATTAGATTATTGCAGGTGTCCATTGTAAGGATGAGTAGTGAGGAAGAGAAGTGGGGAACCAGGAGAGATTCCTGTAGGAAAATGATAAATGACATTGAAAATGTACTCTAGAGGGGTGGTCCCCAACCCCAACTCCCATAACCCCAGCCCCCGCAACCCCTCGCCTGCAGGTGCATTAGATTTTCATAGGAACATGAATCCTATTGTGAATTGTGCTTGTGAGGGATCTGGGTTGCATGTTCCTTATGAGAATCTAATGCCTGATGACCTGTCCCTGTCTCCCATCACCCCCAGATGGGAGCTTCTAGTTGCAGAAAAACAAGCTCAGGGCTCCTACTGACTCTACATTATAATGAGTTGTATAATGATTTCATTGTACCTTACAATGTAATACTAATAAAGTGCACAATAAATGTAATGAGCTTGAATCATCCCAAAACCATCCCCCAACCCCTACCCCAATCCCTAGAAAAAATGTCTTCCATGAGACCTGTCCCTGGTGCCAGAAAGGTTGGGGACCACTGCTCTAGAGGCAAGAATATGAGTGCTTTGTTTTTTCTATTGCTAAGACCCACAACTGATTTGAAACCTTATGAGCTAAGGGTCTTCACAGACTAGAAACAGTTGCACTTGCTACTAACCAATTTAATTTGGACTATCTCAGCCAGCCTTATTGAATTCTCTCCAAGCCCCCAGAGGCAAAAAGGTACTCCTGTACTTAACTGTTCAATAAGGTTTCCTTTCAGGCCTCACTGGTGCGGCTTGGTTGTACATTCAGCATCATCTAGTTTAAATATATTGAGCAATCAATTTAAACTTGTTATTGTCATTGGTGTTTGAAAATTTAATAAGCAATTACCTGAACACATTCCTGTATGTTTTTAATTTCTATTGAGATGTTGTTCCATTTTCAGGCCTAAAGCAATCATGCCCTCCAGAATGTTTAATTGAATGAGTCCATAATGCAAGCCTTTTTCTTAACTGTATTTTCCTAGTGTGATTTATGAAGCTGAATGAAGTAGTGTCTTCACAAAAAGGGAGCCAAGAGTAAGTGAAAATTTCAAAGATCTGACATAGATAGAAGAGGACAATCTTTTTTTATGTAAAGGAAGCTAGGTGACCTATTGTCTCCTTTATACAGTAGTGCCTTTCCTATAGGGTAAATCTAAAATGCTCTACTCTCCTCGTATTCCGAAGCAATGCTGTAGAATTGTATACATGTTTTTTTTTTATCCTGCCACATGAAGTGAAGTGGTGGTCTTTCATTTATAGAAGTATTTGTTTCCTAAAAAATAACTCTGAAAATGAAGTAGATAGTTTATTTTATCTAATAATTGTTTTTTCTCGTTTTGTAATTAAAACAGGGGTCAGCAAACTTTTTCTGTAAAGGGCCAGATGGTAAATATTTTAGGATTTGCAACCATATGGTCCTTGTCTCAACTACTCAACTCTGCAGTTTTAGTGTGAAAGCAACCATAGATGATACATAAATGAATGGGTATGCCTCACTTCCAATAAAACCGTATTTAGAAATCAGGCGGCAGGCAAGATTTAGCTCACTGGCCATAGTTTGCTAACCTCTGGCTTAGAATATTTAATAGAAAAAATATTTCTGTGTGTGTGTGTGTGTGTGTGCGTGTGTGTGTGTGTGTGTGTGTTGTTTGTTTGGTTGGTTGGGATTTTGTCATTGTTGTTTTTAGTTTGCTTATTTGTTTGTTTTGCCAGAAACATGAAGTTCTTTCCAGGCTTCCTTAGTAGGTTTTCTTTCCTCTGCCCCATAAATGCTGATATTTCGAAGGATTTTTTTTCTTTGACTTGCTTTTGTTAGAGGTGATACATTTTTAAGCCATCCCCATGACTTCACTTATCATTTAAGAAATGATGTCTCTGAAATGTGACCTTTAGTCCATATCTTTCTTCTAAATGCCAGAGCAGCACACCTGTGTATCTTCTAACCAGAAGCCCTTCTATAGACGTATTAAAGATACATCAATCTTTAATTAGAACATGTTTTCTTTCCTCCAAGTGTGCCATATAGCCTACTTAGCTATAGGAATATAACTACTCCCTGAAGTACTCTAATGCTTTCTTTTCCTTCCAATCCCATATCAACTTTTCCTGGTTTCATCTAACTGGCTGTGAACTCTATAGCTTCGTCTCCATCTCCATTGTCTCTGCCAAAAATTTTTGTCTCCTTCCTGAAATATTGTAAGAATATACGCATGGATCCCCCATTCTCTAGTATTTTTCCTTTTCAAAAGCACATCACATTGCTCTTGCTTATTTTTCTAAAATGTCATTTTTTGACTAAAGACCTACAATTATTTCTTTTCCCTACAAAAAGATCAACATAGAATAAAAATCCTTTCCAACACCAATTAATCTACCCTGCCTTGCTTCCCTTCACCTCTGCTTAGTGCTACCCCACCTGACGTGGGATTTCATGCAGAAGTCATACTGGATACTACCTCTCCTTTCCCACAGAGTCCAATGTTACTGGACATTTTTGCACACTAGATTACATCCTTTCCATGTTCCACATACTATGCCAGATTCTGAGGATATAAATATGAAAAAGACAAAAAGCTTACAAGTTTACAGTATAGCTGGGAAAACCAAATCAAACACATAATGGTAATGTAAAGAGATAATATGAGAAGGAGCATAGTACAGTGGTTTAAACATGGACCATGGCATGGCATTATCTGAATTCGCATTCCATTGTCCCACTTGGCTGAGGGACATTTAGCCGGTTACTTAGTGTCTTAGTCCATTTGGGCTGCTATAACAAAATGCCGTAGACTGGGTAATTGATAAACAATAGAAATGTATTTCTCACAGTTCAGGACGTTGAGAAATCTAAGATCAAAGTGCCAGCAGATTTGGTGTCAAGTGAGGGATTGCTCTCTGCATCAAAGATGGTGCCTCCTAGCTATGTCCTCACATGATGGAAGAGCAAACAGGGATCTCTGAGGACTCTTTTATAAAGGCACTAATTCCATTCTTAGAGTGGAGCCCCCATGACCAAATCACCTTCCAAAGGCACCACCTTTTGCTACCATCACCCTGGTGATTACGTTTCAACATAAGAATTTGGAGGGATACAAATATTCAAGATGTAGAATCCGGCCTCTCTGTGTTTCAGTAAAAGATAACTCATCAACAAAATAATGGTATAAAGAGCCTATCTTAGAGGATTATTGCAATGATTAAATGAGTAAATAATTTGTAAATTTCTTAGAACAGTGTCTAGCGTAGGAAGCACTATAAAATATAGACAGATAAATAAGATATGGGTATATATAAATTATATAAAATTTTATAAAATATATATATATTACACATACCCATAAATACATATATACTGTTGTATTAGGCCTTTCTTGCATTGCTATAAATACCTGAGGCTGGATAATTTATAAAGAAGAGAGGTTTAATTGGCTCACAGTTCTGCAAGCATTACAGGAAGCATGGTGCTAGCATCTGCTTGGCTTCTGGTGAAGCCTCAGGGAGCTTTTAGTCATGGCAGAAGGTAAAGTGAGAGCAGGCAGGTTACATGACAAAAGCCAGAGCAAGTAAGAGGGTGGGGAAGGGAGGTGCCACACACTTATAAACAACCAGACCTCATGAGAACTTCCTATCAGGAAGACAGCACCAAGCCATGAGGGATCTGCCCCCATAACCCAAATACCTCCCAGCAGGCCCAGCCTCCAGCACTGGGACTACAATTCAATATGAGGTTTGGGTGGGGACAAATATCCAAACAATATCCACTGTATATATGTGTGTATATGTATATAAATAAGTATTATTATTAGTTAGTCATCAATAGGAAAACTGGTGAGGAAGCCAATAATCATACATACAGAGTGAGGAAAAGTTAAAGAAAAAAGAAGGCATTTCCATGGAACTTGGAAAATGAGGTGACAATTAAGAAGCGGAGCCAGGCTTTAAACCCAAGTCAGTCTGTTTTCAAAGCACATTTTATGCTAGTGTTCTAAGAATCATGTTTCTATTAGTCTTTTATCACAGAATTTTTATATAAAAGGTCCTTTGCAATGTTCTTTGGTTTCTACATAAAATCTAGCTTTAAATGACTACAGGAGTTCATGATCATGAATCTCTGGGCCTTTCTTTATGTCAATTACCTTTCCCTTCACGTCATTTTTATATCTGGAAGCAACTGTGATAGAGAGGAAAGGAGGTTTTAATCAGAAGTTTTAAGTTGCAAGTCCAGGTTTCTCTATGACATGGGGCAAGTTACTTTAACTCTGGTGAGATTTTTTCACATACATAAAATGGAGGTCGGGGTACTTTACTCACAGCACACAGGAGAGGACTAAAGCAGTCACTGCCTGGAAAAACACCTGTAAACTTCAGAGAATTATGTACACAGATGGTGTTGTTACAGGTCTCCAAATTCTGCCTGTCTTTTCAGACTCAGCTCAAGCTCATTAACTTCTACAAAACTTTCCTGCCCATTCAAAATCAGTGATAACCTGTTATTATAAATTTAAATCACTATTTGTACCACTGAGGCAGTTCTTGATTATGAGACTCTTTTTTTTAATCGTATCACTGTGTCATTATTTAATAGTTAATATGCATGTAATTTATTTACCCAAGTGGACCCAAAACCTCTGGTTGATATATACTATACTATACAGTGTATATATGGGGAACACCACTGTTTCAAAGACTATGCTAAACACATAGTGGGGTTAATAGATATTGATTGATAAAAAATAAAAAGATAAATTGAGAAAAGGGAAAGTAGAACCAAATGCTATCTTAAAACAAGTAGTGGAACACATATATTATGCCAAAATAATTTTGAATATACCTTCATTATTACAATATCTGTAACAAACTAAATGTCTTTCCTGTTTATAGAAACCATTAGCCACTAGGTCAATTCTAAAATAAAAGCTGGGTGAGCACCTACTGGGTGTTAGGGCTGAGGCTTTCAGGAGACAATGAGACAATAGGCTGTTTCCTTCATGGAAAACGAAATGCCTGAGATGACCTCAGCCTCAACCCAAAGCACATCTTTTGTATTAAATTTGCTCTTTATCAGCAAGACTGAGAATCTGGAAGTCTAACGAAATGTATAACACACAGTAGGCACTTGGTTAATGAAGGTACTCAGCACATGTTGAAAGAGGGAAATTAGAAATTAGAGGACAATATAATAATCTTAGGATACGGAGATTGAAGTGGAGTTGGGTAAGAAACTAAACTTAAGCAATAGCCTCTTAAAGAGTATGACTCAGAGAAAAAAAGTGACATAGAAAAGACAGGAAAATCAAAAGTGCAGAGCTAGGCAAGACTTTTCCAGCAAGAATTCTCAGCAAATGTTTTCCATGTATTTTCATGGCATTTATCAAGTTGTATTTAAATACTATGATTATACATTCAAACGTTAACTATGCACACCCTCTCCCTCAAACGCTTCCTTATAAATCCAAGTCTTATTCTCACACTAGTATTTTGATAAAGCAGGAATTTTTATTTTTCTTCCTTTGATGCACTCTAATTTTAAAGAAAGTAGAAATCACATGTCTGACATACATACAGACACACAAATATGCTATGTCTTTAGAAGAAAAGAAGGAAAATGAACATTTATTTAGTCTAATTGTGAACTTAGTATGTATACTTCCTATTTGAATAGACAATATATAGCTGCTGAAAGGTGAATGAGGTTTCAGTGATTTTCAAGTAGTGGTATTTTATTAGCCCTCGGAATGACAATAGTACTTAAATATACAGAGTTTTTAAAAGCCCAGAACTTTTTGTATATTAAAAAAACAAAACAAAACAAAAAACAAGCCCTGTACTCAACTTACTTTTCAAACATGGACTAAAATACTCAAAATCTAAAATGAACTAAGCTCGTCTTTTGCCTTTTAATCATTTAAGACAGCAAATTAATCCTGATTAAGTTGAACATCATACATTTTCAGTATTCATTTTCTATAAGCAATACTAGTATAAATGCTTCACAGTCTAAAGAAATTCAATTTTATTGCTTAATTTTGGGATGATGATAAAAAATAAGTGAAGGAGGTGATCATCACAACTCAAAGTGGTACATGACATTCCTTATGCAAACAGGCTTTATTCACTTGCCTTCTTATAATTGTAAAGTAACTTCAATAAACTGTGTCTATGCAAATGCAGAGAGAATCCTAAAGGGAAAGTTTCATGTTGACGTATGCCAGATACAATAATTCTTTATTTTGCACATATTCTGTCTCTCTCTCTCTCTCTCTCTCTCTCTAAGTGTGCTGGAACGACCTAGGAAGAGAAAATTATGGTCTTTCTTAGACTTCAAAAGTTAAAAAAAATGCAATGAATCACCTTGAATAAAATTTTAAATATTAGCCCTTCTACTAAGTTTTGTAGAAGTTTAAATCTAAAGTGCATATTGAGTTAAAAGGCAAATATAGTATTCACTGACTGCAACAAATGCTATAGTTCTGTTTATCTTTCTCAGTTCTGTGTTCTTTCCATTACCTTGCTACTTTACATAGTTGCACTGGGGGTGAGAAGGGGTGATCAATTAAATGAATAGGTTCCAGTACTTTGTGATACACACAATAATAAGTCAGAGTCAGGGCAGCATTTGTAGGATGGGGAACAGAAGGAAAATTGTTTATCTAACAGATCATGGTCTTGAAAAGCTTCTATTGTCTCGGCAGGCTTGACTCCATCGCCTTCTCCTCCTGAGCCAGAGAAAGGAGCTGTCCAAATTACAGATGTGAAGGCTAAAAAGTACTTACAATCTAGGTCCACTGTTTCTGCAATGCTATTTGTGACAAGCTGGCATTCTAGAAATGCCTTTTCAACAATAAGAAAGATATTACCCACAGATTCGAACCTTCTCTCAAAGCCAGCTTTGTTTCCCTTGTGTGCTGAGCAATGTGGCCAAGCAAGTCTAGGTTCACCCACTGTTTGCTCCACCTCTAGCCCATCTCCATGCCTGATTACCCCCAAAATAAATTCTTTTCCTCCAACATAAAGCTCCAAAAAGACTGAAAGCCAATTTTTTTTTTTACTACTCCTTAAGTGGTATTTATTTTTCTCTACTTGTGCAGTTGAAATAGCTGTAATATGCCCCACAAAGCACTGTTTCTATCAAGCTCAGAGAAGCAGCAGCAGGAGCACTGTGAGGTGCATCAGTTCTGATGCAGGCGGGTAAGTTCAGGAGCCTGGAGACTTCCAGAGACCTGCAATCCAAAGGAGAGAGCTGAGCACATGTGAAGGGCAATTCTGTTCAAAGGGAGCTAAAAAGCTTGAATTAATGGTAGACGAACCACAGGAAGTGATTGAAAGGCAAAGGTGGCTGTACCACAGAGGGGAAGATTCCTCAGCACCCAACACATTGCTCCTGCTTGGAAGTGAGGAATGTTGTGAGGACATTCCATGACTTATCCTTCTAATAACGTGGATATAAATTAAACATTTTTTTCAATAACCATAGAGGAAAGCTAAAGAGTAGACTTTTGTTCTGGCTCTTAAAGTATTTGTTCTCATTCTTTTCCAGGTAATCCAAATTATGTACTTATACACTATCAAATATCTGTGTGCTGTTTTCCTCTCCAGGCATGCCTTGTGATTGGGCTAATTATGAACATATATTGACATCCATTTAGAAGAACTAAAATTACTTTCATCCCCAACACAGAAACATCTTTGCCGACAAGAAACCAAAATAATAATAATAATAGTAATGGTAATAAGAAGAAGAAGAAGAAAAAGAAGAAGAAGAAGAAAAGAAGAAGAAATAAAAAGCTTGAGTTCTCCCTGACTTGCAAGGACAAACAGTACAGAGTGAGGCTGAGCTCAAACAGTACAGAGTGAGGCTGTGTAGAGAGAACCTCCCATAATCAGAGCCAGAAACTCTCCAATGGGAGAATTCAGCACTAGTTTTCTTTAAAAAAAAAAAAAAAGTTTAAAAAGAGAAAAAAAGAAAAAGAAAAGGTGTAATTACAGGCCGGGGGAAATGTGGACTAAAATACTGCCAAGAGTAGCCTCAAGACTGGTATTCTTTAGGACCTTTCAAGTTGTTCCTTAGCTGTAAGCTGCATGGATCTGTCAAGAGTAGAATGGGGATTTGCCACTTGAGGTGAACAAAATGTCATATGCTTTCACATCTGTGTCATTACATGAATAAAGTCAGCAGATGGATCCAACTGTCTCTGCAGATACAGCATTTTATGCGTGTCCACACAGGTCTCACAAGCTCAACCCACACTCAGCAGGTTCAAATCTGTGGCATGATAATCAATGTCATGTCAAAATTGTGCTATAGAACTTGTGTTGTATTCTCTCCTTACATCTAATGCCTTCAGATCTCAGCATGTCTGTGAGAGTTTGCATGACTCATGTAAATGTTCCTTCTGATCCCTTAAAGCAAATAGAAGTTCTGATGGGATGAAATTCTACTAATCTGTACTTCCTCTCTGTAATCTCACTGGCAGGCATTTCATCATTGTATGGATCCTTCCCTAAAAAGAAAGTATTTTCTAACCAAGTACAGCTCTTTAAATGACCATGAAGCAGTCTTTTATTCTGAAATAAAACCAAAATAAACACCTTACTTATTGTTCACATATTAATATTTCAGACTATTGGTCTTAGCCATCTGCCATAATTGGATGCTAAGCTTTTTCCATTAAAATGTATCTCATCCTCAGATTTTGTTTTGCAAGATTCTGAACTGAGCAATGAAAAACTTTCTAGGAACATCAATATTCTCTTCTTCCTGTGCAACTTCCACTGTCATGGATAACTAACTGTAAATAACATAAGAGGAAGCTTGCAGCTCATGCCTCCTTCTCTCTGGGACCTAAGATGCATATCTGAAAAAGAGATTAAGATGAGAAGAGGGTGTGAAGTCAAAAGGAAATGACAAAGAGTCTTTACAAACACTTTTTGATTAGAACAAAGTTTCATCTGATTAACCTGGCCCTGAGTCTTTGCTATACAGCACAAGATTGCAAAAATGAACAAAACCCTTGTGGGAGCTCAAAAGGAATAAACTAAGCTAAATATATTGCATTTTTCTTTATTATATATATTTATATATTAGCAAGGACATCATAGACATTATTAAGTAGTCAAAGAACCAAGGAGAATAACTTGATTCTCTGCTGCTCCCGCCCACAACAGATGAGACAAAAGATGTAGGGAGAGTGAGGAGGATGATTATGGTTTACTTAGAAAGATGTTTTCTGACAACCACAGCCAACTGTCCAACAGTGGAATCAGCACGTTAAATGCACTCGCCATTAGAAAGTTTGAAGATGAGGCAGATGTCCATCATTCAGGAATACCCTTTGAGTAATTGCTTCCATGGGTAAAGACTATTATGAATTCCATAATAATGCATAGCAGCAGAAGCCTCCCTACATATTCCTTACACCTTCAAAATGACCTCCATTTCACCAATTTAGTACTCACTACCATGACTCAAGTAATAGCCACAAAATTATCTAAACTTACATACTCAGAACACATATATTCATCAGGAATGTAACATCAGTGAAATTAATTCAATATAATGTCAATAGTTTCATTTATTTAATTGAGGAAAGAACAGCAGCTCATGATAGAACCTTCGATGTGGTTCTCTCCATTAGAGAATATAAAAGTATTTTTTCAAAGAAAAACTAGAGAAAACACAGCAGCCTTCCAGTTTGAAAATCAGTGGTAAAGATGTAACACACTTGGAGCACCAGATGTCCCAGTGTGGTCTGGTTAATTGAAAGCCATAGTCCCTACATGTACAATCAGCCTCACACATGGCCTGTTAATTCGATTGTCCTGTTGGTTTGCCCATTCATGTTCCTGGAGCGTTTTGTATTTTTTTCTTTGCTCAAGTTTGCCTCTCCCCTGGCAATTAAACCAGTTTTTGTTTTAATCCATCTCAAAGGGCATGCAGATATGTAGGACCCATAGTAAGTTGGGTCTTCAAATAAAGAAAGAATGGCCTGAAAAAGTTTCAGAATAGTCCATCTGTATGTTTCTTTAATCTGTGAAACATGGAGCAGACTTGATATATAACTGATAATATCATTGTGCTGAGAATAGAATCTTCCCAATTATAGAAGGTCACATTTCCGGCAACTTCAACACAATCATCTATTAAAAGGAATCTAAGAAGAAATTAAACATATCCAGGCAAACACATACACGTGTGCATGCACATACACACACACGCACACAGATCTCTGAGTATCTGAAGTTTTTGTCATGAAGACTCACAAAGCGACCATTCACATGATGTCATGGGTGAAGACTTAGTCTCCCATCTAAATTGTTGAAACTATTAAATGCAGTCATACATTGCTTAATGATGGGGATACATTCTGATAAATGTGTCATTTGGTTAATTTCATCATTGTGTGAACATCATAGTGTACGTGCACAAATCTAGATGGCTTAGCCTACTACACACCTAGGCTACATGCTGTAGCCTATTACTCCTAGACTATAAACCCATGTTTCATGTGACTATGCTGAATGCTTCTAGTCAATTGTAACACAATGGTAAATATTCATGTATCTAAACATATCTAAACACAGAAAGGGTATAAGACAGTAAAAATAAAGTATTATAATGTTACAGGACCACTATCATATATATGGTCCATCACAGACCAAAATATTGTTAGGTGAGTACATGATCTTAACATGCTGGTTTCCTAGCCCTGAGCAATTTAGAAGAAACAAGCTAGGCAGGGATGGGAGGACAAGAGAGATATCTGGAGGCAAGCAGAAAAAGGCCAGCAAGAAGACAGCTAACTACTTGATTTAGCTGGAGAAATAAACTCAACAGCATGAGCAGATTATAAAAATACTATGTAGCTCAGAAAAATTGGGAATGTTCAATAATATTACAATAATTTGTTTGACAAAGATGACATTACTGAGCTAGCAAAACAACATTTTGTTCTTTTCCCTTGCCCCCTAGCAACACTACCTTCTGAATCAATGGCTTCAGTTGTTTCAAGGGGCAGCAGTACTCAGCCAAGTTCAGAAGAGTCATTGCTTGGTTTGAAGCTCCAAAACGATTTTTTTTTTTTAGCCCAATGTGAAGCATCAAGTTAAGTCAAGTATTTTCTTTTTTTATTTGCTGGAATTGGGCTTTTTTGAAAGAGAAAGTGATTTTCTTAAAAATACAAGGATAGGTTTCTTTGAAAATATGGTGTCATGCCATGGGGGATGAAGATCACAGAATTTCTACTGTGAGTCATAGAATAAGAAAGAAGAAAGATGTGCTATGAGAACAGTTAAAAAAAAAAATGAAAAAGCCTTTCTGGTGCAGGGAGAAGCTAGACAAAAGTAAGAGAAGGGCAAAGTGTTTGATGTGAGTGATGCTGTCTGACTCTTGTCTTTCACCAAACTCACGGCTAAGGGATTAAGGGATATCCGAAAAACATCCAGATTGGTTTGGGAAAATCTAAAAACATCGTGTGCTGAGACCTTGCTTCCCTAGGCTACTGCAAACCTCTAGGAGGATCTCCTGCAGTGGATGCTCTTGGTGCCCACCCAGACCTTCTCAAATCTCTTTTGCTACTGTTCCTATCCCCTTGATTATGTGTGCTTTGTCACAATCTGTGCCCATACGCCCTTCAGGGTTTTGTTCCTATAATGAGCCAGAAATACATAGAAGTTTACAATCCCTTCAAGGTGGTAAGGATCTAGGACACCAGCCAAGAAAGAAGCACAAAATTCAGTTTTCTTGCCTCGAGATGAAACAAACTCCAAGATAAAATATACATACCCACTGGGATCAGTCTGAGCCTGGAGCTTCCCCTGAAGCTGCACTCATAATCTCCTTTTTCTTCAATATTCTAATTATTCACTCTCCTTCCACTCTCTCCTCGAAGCACTGTTTAAATAACCCACTTGTAGTCCAATCCTTAGTTCAAATCCACTTCTGGGAAAACTAACTTGAAGCAATTGGTAGATGAAGTGGTCCTTCTTATAGACTGTCTAAACGGGATTCTAAGTTTTGGATAACATGTAAGACAGATATGAATGAGGATCATATAACAGTAGTGTGTGAAATGTCGATGAGCCCTGTTAGGCCACAGTAATGTTGCTATTATCTGAGAAGAGGTACAGGTAGAAGGGAATGCACTGGCTTTGGTAAATATCTTTGGCATTTGAGAGGTATAAAGGAAATAGTACTTACAAGGACTTTGATATTCATTGGTGGTTGCTAAGTGGCACTGATGCTTAGAAGGGAGAAAATAGGCTGAAGTTAGCCAAGTACCAACTTACCACAAAATATGAAAAACAGAGAGCCCAAGGAAACCTTTAAAAAAACCCTTACCATCTGTAGGCAGAGGAGAGCCCAAATTATGACCAGGCACAGGACATAATGATAAAGTATCATAACTTCAATGCAGAATGAATTTGCTAGCTGATTAAGTCTCTCAGTCCAAAAGTAGCTACCTGGTAGTGAGATCCTGAGACTTGGGATAGAAATATGTGGTAGATGCACATGGCAACCTAGTACCCACAGATTCATCAAAACCTTCTGGGCCTGTTAGAGGATAGACTAACCTTCCTTCCTCTTGTTTAAAGACTATGCAGATGTTTCAACCAAGACAGGGACTTTGTAAAAAAATGTTGTTCTCCTCAAGATCTGTTCCTATCTCCCATCCTGGACACCAAACCAAGAACTAAGATCACTGGGGAAGTGCTGTCCTGCTAAAGAAGGAAAGGGATTATAGACTGAATGGGCTTCAGGACCTAACTAATTTGTAGCAACATAAACTAGAAAAATGCCTTGGAATAAATTTTGAGGGTGTTAGATGGTTAACGAGGAGAATTTAGAATATAAAGCTAGATAATAGAAAGTTTGTATATTTGGGGACAAAATCATCTAATTCAAGATTTTTCACTTTTTAGAAAAGTCCTCTGGAGCTGGATGTAATAAGTTGCTGCTTTAAGGACTTTTGTCATGCGAGCCTGTAAAAAACAATAGCCCTCATTACGTGATGTGAAAATGGAAGAGCTGACCTGGTGCAGTACGGAGAAAGAGGGCAAAAGGCTCAGTGGGCATGCCTGTATGTAACTAATATATAACCCATCTCCCTTCAAAACACCAGTTGACTATGTTCAGGAAAGCCTAGGGGATACTCTGTTTACTACAGCGATGTGGAATAATGAATTCCCTTAGTGACAGGGTCTCTCATATTGCCAAGAATGTTACAGCAGCTGTCTGCTGAAGCCTGGGATTGGTAATAGAAGATGCTTTTACGGAACTGTGCTTCTTATTAACAATAAGTATGAAAGATTCGGGTGGCAGACTTTAACCATTAGAGGCAGAGTAGATGTAATTACCCTAACAGAAAATAAGGTCAAAATGGTAGCCAGGGATCCTGGCTCTCAGGGGATTCGTGTCAATGACTAAAAGATGATGGTGTGTCTAGGGCCAGTAGAGATGAGTTGCTGAGGTTTTTATAACTTCTTAAGAAGGGGAGATTAAAAATGTTAACATCAATCACTTCAGTTGAAAATTCCACACCTGGGCCAGTTTCCACAACTAGAATCCAAAGATTAAAAGACATTAAGCTCCCAAGGAAGGAAGATGCAATGTGACAACACGCTTTAACAGTAGTGATGCTCCTTGTCCTTTCCCAACCAGACCTGCAGCCACCTACCTAAGTAACTGTATATTCAAAAAAGAGAAATACACAGATTTTAAGGGTGGTTGGGCCTGAACTAATCCTGATATCTGGAATCCAAAGCATTATGCTAATTCCTCTATTAAAGTATAGGCATGTGGGTGTCGAGTAATAAATAGATTTCTGGCTTAGGTTTTTTGTTTGTTTGTTTGTTTTTGAGACGGAGTTTTGTTCTTGTCACCCAGGCTGGAGTGTAATGGCATGATCTTGACTCATTGTAACCTTCACCTCCCAGATTCAAGGGATTCTCCTGCTTCAGCCTCCCAAGTAGCTGGGACTACAGGCATCTGCCACCAAGCCTGGCTAATTTTTTTTTTTTTGGTAGAGACGGTGTTTCACCATGTTGGCCAGGCTGGTCTCGAACTCCTGACTTCAGGTGATCCACTTGCCTCACCCTCCCAAAGTGCTGGGATTACAGGCATGAGCCACTGTGCCCAGCTTAGATTTCTGGCTTAGGTTTAACAAATAGAGAGTCTCATGGATACAGATTTATCCAATGATCATTCCTCTGACTCCTGGATGAATAAATGAAATGGAAATACTGAGAATCTGATAAAACCCTAACATTGATCTTTGACTCATGGACAAGAACAATTACAGTAGGAGAAGATATTTTTATCATACTACAATACCCACTACAGACCATCCATTCCAGAAGAGGGACTAAACAATTAGGTGAACAGGATGATTCATCAAACAGATGTTAGTTGGCATTTGTCCTTGATTACCTGAGCACTTGCACAATAGATTCATAAACAGATTAGCCATGATGTCAAGGATGGAAGCTATCCATGACTTGGCTATTGACACCAAAAACATTCTCTTCAATTTATCAGCAAAAGAGACCAATGCCGAGTCCCTGATATACTGTGATCACTCAAGGAGACAAAAACTCCAGTTTGTGGCAAATTGATTACATGGGACCCCTTTCATCCTAAAAATAAAAGCACTTTTTCAGGATTAAAAAAGTAAAGGGGGTTGTCTCTTCCAGCCAGAGTGCCTTGGCATGCACTGTATCTGTGGGCTCACAGAATGTCTTATTTACAGGCACAGAATCCTGAATAATATCATGTTGGGCCACAGTACCTACCTAATAGCAAAAGATGTGCAGTAGTAGGCACATGACCAGATGATCCATTGGTCTTATCACATACCACACAATCCAGAAACTGCTGGCCTGACAGAGTGTTGAAATACAGTCTTAAAGTTACAGCTGACGCATTACCTTAGATACGACCTCTTGTGAAGGTAGGGAATTGTCCTTCAGAATATGATATAAACCTTAAAGTAACAATCTTTGTATGGACCTGGGTCCCCAAACAGTAAACTACATGAGTCCCAGAACCAATGGATGGAAGTAGAATTTCCCTGCTCACTATTACTCCCACTGACGTATTTGAGAATGTGTGCTTCCCTTCTCTGCATCTTTAAGCTGTGAAAGTTTAAAGGCCCTAGTCTTCATAGAGGAGTGGCACTATCAAATCACAAGAGCCCACTGAGTGTAAAACACTGGTTGCCATTGAGTCTCTTTGACTCCTCACACTAGTAAACCAGTAGGAAAAAAAAATTACCATTTTTGATAGGAATGATTGACCTTAATCGTTATGAAGATTTAGGGTTGCTATTATGTAATAGAGCAAGAGTTTCGTTCTCACCCTCAACTTTTATTTCAGGTATTATATTTATTTCATCTAATATTTCCATTTGATTCTTTTTTATAGTTTCTATTTCTCTGCTATTTTCTGCTTTTTAATCTATTATAAGCATATTTTCCTGATAGCATTATTATAACAGCTACTGTGAAATCTTTGCCTGCTAATTTTAAAATCTGTTTTATCTCAGAGTCAGTCCCTATTAATTGTATTTAGGGTCCTATTTTTCTATATTTTTCTATTTCTTCATATACAAAATTACTTTGGGTTGTATCATGGAAATTGCAAATATGTATTTTGGAGACTGGATTTTGTTATATTGCTCCAGAAAGTGTTGATATTTGGTGTTTGTTTGTTTTGTTTTATCAGGTAGTTTATTGATTGGACAGAAACTAGTAACTCTGTCTCGCAAGCAGCAGCCCAAATATTAGATCTGTTTTTTGTTCTTGATGTTTTATTTTGTTCTTAACTGGGTAGTTTGGAGTCTTTCCCATATATGAGTGGTTCAGGGGCTATCCAGAGACTTTGAGTTTATACACAAATGTGCATGGAATTTGTACATAGAATCAAGAATTCTCCCTCTCTGGACCCCTCCTTTCTGAGATTCCTCCTATATTTCCAGCTAGATGTGGTTGCCTCAAACTTGGTCCTTTGATTCTTTAGGCCAGAGATACTGCAGGTTTGTAAATGACAATTTTACATGCTCCATATAGAATGGAAAGAGACCTGTCTCTAATTTAGAAGCCATGAAAATGAAAAATGCCTTTTATCCATACATTTTCTTTATCCAACTACTGACTGTCTCCAAAATCTTCTTTTGCTTTGCCTCCAACGCCTTTGGGTAGTTTTGTTGTTGTTGTTATTTTGTCTAGGGTATGCATCTGTTATCTATGCAAGTGTTACTGAATAGAAGCTTACTTGGTCATACAGGAACTGTATCACATTGACTCCCAGAAGAGGTTTTAACTGTGAATAAACAATCACAGCAACCATAACTGCATGGTAACCAGAGTAAATCACTCAAATGATTCTCGGGCTCACTCTACACAGCTATCGACTATATTGTCTCTTCTGAGTGCCTTGGCATGTACCATATCTGAGGGCTTACAGAATATCTTACTTACCAGTACAGAATGCTGAATAATATCAGGATACTAGAGTGAGTTTAAAATGGATGTTAGAGGAGGGAAATTATGAGAATCTGTTTTGGTCTTGAGACCAACTATGGCAGTGGCGATTAAAGCTTGTCACATCAAGATGTCTCATCAGTTTTTCTGCAGAAATTGTGACCAGTCGGGTTTTTGAAAAATCTGTGAACTTAATGGAAAAGCAGTGCAAGGTAGACTGAAGCAGATATTTCTGGGCCCCTGCAAAAATACCGTCAGATCCTAGCATCTCTGTGTATCTGTCCCTCAGCTTCTGCTATTCTGCTAAAAATTTGCATCTTTGATATTTTACAGAAGATTGGCTTTGAGATACAGGAGCAACCTTGTTAGAAGTGCCAAGTAATTTATGACCATGACCCACTTCCCACCCCTGCCTCTTAACCAATGAGTAACTGATGTGGGAGTAAAAAGGCCCACCTTCCTTAGTTGGAAATGCAAACTCTAAAGTATAATTTACATTCCAGAACTCCTGCAGAATTTAGCTGAGACTAGAACTTTACCTGACCCTGGGCCCTTGGTGGGTTTTACTGATCCATACTCTGCTTCCTCTGCTTCTTCATCAGTTTCTTTTGGGAGTACTTACTTACGAATTTACACACACTCAAATCCCTGCATCAAGGTCTGTTTCTGGGAGACCATGACCTAAAGCACTTCATACTTAGTGTATAGGTCCTCTAACAATGAATGAGCACAGTCAAGTATTGAAGACTGAGAGAGGACCTGAAGCCTCATAGAATTTGCCCCTGCATCATGACGGTGCCACATGCCAGCATAATACCCCAAATGACAGGTAAGACTAGCCACATACCAACAGATACAGCAACCAGTCCACACCAGCAGATACAGAAATCTACCAACTGTGGCAGATTTTAGCAGTGGTCTGAAGTATAACTCAAAGGGGAAAAGCTCCTAACCAACTGCCTGCATTACTCCAGAAGCATCTCCTGTTCAAGACTTCTCCCCCATTCCCTGCAAAAAGGCTGCAGAAAAGAGATGGAGAAGAAACTCCAACAGTTGAGAATTTGCCCAAAGTGACTACATTTTAATCTTCACTGTGCCTGAGATTAAAAAAAACAAACTTATATATAAATCTGAGTAGAAAAGACTTAGATCAGACTGAATATGCTGGAATACAAGAAAGAAGTTATTTATTCCGTGAAGACTTAAGTCATCAAAGCCATGTTCAGTTATATAAAATGTATTTATATTTTTACTTTTTCACATCTATACTTAGTGTTTATGTTTTTAATCCATGTAAATTTCCATTCGAGTAAAGTTTAAATTTTTTAAAGTAATTTCTACCACCTAATAGGGAGGCAAAAAATTTTACCCCATTAACAAAAAAAGAAAATAATGCTCAAGTGGTTAAATAACTTGCCTGAGGTCACAAACAAACCAGTTAATGCAAAAGACATACTCAAAACAAATTTTCTGACCCAATGAAGTCCAATTCTGCTTATCCTTGAAACTTGGAAGTGGCGTGAGACAATAATTGAAGGCTAGGCATGACAGTTAATTGATTCCTACACTTCCTTTATTTGTAGCTTGGTGCCCACAATGTATTAATTCACACTGCTTCCAGCAACCCGTGGGACCAAATATTATAATATTATCCGGATGGTTGTGGACATGTTCATGAAATGCACTGCTTACTTCTTCAGAGGAATACAGTATTCATCTAATATACCAGAGAGCTCCAACCCTTCCGGATGTTCCAATTCAGTTTTTAACAAACTTTTCTGTGCATGAGAATTACCTCCAGAGGTTTTAAAAGACATGTGTATCTAGAACACATCCCATCTCAGAGGTTCAGAATTAGTGCATCAGAACAAGTCTTGGCATCTATATGTTTAACTTTCTCTTTGGATGACTCTCATGCACAACAACGTTTGAAAACTGCTGCTTCTACTTGACTTGTCTAGTCCTGAACTCTGGTGTCAAATTTTGCCCCTCTCTTCCTTGCTCTTGGCTTCTCCTTCTTTGACTCCCATGATCCTGCCTCAGTTCATTACTGGATTTAATTCAGTAACTCCCCAGTGAATCTTACTTCTCAGCCTGAAACTATATGTGAGTATGCTAAGCTCTTATAACTTCTCAGATGACTTAGAGTAATAAATCAGACACTTGAATCTCTGTAGCATCCCAGCCTGAAGGTATCTTGCTTTCTTTTTCACTCTTAGGAGCAAACGTCACTTGCTCCAAACTGAAATTGGGTAGGCTAAGACATGGAACCTTTAGTTCGTCTCAGCACACGATGATTCTGCCAGACCACCATTTTCAAATGAAATGGGTTATGCTACAAAGGCAGCCCTATGACCTAAAGCCTTGTGCGAATGATTTTTGATCATATCATTTACCGTCCAGCTCTTCACTAGAGATGGAAAAATCTTATATCTCAAATAATATTAAACCTAATATTATGTGAAATCTAAAATTGCCCCATATAAAGTTCAGTAATGTTCTCATGTAATTGTATGACTTCAAAGATAACTTAGGGTCAACTCAGGTTCTTTAGAATTTGATACAAGAAAGTCCAGTCTTCACCTTGTACTTTGTGGTACAAATGAGAATGAGTCACAGAAACACATCTGTAACTCTTTAGCTATAAATAGAGTTCAAAGGATTCTAAAAGAATGGTTGTCAATAACTAGGCCACTTGATTGACAGGTATTTATGACTTCCTGTTTTGCACTTAACATTTTGAACTTGTAACGACTCCAAAGATAAAGTATACACTTCTGGTCTAATTTATTTATTCACATTGCCTTGTATCAAAATGCTTGGTAGTGTCTTTTAAAAGAGGTAAATTTTATTCAGTGAAGTAATCTTTGTGACATATTAGACAGAAATGGTAAAGGAATGGCCTCTCATTCTGTTATCAAAATCTGTCTTTTGTTCTACATTTTCAGCATTCTGCTTCTTGCCTGAATCACTTGATAATATTAGCATCTAGGAGTTTTGAGACAGTATAATGTGAAATCATGCTCATCTTGGAAAATAAAGTAGACAGTTTACTCACTTTAATAGTTCATATCTGTTATGGTATAGCTTAGTGCCTGGATGTACTGCTACGAGGCAGAGCTGAGAAGAAACAGGATGCTATGAACAGGAAGATCCCTATGTTTGAGTATTTATTTGTTTATTTACTGAGACCAAGTCTCGCTCTGTCACCCCGGCTGGGGTGCAGTGGCATGATCCCCGCTCACTGCAGCCTCTGCCCCCAGGTTGAAGTGATTCTCCTGCCTCAGCCTACCGAGTGTCTGGGACTACAGGTGTGTACACCCACGCCCAGCTAATTTTTGTATTTTTTAGTACAGAAGGGGTTTCACCATATTGCCCAGGCTGGTCTCAAACTCCTGACTTTAAGTGATCCACCCACCTCAACCTCCCAAAGCGCTGGGATTACAGGCATGAGCCACTGCGCATGGCCTATATTTGAATATTTAAAGTCTGCTTCTGGCCGGGCGCAGTGGCTCACGCCTGTAATCCCAGCACTTTGGGAGGCCGAGGTGGGTGGATCACCTGGGATCGGGAGTTTGAGACCAGTTTGACCAACATGGTGAAACCCCATTTCTACTAAAAATAGAAAAATTAGCTGGGCATGGTCGTGGGCGCCTGTAATCCCAGCTACTCAGGAGGCTGAGGCAGGAGAATCACTTGAACCCAGGAGGCAGAGGTTGCAGTGACCTGAGATCACGTCACTGCACTCCAGCCTGGGCGACAAGAGCAAAAATACATCTCAAAAAAAAAAAAAAAAGAAGGAGAAGGAGAAGGAGAGGGAGAAGGAGAAAGCATGGCAAATTCAGAGGAATTGATTCTACTGCCTCCTATCCCTGCCTCAACACCAGCTGTGGCTGTTACCCAGGGTATTATCAATGCAGCTAAAACCTCTGGATTGCCAACTTTGCCCAGGAGGACAGGCAAGAAAGATTTTCATAAAGTTTCTTCTTCCTTCTGCAGGGAAAATAATCATATTCACCATTAACTTTTACAGTTGTTTTGCAACTGTGTTATGCCACCCTGGTCTACAATAGTCTCAATTGTTTCCAAAGAGATTCCATTACACATTTTTTTTTAATTCTAAAAAAGGCAGTGTCGGCCGGGCGCGGTGGCTCACGCTTGTAATCCCAGCACTTTAGGAGGCCAAGGCGGGCGGATCACGAGGTCAGAAGATCGAGACCACAGTGAAACCCCGTCTTTACTAAAAATACAAAAAATTAGCCGGGCTTGGTGGCGGGCGCCTGTAATCCCAGTTACTTGGGAGGCTGAGGCAGGAGAATGGCATGAACCCGGGAGGTGGAGCTTGCAGTGAGCCGAGATTGCGCCACTGCACTGCAGCCTGGGCGACAGAGCGAGACTCCGTCTCAAAAAAAAAAAAAAAGGCAGTGTGAGTAAATGAGTATACAAATATACATACTTTAACCTTGAGTAAAATGTTCCATTTATAATGCCATTTTAGTATATAATGAAATGAGAAAAAAAGTAGAATTTATAACTATAAAAACTAAGTGATAGGCCAGGCATAGTAGCTCACACCTGTAATCCCCCATTTAAGTGGCCAAGGTGGGCAGATTACTTGAGCTCAGGAGTTCGAGACCAGCCTGGGCAACATCGAGAAACTCCGTCTCTACAAAAAACATGAAAAAATTTAGCTGGGCATGGTGGCACACACCTGTAGTTCCAGCTACTTCAGGGGCTAAGGTGGGAAGACTGCCTGAGCCCAGGAGTTCAAGGCTGCAGTGGGCTGTATCCAAGCCACTGTACTTCAGCCTGGGTGACAAAGTGAGACCCTAACTAAAAAAAAAAAAAAAGGGAAAAGAAAGAAAGAGAGAGAAAGAAAGAGAGAGAAAGAAAGAAAGAGAAAGAAAGAAAGAAAAAGACATAAGTGATAAATACCCCAAAAACCTGCATGATATGAAAAAATGCAATTATCAAGGAAAATTATAAGATTGTGGCTACTTTTGTTACAAAATATTTCAAATGTACAGATAATAGAACATTAATTTACTCACCATACAGATTTCACAGATGTTAATATTTTATCATATGATATTTTAATCTCTAGGTTTTTGATAAACCAAAATGCTTCAGATAAACTTAAATCTTTTATCATTTCCTACACTCCTTGAAGTAACTACTTCCTCAAGTTGAATATATATTCTAGTGCATATTTTTACCACAAATGTGTTTATTTAATAACCATATATAAAGTGTCCTTTTATTCACATAGAAGGTATCATATTGTTGTTAACTTTTTTTCCTAAAACTGTTTTGGTTTTTTGTTTTGTTTTGGTTTGAGACGGAGTCTCGCCCTGTTGCCCAGGCTGGAGTGCGGTTGCACGATCTTGGCTCACTGCAACCTCTGCCTCCCGGGATCAAGCGATTCTCCTGCCTCAGCCTCCCAAGTAGCTGGGACTACAGGCACATACCACCAAGTCCGGATAATTTTTTGTATTTCTAGAGAGATGGGATTTTACTGCATTAGCCAAGATGGTCTAGATCTCCTGACCTCATGATCTGCCTGCCTTGGCCTCCAAAAGTGCTGGGATTACAGGCATGAGCCACTGCGCCTGGCCTCTAAAACTGTTTTGAAATTAATTCATGTTGATAAAACTCACAATGTATTCTTTCATTTTTACATTGATGGACTTTGATCATTTCTAATTTTTCACCATACACTCAATGCGGTTAAAAAAGATCCATATATATTTTGTTTGGTTGGTTGGCTTTTGGGTTCATACAAAGGTCTTAAAAGTGGAATTGCTAACTCATTGCTGATACTCAGTCAGCCTTACTACCAAATAGCTCTCTAAATTGTTACCAAATTTAATCTCATGGAGAGAATACATGAGATTTTCTGTTCCTCTATATTCTTTCCAATCTTAATATTGTCAGTTTTTGACAATATGATGGGCTAGATATATCTCACTGTAGTTTTAATTTTTATTTCTCTGACTGCTCACAAGGTTGAGCATCTTTACAAAAGTTATTTCTTCTGTGAGCTGCCTGTTCATACTCTTTGCCCTTATTTCAATGGGTTGCTTCTACTTTGTGTAAATTATTTATCAATTTCAGGCTCTATCTCTCTGCTCAGTTGCATGTTTTACAAATATTTACTCCCAATCTGAAGCTTGATTAAAAAAAAATTAGATATGATCACATTATCAATGTTTTCCTGTATTATTTGTAAATTTTGTGACTCAAGAATCCCTTACTACCTCACTATCATAAAGAAGGTCTTCTATAGTTTTTTTCTAAGAAACTTATAGTGACACTTACATGTATATCTTTATTCCTTTTAGAATTTATTTTTGTGTATAGTACCAAGTAGGAGTCAAATTTCATTTTATTTTTTTTGTGCATAGATAACTAATTATCCCAGCACCATTTACTGAATACTCACTTCTTTTACCAATGCTTTCTGAAAGCGTCTCGTGTATATAACATGCTTTTGTTATATGCTTGTTTCTGGGCTCTGCCTTCTGTTTTCTTGATATGCCATTCTCTCCAAGACAACGCAGATGATGACTTTTCCAAATAATAACTTAAAGGTTTTATAAGATGTTTTAGCCCAAACTCCCCAGATAAAAATTTGGATCCCATCAGAATAACTTTTCATGGAATTTTCTTTAATGGCAGCATGTAGCAGAGGGACATATAGGGCTATCGACTCCAACAGTCCTGGGCTAGCTACAGCTGGCGAGAGGCTGTCAACAAGTGGTTAACTCAATGTACTTATCTGTAAAACTGAGAGAAAGAAAAATAGTCCCCTGTCTGCCTATAGTCTATTACTTTGCCTATTTCCTTCCCTTCACAGCCTTGTCATAATAAGCTATAATTATTTAGCTCATTTGTTTGTTTACCTATTTGTCTCTACACATACACAAGAATATACAAGTCTATTTACTATTATACTTCCAGCACTACTATAGTGCCTGATATATAAGATATATAACTCATAAATATATGTTAAATGACAAACATGAAGTAATGAATTACTAAATTTAAAGGAATATGTTATAATGAAAAAAGCAAAACAACTTAATAAATTTGCTATGAATGTACATGTTGCAATTCTGGAAGTTGTTTCAACCATATTTGGAACCCTGTATTTTAAAGAGACAGGAGTTATAAACTTTAAAACATTTTAAGAATACTGTAAACCTCATGATTATTTCTTACTAAGGTGACTGATATTGACTCCACCTCCTAAAAATATTGAGAGGTGGGAAACTGCAACATGGGTTGCAATGTCCATGTAAAGTCACTGAGCAAACCCCTGAAAAATGGATAGGATACAGACAAGCAGAAAGAAGTTGTCAAGATGCTATCAATAAATTATAGCAGCAGAAGAAAGGCTCTCATCTGGTAATGAACACAGAATGGGTGAGATAAGAATTTAACCAATGGATCAGTAGATATGGAAAAAATGTGAAGCAAAGTTATAGCATTTTACCCACTAAAACATTTCCCTTTTTGGCAAATTATTTAACAAAAAAGAGAAAGGCATTAATATTGTGCTTAAAATGTGTCTTTTTGATAAGCAAATTAGGTGATAGGTTAAAATTCTGTATTTATATCAGAATAAAAACAACAACATTAAAACTTCCTTGACCTGCAATCTAAAAGAAACCAGCTCTTCTGTTGGATTTCCACTACTTCCTGCTTCCTGGTAGGATGTGCTCTGAGTATTCTAACAGTGCTACTAAAGTAAAGGGATAATTGGATTTTTCATATTATTTTAACATTGACTCTAAGTATCAAATTAAAATTCAATACTGACTTTCAGTATCAAATTAAATTAGCTTAAATGGGCTGAATTTTATGAAACCAAAGATTTATTTCTAAGTGTAAGACCTAAACTGAGTTTGATTTTTACAAAGTCCATATTTTAATTCAAAACTTGGCTCTTTATCCATTGCCCAGATCAAAGTATATTTTAAATTTGTTTAATATTAAGAATATTGTGGTATTTCATTAAAGTAAGTGGATGAAGATTATGTAGTGAACTCTGTCACCTGATTAATTAGAGATTTGTCAATATCATTAGCATTTGCATTTTTGCTGAGTATAGAAATCTATCCACTTTTCAATTGTCCTTTCTTGGTTCTCTTTCTCTTTCATTAGTCTAGTGGTCCCTTGACTAATGTCTTCTGTTTGCACCAAAGCATTCATCTGGCTAAAGTTCAAGTTCTTAAAAAAAAACAATTATCGACAAAAACTTAATCTAAAGGAGACAAAGAAGCTTGACTTTTATTAAGTATGGTTAAGGATTTTTACTCTAGTAGGAAGTTAACAGTCTCATGATGTTAGCAAAAGGTAAAACTTTGAAAAAACTTTTTAATTTAACTCATCAAATGCTGCTAGAAAGCAATGAAAGGGACTTTTCTTAAGCAGGTGACCTAATCAGGCTAAAGTTCTCATCTCTACACATTGAAACTATTTTTATATCAGGCATATTTAAATAGAATTATCATGCAATAGATGTCAACTTCCCCATTATAGGAAATGAGATTGAACAAAAATAAAAGTAATTTTAGGTACTATATAAGTAAAGTTCGAGCAAACCTCAAACCAACACTTCAAGAAAGAACTTTCTGGAAGCAATTTTATTATCCTCAAATTGATAATACAATCAGTATGGTGACCTGACTGTAGAACTAAATGATTCTTAGCGACCTCCATGTTTTTACCGTAAGGATCTCTTGCCAAATATTTTTTTCTGATTTCCTTTTGTGTTTGTCAAATATATTACTAATTCTTTCTAAATAAGCAGAGCCCTCCCAACACTCATTCCATGTAAGGTGTAGTGCTAGAATTGTGAGAAGTGACATACCAATGGTTTGAAGGGGAAATGAGAAGAAAAGGAAAGGAAAATAATATTGCTAGAGACCATACCCTATTTGAAATGGAGATAAAATTTCCCTCATGGTTTCTTTTCATTGTTACCCTCTTATGAAGGCCATAATAAGAACTAGAATTCATCTTTTGTGACTCTGAATTCAGTGTTCCCTTCCACTATACCAGAAAGCATTTGTAAGTCTGACCAGAGTTGTCCCTTGATTTTCTGTTAATGTATTTAGAGTAGTCAGAGTCAGAAAGTAGCTGAGAATATAACTCAAAGATTTTTGGGTGGAAAAAAGTTTGACATTATGTAATCTATAGTTACCTAGAGTGAAAATTTAAGCTACATTGGCATTATGGTATGGGAGGAACAGTGCGATATTTCTAAGCTTCAGATTTACTATTCTAATTAGTTTTCAATGCCTAAATCACAACAATTAAGGAAAATTTCAGGAAGTATACGGTATAAAATACCCATTTTAATTTGAATATCAAAACAAATGTATATAAAATACCTGTTCTACGAAAATACTTAAAATATTTCCAAAATTAGCTACAGATGAACAGTTGACAGTTGTGTACTCTAAAATTTGCTCCTTTTAGAAATCTATAGTTTTTAGTATCAAACTTTAAAGGAATATTCGGGGATAATCATCAAGTTAAACATAATGCCTTCAGTTGGGTAAGGTTATTAATAAACACCATGATTTCACATTTACTAAAATCATGTCATTTTTCCAACTTTTTCTGAAATTGGTATGGAATAAAGATATGGCATGCTGATATAGACTCTCCGAAAACAACAGTAGCAACAAAAGTGTCCTGACTCGCAGCAATTGTCAATTTCCACAGTGTACAAATTCCCACCATGGATGAATTCAAGCTACCACCACCACATTACTAAAATTTTCGTGGCATGTTTTTCCTTTCTTAAATAAGGAAGTAAAATTTCCTATTTTGTAAGACATGTGCAAACTATTATTTAAGAAATCTCTCCTAATCTGAGAAAAAGACACTAATGAGAGAGAACATCCCTCATCAAATGATAAAATGTATTAAATGTATTATAAAGATACATGAATTAAAAGATTGTGGCACTGGCCTAAACATAGATAGATGAATTAAAGAGACTAGATCAGGTTTCCCACATTAGGTGCAATTGAAATGCTTTCCCTCCCCCACCCCAAGAAAAACACATGGGCAAATACTCATCAAAAATACGACTTTTTAATCCATCTCCTAGAGATTTACAACCCATTTTAGTACATTAAAGAGTCTGAAAAGTATTACTCTAGAAATCCATTTATGGAGTCCCAAATTTTCCATACTTACATGATCATTCATTTTTTTCTGAAGATAATTTCTAAAATTATCTTCCAAAGAACACTACTTGGAACATGCCAGAATAGAGAATCTACTAATTCACCCAAGTGTGTATGGGAATATAGAATGTGAAAACTGTTGAGAGAAAACTTAATTAGCCAATAAGGCATAGTAGGAAGAATAATGACACCAGGAAAACTGACTAATTGTATTTAAAAAAAATGTAAGAAAGCAACAGCAGCTAGTTTTCTAACATTTCTTATACCGAAATAAATTTCAGGCAAATCAAAATTTAAAATATAAAAACTAAAACTTTGAAAGAAAAAAATTCAAAATACTGGCTAATATGCCTGGGCACAGTGGCTCCCAACTTCAATCCCAGCACTTTGGGAGGCAGGTGGATCACCTGAGGTCAGGAGTTCAAGACCAGCCTGGCCAGTATGATGAAACCCCATCTCTACTAAAATTTACAAAAATTAACTGGGAGTGGCAACATGTGCCTGTAATCCCAGCAACTTGGGAGACTGAGGCAGGAGAATCGCTCGGGCCCGGGAGGCAGAGGCTGCAGTGAGCCAAGATCAAATCACTGCACTCCAGCCTGGGTGACAGAGCGAGACCCTGTCTCAAACAAACAAACAAACAAAACTGATTGATATGTTTAAAATCTCAGGAAAAGAAAATCTTTCTTGGCCTAACACTAAAGAAATAAACTAAAGAAAGCTATAAATATCACCAGATAAAAATTAAAACTTCTCTACACCATAAATAAAGATAAAATATAAATTTTAAATGGCTAAAACTATTTGAAATACAAATGACATAGCAAGGGCTCTCACATATCAATAGTGAGGCCCTTCCAGTGTTCTTCAGTTCAAGTTACTCAGCATGCTAATGAACCATTGTATTAGTTTGCTTTCACACTGCTGATAAGATGGACCCGAGACAAGGTAATTTATGAGGAAAAAGAGGTTTAATGGACTCATGGTTCCATGTGCCTGGGAAGGCCTTGTAATCATGGTGGAAGGTGAAAGGCATGTTTTACAGGGCAGCAGGCAAGAGAGAGAATGAGAATCAAGTGAAACGGGTTTCCTTTTATAAAACTATCAGATATTATGAGACTTATTCACTACCATGAGAATAGTATGAGGGAGACCACCCCCATGATTCAATTATCTCCTACTGGGTCCTTCCCATAATAATGAGAATTATGGGAGCTACAACTCAAGATGAGATTTGGGTGGGGACATAGCCAAACCATATCAGCCATATTCTGCTTATCATGTTCTGAGCCCTGACACCATCTTGGTTGTATCTGTACTCATTTCAGAATTTAATTAACATTAACATTTCTTCTTTTATAAATTTCATGGTATATTCCAATGCCTGTTTTTCTATTCGTTTCCTTTTACTATTGATAAGTGAGGGCCCTTTCTTTGTCATTTGTATTTCAGATAGTTTTAGCCATTTAAAATTTATATTTTACCTATATTTATGCTGTAGAGAGTTTTAATTTTTATCTGGTGATATTTATAGCTTTCATAGTTTATTTCTTTAGTGTTAGGCCAAGAAAGATTTTCTTTCCCAAGATTTTAAATATATCAATCAGTTTTGTTTTGTTTTGTTTTGTTTTTGAGACAGGGTCTCACTCTGTTGCCCAGGCTGGAGTGCACTGACTTGATCTTGGCTCACTGCAACAGGTTCAAGTGATTCTCCTGCCACAGTCTCCCAAGTAGCTGGAATTACTGGCACATGCCACCACTTCTGGGGTCAGAAGTTTCTCTGACCTATGCCTGCCTTACTGCCCCACTTTCTCTCCTGAAGCAAGTCATAAGAACCAGAATTCCTCTTCCTCAAGGTGTGAAATAGAAAGTAGAACCTCTCTTATCCAAAGCAAGGCATAAAACCTAGTCCTTTCTCCTTTGTCCCTTGAAGACTCTCATTCCAGAGGGGTGCTGTCCTATAACCAGGAGGAAAAGATGCTACACAGAGAGACAAAAAAGAATCTGACCAGACAGGCATTGCTGGGTTTCCCCACTCAGTCTATGTATTAGGCAACTCTTGCATTGCTGTAAAGAAATATCTGAGACTGGGTAATTTACAAAGCAAAAGTTTTAATTAGCTGATGGTTCTGCCAGCTGTACAGGAAACACAGTTCCAGCATCTGCTTCTGGGGAGGCCTCAGAAGGCTTTTACTCATGGCAGGAGGCAAAGCGGGAGGAGGCACATCACATGGCCAGAGCAGAAGCAAGAGAGAGAGAGAGAGACCAGATCTTGTGCGAACTCAGGCCAAGAGTTCACTATCCCCAAGGGGATGGCCCAAGCCATTCATGAGGGATCCGCCCCCATGATCCAAGTATGTCCCACCAGGCCCCACCTCCAATACTGAGGATTATATTTCAGCACGAGATTTGGGTGGGGACAAATGCCCAAACTATATCAGTTTATTACTATTAGATCATACCCTGTTGTTCAATCACATGTATGAATAGCTATTTATTCTTCATCAAACCTATGCATAGAAATAAACAATTTTCCCTGAGTCTTTAGGTCTTCATTTCTGAAGTTTCCTGTGTCACATAACACTTTGATTAAATCAATTTGTTTCATCATTGTACCTTTCGCCTGTTAACCTGTCTTTTGTATTAGGAGTGTTGGCCTTAACGCTTATGATGGGCAAGGTGCTTGACTCATGGAACCTCTTTGTAGTGAAAAGAGAAAAAAAATAAGCAAATGTATTTACAAAAGCCTTCAGGGCATATAATGATCTGCAAGTAACAGGGTGATTGCTTTTACACTGGATGATCAAGGAGAGTGACTCTGAAGAATTGTCATTTAAGCTAAGACCTGAATGATAAAAAGGGATTCAGACAAGAAGTTAACAAATAAAAAACTCTGATTTTATCCTAGATGTAATGGGATTCCACTGTAGAGATTTTTAAAATAATATAATTTCCATTTTAGAACCATCATTGCAGCTATTGCATTGAGACTATGTTACATGGGGGCAGGAGTAGGATAAGAGAGACCTATCTGAAGCCTCTTGCTCTAGACTGTGTGAAATCTTGGACTAGGGTAGCAATACAAGGTATGGAGAAAAGTGAGGGGCATTTACTTATAATATATGAGTAAAATTTATAGTGCTTGCTAATTAATTAGATATGGGGATGACACCAAAAAATGATTTTTTTAAAAGCTTGATAATTTTTATTTGAGCAAGTGGGAGGAAGAGTGTGATACTGACTACACGGGAAAGACCTAGAGCTCATTGTGTGGTATGAGGTATTTATTAGTAAACAATACTTCTGTTTTGACCTGTTATGTTTGACATGTCTATTTCATATCCAAGTAGGGATACTAACCAGGCAAATGCATATATTATGTTAGAGTTTCAGGAGAGGTCAGGTCTAGAGAAATGAATTTTAGAATCGCATAATTATTTAGAGCAAGAAACAAGAGCATGATTACCAACAAAGCAGGGCAAGTTGAACAGAGCTTATTCACAGGGCACACCAACATCAGAGATTGACCAAGGGAAGGGAAAACAAGAATCTGAGTCCTAGCTGTGCAGTCTTCCAACTCTATGACTTATTCAAATTAGCATCACCACTCCTCAATCTTCTCATTTTAAAATGGGGATAAAACATAATAAAAACTACCAAGGCTGGTTGGAGAATTAATGGGGATAATTCCAAGTAAAACACATAACAACATCCCCAAAACACAGTAGGGTTCAAAAATTGTCCTCCATTAGTTTATCTGCCAAAATATCCATAGTTTTAATAGAAAAAAAAGTGGAAGCAGCCAAAATTATTTTTTAAGTAATAAAATAACTTTCAACAATCAGTGAAAACAAAGCTATATGCAAGTTGAGGAAAAGAAAAGAACAGACAGAAATAATTCTAAGTTGGTATTAAATTAGTAGTTACATGTAGAAAGCTATTCAAAGAAAGAAAATTAGATTACAGGTTCTAACCAAAGATTTTTTTTTTTTAATTATAAGGGAGTAAATCCAGAAACTTTTTTTTTTTTTTTTTTTTTTTTTTGAGACAGAGTCTTGCTCTGTCGCCCAGGCTGGAGTGCAGTGGCACGATCTCGGCTCACTGCAAGCTCTGCCTCCCATTCACGCCATTCTCCTGCCTCAGCCTCCAGAGTGGCTGGGACTACAGGTGCCTGCCACCACGCCCATCTAATTTTTTTTTATTTTTTTAGTAGAGACGGGGTTTCACTGTGTTAGCCAGGATGGTCTCGATCTCCTGACCTCGTGATCTGCCCGCCTCAGCCTCCCAAAGTGCTGGGATTACAGGCTTGAGCCACCGCGCCCGGCCCCAGAAACTTTTAAATGAGAAAGAATATCAGAATGTAACTGGATGGTATCATAAAGGCTTCTATCTTAGGACAATTGAAATGTTAAAATCTGCCACAGAGCAGGCCTCTACATTAATTACTATACTTCCATGTAACATTTAGCCAATAGTAAGTGTTTGCCATGGAGTTCTAAAATTCAGAGAAGAGGGTTATTTTGCGATTTCTATTGAATTCTCCTTTAAATTCTCCCCATTCATAACTTAATTTTTATTACTTTGTGGGTTATAGGAAATAAAGCACTGAATGCCTTAAATAAAGAAACAGATCTGACTACATTTTTATTATTTCATTATTTCACTGCAGGAAGAAAAAGCATTCATAAATAAATACTTTTTTTGCAAATCTACATGTCTCAAGGCAACTAAAAAAATCAGGACTTGGGATATTCTAAATGTTCTTAATGAAGCAAATATAATCAATTGCTTTTTGAATCAATATTTCAACAAAATAATGATAAGATAGACTTGAATTCTCTTGCTTCTTTGCTTTGTCTAAATCTCTTAGAAAAATATTGTTTTTTCTCCCTTCATTCACGAATAAAATAATATCCCCCAGAGCAGGCACGGTGGCTCACGCCTGTAATCCCAGCACTTTGGGAGGCCAAGTCAAGAGATTGAGACCATTCTGGCCAACCTGGTGAAACCCTATCTGTCCTAAAAATACTAACATTAGCTGGGCATGGTGGCACGCTTCTGTGATCTCAGCTACTCAGGAGGCTGAGGCAGGAGAATCACTTGAACCCGAGAGGTGGAGGTTGCGGTGAGCCGAGATCGCAGCACTGCACTACATCCTCGCGACAGAGTGAGACACCGTCTCAAAAAAGAAACAAACAAAAATCTCCCACCGCCAAGAGTGACACAGAATTGAAGAAAAGACAAAAAACCCTGTATCTATGTAGTCACTTATGTGCAGCTGCTGAACTCTCCAAACAACAGCTGAGCAATTATGACTATCACCCTTGTATTCTAGAACACAGTCTGAAAATCATTTGTATTTAAGTTAAAGCTTCAGTGCTTCTGCTATGTGTTAATTCCCCCCCTTCCCTTCATCATCCCTTCCCCCTTTTACTCCCCACCTGACCCACTGCTTCCCTATTTCTCAATACAAAATTTTATCAAACCTGTTCAGCATATTTTTCCTGTAGGGGAAGCAATGCTAAAGTTTATTGCCTGTACAGTTATTTTAGCAAACTTAAAAATACCTATCAGCTCAGAGTTTTCTATCACAAGTAAATTTTGAAGGCAGTTAATTCAAATCTTAATGTGTTTCTGAAAATATTGGTGATTCAATTCTCAGCCCGTATTTTCAAGCTTCTTCCATACATATTTCTTATAAATATTAAAGTAAGGGACATAGGATTTTGAATTTCACATCATTGCAGATAACCAGGGAAATTGCAAACTGCTTCAAGAATTATTTGGAAACTCTATATGATGATCTATGAATTTATTCATGTGCATTTTATACTCCTCTCATTTGAAAGAATTTTTTAGTCTGTACCATTCTATCCTTTGATCTTGAAGTTACATTCTTACAGATTAAATGGGATAGACCCCTTCTTTCGCGTTCACCTTTCTTATCGTTATACTCCATCAAAATGAGAAAGCCATAAAAAGCTTCAAACTCTAGTTAAAGCACAGAAAGCTTTGTGTCTGGGGTTCATCAAATGTGGTGATTGACTCCTAGCACAGTGATAGTCTCACTCTCCTCCTGGCACTGGCCAGTCATGTCATTCATTTATCCCTGTTTCCAAATACCTTTCCATTTCTTCTCAACAGCAAAAGGAGAGGAGAGGAGAGGGGAGAGGAGAGGAGAGGGGAGAGGAGAGGAGAGGGGAGAGGGGAGAGGAGGGGAGGGGAGGGGAGGGGAGGGGAGGGAAAAAGGAAAGACATAGGCCATGCTTTTTTATAGAAAGAATAAAGAAGTTACAGACATTTATAGAATACCACATATCACTGACTCTTTATAACAACTATATGGCCTCCTTATTTCCATGTTACATATCCAGAGTTCAGGAAATTGATTGCCAGAGGGTCTGTACAATATACCAAAGGTCACATATTTAGAAAGTAGGAAACTGAAGGATCAGGCCTTAAGGTCAGATCTGACAGATTCCAAAGCCCAAACATTTTCAGTTTGTCTTCCTTGGGATGTTTTCATTTGCAAATGGAACAGTAGAGAATTCTCTCTTATTTGCCCAACTGTATAGGTCATGCTTTGCATGTTTGGATGACATTGCTACCCACCAGGGGAGCTGCAAACAGCATTAATTTGGGGTAACATTGATCAAAAAATGCCACAGAAGTTTGTCTGGCACTGTCTCTTCAACATTCTCCATCCCACTCCAAGAGTCTAAGGGAATTACAGTGGCAAGAACTACTAAGAGTCAGCCATTGGTGAGAGCTGAGGGGGAATGAAAGAGCTGAACTAGAGTCAAAATAAGTGTGCAGTGGTAAAATCCTGCAGACACCGTGTGAACTGTGCATGAGTACCCATTGAGAAAGTAAGTGCTTGAATTACTGCCACAGTGAGGGCATCAATAGTGGTCAACTGGCCTCAGCCAAAGAGCTTGGGAAGACAGTTCTGAAGCCAAGATAGGTAAAATGACATGTGTTCTTTGATCTAATCCTGTCTCCCCCCTCACAGACTGGATTAATAGAAATGTAGACCATTCTTGATTATTTGAAAGCCCAAACTTGTGGGGGGTGAAGGTATGATTGAAGTTTTCACCTGAACTGCACTGACATTTTGATAGCTGAAAATGATCACAGAGTATTGAAAACTCCCACAAATGTTAAGGAGACAGAAAGAAAGATTAACTATCACAGTTGGAAATAGGCAATGGAGAAAAAATTAAACCTCATGTTTGTATCCATGAAACTTCTGCTTCTACAGGAAATTATTATATTATTATTTGAATCCTCAGAACTAACCAGTGAAGTGGATATACCGTTTTTGTCACTTTTCAGCCTGGGTAGTTAACATCCAGAGAGGTAGAAGAATTTGCCAAATTAACAGTTAGTAAGGACAGAACCCTGGCCCCAGAATCTGCTGCAAACAATTATTCCATGCTGCTCTAAAAGAGGTTAACAACACACACCCCCAAACAGTTTTCCAGTTTGAACTGTGTTTAGATTAACTGTCCTCAATTATATACTCTTATACAATGATCAGAGAAGATATCTACAAAGAAATTTTTATCTTCCTGGAAAATATGTGTGATGTAAAAAAGAAGACATACATAATATCACACATATTATTCACATAATATGAATATAACATACCCTCACACAAATGAATTCACAAAACTATATCATCTTCTCAACATTTTTGACAGTGGGAGGTAGGGCAGGAGATACGAGTTATCAGTGATTTTTCCGGCTTTTTTATACTACGTTTTATAATTTCCCTAAATTAATTTTATAATTGTAAAAATTAAGAGATCTGGGAAGAAGCCTATTCTGCTAGTCTGCCATACATTTTTGTGCATATTGTATAACAAGCATCATAATGTATTTGTTTAGCTTATTTTGAGACTGGCCCAAGTAGATAAAACGTTTTAAAGCTTAGATGTTTATAAAACAAGTAATTTAATCCAGTAAGAAAGATTTTTAAATGTGTCTGAGTAATTTTCAATTGTTTTTAGATTTAAAACTTCCATTTCACCTCTTAAAACCTAATGCCACTTTTTGACATCGTCATGATGCCAACTTCTTACGTATGTTTATCTTAATCAGATATTTCAATTATTCATATGATTTTCAGTAAATATTCTTACTCTATAGAGTTCTGTGAGAGTTAAAGGAGGTGTAAATTCTATCAGCAGCTTTTTCTAAAGTGACAAAACATGAAAGCCAAACTTACGAAATCCCCAATACTACAAGATAGAATTGTAGCCTTCAGTTGAGCATGAAGTGAACACACATTTCACATTTCACACACTGAATTAACGAAATCCATTCACACACGTCACAACCACACAGTAAAGCTACTGGGGCCTCTTGCAGCTGTCTGGAAGCCACTGAAAAGCGATTACAAGTCAGAAAGCAGTGAGAGGCACTGAAAGTCCTTTTGTTTTAATGCCACATTCCTTTCCAGGGTCCCTCAGATTCATTCTCCATTATGCAGTATGTTTGATAAAGATCCCCCTGCATGTAATACCCCTCTGAGGTAAGAAAAGGAATACAGTAAGAACCATTTGGACAATCGTCTTATTGCAAATTCCCCATGCAATTCTGCTGACAGGACAGAACATCTGGCAAAATCATTTTAATTAGACCAAATCTACCCTGCAAAGCACGCTTCAGGAAGGCAGCAGACCTTGAGATCCATGGGTGTTCAGACAGCACTAGGAAGGGGAGTGCTCAAGCAAAGTATTCCGAGAATAGAGAGAATTGAAACATACCTGGCTTCAAACTCCTGGGCTCAAGCGACCCTCCTGCCTCAGCACCCCGAGTAGCTGGGACTACAGGCGTGGGCCACTGTTCCCGACTTTCCCTGAGCATTTTTGAAGGACTTGACATCACAGTATTAATGGATAGAGAAGGTTCTAAAAATTATCAAATTATATACAACGGAGGTAATACTATTATTATATACTGTGGCCTCCCCTGTCCTGGATCCTGTATGAAACAGTAACTGGAGGTTAACTTTAAGCTTGTGCCAAGAAGTAGTTTTATTAAAACAGTAGTTGTCTGAAATATGCTTCTTCGGGGAATTTTCTCTCCACGACCCGTACTCCATTTCCTTTGACCTCTATGCAGTCTTTTCTCCTTGCAGTTTTATGGTCTCATTAATGACACTATTTATTTATTTTTCCTTCTCCTAAGGAATTCCTAATTTAATTATATGACTTTCTGTATAACCTTTGTATTTAAAGATAGGAAGTATAAAGGCTAGCTACAGAAATTTGCTGTGCCATATTTAAATTAATCCAATATAATTTAGTCTTAGGGAACTCAGTTACTAACAGATAACACATCATATATTTTCTCTTCTCTCTAATGTATAGCTTTTGTTAAATTTCAGGTTGGAAACATGATTCAGGAAACGAAATTCAGAGAATAATGCTTATTTAGAGGAGACATCAGAAAGATTTGGGGAACAGAATATATTAAATAAGAGAAAAGAGTAAAGTAGCTCATAGTTTGTGAGTAGAGAAAATGACAGCATTGTGAAACCCTTATTCTACAAAGTGTGAAAGCAAACACCACCTCATCCTACATATGATTAAGGGTGAGAATTAATTGGATTAAAATTTTGTACAGTATACTGGAATTTAGAGGAAAAATGGGAAGCAGCTCACAGGATGAAAAGTTGATGGTAAAATTGTTACAACAGGACATCTTAAGTGTATATGACTACATTTTTCAGACACCAAAACTCTAGTATTGCAAACCAAATAATAAAAATTAATGTGTATGCATCTTACAGTCTTCAACAGTTCAATAGCCTGTCATAAGAAAGACAAAGAAAAGCTGGTTTGCCCACTGTGATGACAACTTTTTCTAGATGATTAAAGAAACAAATACCCACTAAACATAAAACATTTCTGAGAACAGCTGGCTAACTTTATAGCTCTCTGTAACTCACATCTTTTAACACCAAGATTTAGTGTCTGAAGACTTATAAAAAACGATGAATAGGCAAAATATACAACAGTGAACACGGCCTAGTCTTGTAGCAGATCAGGCCATTCATCCATAAAGCACTTTATGATCATGTAAACAATTTAGGATCATCGAGGATCTTAGAGTTTAGCTAAATGCAACTAACTGAAATCTCTGACTCTCCAGTACTCTGGCTCTGGAACTTTAAAGGTTCAGTATAAGGTCTGGGTAGTATTTTATCCTTAACATTAAATCTTAAATTACTACCTGTTGAACATTCCCATCCTCTACCTGTTTCCTAGTGTCTTGAAATTCTTTGTTTTCTAGTCATCTTTTCACAAGGAAGTAAGCCAAATTAAAGGTTTTCGTTTCTACTTGTCCCCTGTAAAAGTAATTGTGAGATGGGGTTATATTAAATTTCTTGATGGATGACTTCTGAAATGTTTGTGTGCTCATTCCCCTCTGATTTTAGAACCAATTACTCCCCCCACACACTTTTTTCTTTTTTTGTGTAGGACAGACAATTTGACATAGATTCTGCATAATAAGGGGGACATTCTATATCCCATGATCTACCAGCCTGATGTTTATCTACATTCTATATCCCATGATCTATCAGCCCAATGTTTATCTACACTTTTTAAGAATTTCAACATTGAAAGTCGCAGAGGAAAAAAAAATGTTATTTTCTAGCGTTAAAAACTCCATAACCAAGCAAGGCAGGAATATCAATGGCAAAAGATGGCTTAGCATTTAGTTTATGAAGGATTAGCTGATTTTGCCATAAAGAGGTACTTTTTAATGTTCACCTGAAAAATAAGATGCTGAGGAAAGAGTAAGGTGAGTGACGACAGAGTTACTGCCCAGACACTGGAAAGTATGGGAATAGAAATTTAAGTGCAAAATACCTCCAGACCACCCACCACCCACTCCATCCACCAAGAATAAAGCAGCCTCTGAGGAGGGCACAAAGCCCATGGACAGCCAGGAGCTAAGAAGAGAAGTCTGTTGCAACGACCCAGACTTGAACTTAGAGGAGATAAAAGGAGAGCTGTGATAACTACATTCAATCACTGCAACTCCAGAGAACATTAGTTAACAGAAAGCATCATCAACATCAGGTTTCCTGAAGAGTCTTTGGAACAATGTCCCTATAAACATAGGATGATCTTCAGACTGAATGTTGGTCTCTGGCTGGTTAGCTGGTTAACGCCATATGGTTGTATAAACTGAACAAAGAGACAAAAATGGATGAAGGAAAAGATGGAAAGAGAGTCTAACAGTGAAAGGAAAGGAAAGTATGAAAAAAGAGTGAGAATACAAGAAATAGGAGAGAAATAAGGATGAAAGACAGAATATGATACAGTCTGGGTAGAAAAAAATTGAAAACTTTCATAAAATAAAGTTAAGAAAAAATGTCTTTAGTTAGCTGTAAATATTAATATAATTGAATCTCAAACATTTAATGAAAAAATATCTAAAAACACTCTCTTATTTTCACCTGTTCTCATTCCTATTTTATGCTCTCAGTCTGTAGTTCTACTGGTTGGGAAATTTCACAATTTTTATTTATATTGCTTTAATGTCTTAACAAGAAACACAGTAGAAAATCAAGCTTTTTTTTTTTACCCAAAAGTATGTTCAAGATGAAAGCACATGCATTTCCTAATACAGCAAGACCCGTATACATTTGAAAGGAATTGCTTCAGACCTTGTTGGTTTTCTTAGGCAAAAACAGAAGGAGGCCATAGCATGGTGGTGTTATTTTCCGTAAGCTTAGCAGGTTTTAACTGATGGTTTCAACTGTCTGCATCACCAAAAGTGGTGTGAGGAGGTCTGAGCTCAGGGCCTCAGTGGTGTGTCCTGTGACCTAAAAAAGTAAGTGACTGACTGTCATCAACTGTCGACTTTCCAGACTTGAATGCTGTCAACAGAAGACATGGCTGAAACTCATCCAACCAAACCTCCCTGAGCTGCTTGTTAAAGTCCAAATTCTTGGTCCCATTCAAGAATTAATGGCTCTGAATCTAGAGTGAAGGAAAATTTTACTTTCTAGCAAAGGTGATTCTAAATTCAGGCTTGTTTAAGAACCACTGCAAAAAGGAGCAATTATTAGACTATAAATCACATACGATTTTGGTTTTCCATTTTGAGTGACATATGACAAAAAAAGAAATATTATGTATGCCGTGGGACCTGTTGCAACAGACTTATAAAACTTACACTAAAAGATGTTTTAAAATTGTGTATCAGCCATTTGATCACCTTCAAGAAATTTATAAAGAAGCCAAATAGTATCCTAAGGGAACAAGTAGACTTTAGAAAAAACTGCAACACTGATTGCTTATTGAGGGAACCAAGAACCAAATGTTCACTCTAGCCACCTGTGAACAATTCGTGTTTGACATGTGACACAGAAAGTGGCTAGCACCTCTGCAGATTTATGGTGACAGAGATAGCAATTCATTTCCTTAGCTTTTAGTCCAATCGAAGTTAAATTCTCAATTATTACTTTATGACCTTTGACATAGAAGCTAGTTGAATGCTGTTAATAGAAAATGCTTCCTTTGGTGGTGTAATATGCAGACATAGGAGATGAAGGACTTAAGAAATAAGAGGTGCTTTTATTGTGGTGTCTCATATGGCATAAAAAAAATAAAAAATAAAATCTTGGATAATCTAAGAATTGATTAAAATGTTTTCTAAATTCTTCCAAAGCTACCAGCTACTCTCTGAAGCTTTTTAGATTGGCACCACAGGATCTAATTGGCTTAATTCTTTTTAAAGTTCATCACTTGTAATTAATAGACTAAAAGACTGGGAACGTAAAGATTTTCAGGTCTGAAGTTTATAATCCCTTGGATTTTAAATGTACTTGACCTCTATTGTCTCCTTCCCTATAAACACCACATTCACGCAGAAATAGAAGATAATTAGCCACTCAGATTGACTAGCTCTGAATCCCAGTATATAGTTGAGATTTTTTATCCTTAGATATTTTCAGCCTCTTTGTCCCAGAGTTTGTTAATTCCTACGTAGCACCACCATCACCCTCTTCAACAAAATATTAATTCTTACCTGTTTTGCTGTGGTCTCTGAGGACAATAAAGATTGACTAAGGCCCTCTATTTTAATAGTCTCATAAAACATTTGCTACAGTTGACACTGTCATAGTGACTGACAGTCTTAGGTACAAAGATTTCTCTACATTTTTACAATATAAATAATCTTATGATATACATTTACATTTTATTAGAAAATAAAATGTAAGGCTAAGTAGTAATTTTTAAAACACAGACAATCTAACATAAATATCAGGTAAAATGTAATACATAAATATTAATACATGGTCACAGTAAAATCTATGTAAACTAGTTTTAGGTTACCCTTTTAATAATAAATAAAATATAATATTAAAATAATAAAGATAAGAAGTAAGGACATGTGCTTATTAAGCATGTGCTATACGCCAAACACTACTTTGCTTTATGCCTATCGACGTATTTTATGCTAAATTTGTAACAAAAACACTTGTTTAGACAGGCTAAGGAATTTGTCCGAAGTTATTATGCTGCTTGGTAGTGAAATTCCAATTTAGTTCTGCTTGACTACAAAACGTATCTTCTTAATATTATACAAACACCTCGCTTCCTTAACTTTGAATGATTTTGGTAAACACATATTATTGTGTTAGAATGATGTTTACCAAGGATTGATGTTGGCTTGTATCCATCTGTGGGTAAAGGGAAAAGATCCTGTATTAGTGGTCAGAAGACCTACCTTGCTCATGTCATTTATTCTGTTTTATGACCTGAAAGTCACTTGAGGCCTCTCAGCTTTAGATTCCTCTTACAAGATGATGAGAGTGGTCAAGGGGTGGTATTATCTAGCCTCACTTGCCTTATCTATGACGCTGCTATGAACGTTGTCGAATGTCCATCCAAAGACATGTCCATCCAAACGTAAACTAACTTGTTATAACCACCATTATTCTACATGGCAAAACAAGCTTAGTTGCTCACTTAATATTTCATAGAAGAAGAGACAGATCTGAGCGAACCATCCCTAGAAATCTGAATGTTCTCATGGCATAGAACGATGTCTGATGCCAGAGAAACTAGCATGCAAGAAATTTTTACACTGAAAAGAAACCACCCAAAACATTTTTGAGATTTAAGACTTTTGGATTATTTAGTTCTAGAACACAAAGCATTAAAAAAAATACAATTTTCATTTATTATTGGGAATAAAAATTAAACAGTTCTCATTCTGTTTGCAAAATTTTGCATATATTGCCACAGATCCACTCAGCCAAGTTTGCATTCTGGTACCATGTAATTGAGGTGGTCTGTGTCTATTTTAAAATTGTGTTTTGATTATTGCTATATAAAACGTAGCCCAGGCTACCACGTTGACCATAAAGCACACTCTCTGCACACACACACATACACACCCTAATCTGACATCAAATGCATCCTTGAAATCTGGTGGGTTGGATTTGTTATCAAAAATGTCTTCAAGGGATGAGACTGGCATTTTTTATCAGAGCTATTAGGTTAAGCTATTTACCAGCAAGTATCCCCAAAAAAGCAACTTTTCAGATTTTATATAAAAGAAAACATCTGCTTTGGCTTGTCTGTGACAAGTTACCAGTCAGTATGATTACATGCTCAGAAAGAACGTAGCAAAAGAATCTCCAATATCATCCCTGCTATTGTCAGGAAACATCTTTACTTTGTCCTTGCTATTGTCAAGAATCTCCAATATCAAAATTTTTAAAGTTCCCAGATCCTTTTACATGCTACTGGTAGGAGTGTAAACTTTTAAACTCCTTTTGGAAAAGTAATTGACAGTATGTGTTAGGAGCTTTTAAAAAATATTAATTCCCTTTGACCTGTTGATAAAAGACCATGAGATCCACGGAGAAAAAAGAAAGAGCTTTATTTTCTATAAAAAACAATCAATTGATTGGGGAGGCACAACTTCCAATACAAGTGAAAGTCTGCTTTCCTGCGAACAAAGGCTTAGATAGGAAAAGCTCCCAATCAGATCTGTTTATGCAAATAAAGGACTCAAATTTGTTTCATTCTGATTGGTCAAAATAGCCAAGCCCTGATTGGGTGGTTTCCAAGCCCCAAACCAGAAGAATCTGTCAGATGTTTATTTCAAATGGCACTGGGGTGAGATGGGGGGTCCTCGCCACAGTTAATCTTGGCAGCTACAACAGGAACTGTTTTGGCTTGTTGTAGGAATGGAGATCCCGTGATACGTTTACAATATCTTTCCAAGAACACAGTGTGTGACCGGTCCCTCACTTAGCCATGGCCTCCTGATTCTGTTTTAACTTTGAGCACCTCATTTAGCCATGGGGAGTCCATTTTGTCTGTTGGCGAGGGACATATCTTAACAGACCAAGTAATGACCCTTCTCAAAAATTAGCTTACGAAAATAATCTAAAGTATAAGAAAAAAGAAAAAAGGAAACGAAAGGGAGAAAAAGAAGAAAAGAGAGAGGGAGAAAGAAGGTTATATTGGTCATAGTCAAAGGGTTGAGGCGGTTTGGGGGTTGTTTTGCATTATTTACGATATAAGAACTGAAAAAAAAACTATTCACAGGAGGAGATAACTGTGTAATCTATGGCATAGACACTCAGAAGACTTACTAGGCAATCACTAAAATATCTTTATAAAAATTCATTATAATATGAAGAAATATTTTCTGTAATATTAAATTTCAAAAACTAGATGTCAAATTAAATCAAATATGAAGAATCGGTCCATAAAATAGGAGTTAGAAAAGCATAGTTAGTTTTCATTACCTTTATGGATTAGCTGGAGTGATTTTTTTTCTAGTTCTCTTGATTTTTCAAATAATCCATAATAATGATGAATTGCTTGATTAACAATTGTGTATGCAGATTAACACTTAATTTTTTTATAAATGCTTGAAATTTTTCCATTTCTAAATGTAGGCTACCTACTTATATCACCTTTACAGGTTTAAGAAAAAAATAGATTTTTTTTCCTAATTTTAATACTGAAATGTAGATGTTGTCTAAAACAGTGAAGTTTATTTCTTCTAATACTAATAATATGCCTTCAGTAAAGAATAAATGAAAATACACAAAAGTAGGAGAAAGAAGAAAAAAAAATCAATGGTACCCACAGTGAGAGATAGCTATTGTTGATATATTAACGTATCCTTCTGGTTTTTTTTTTTTCTGTGCACTTTTCCTTTTACTTGTTTTACATAGCTATAGTATAGATGGAATTTTATATTTTGTATTTTTCTCTATGAAATTATTTTTAAAGTTACCTAAAATCAGTAACACAATAGACATGTAACCTACAATTAACATAATTCCTGGAACTGAAATAGACAAAAATACCAAGAAAAGAAATATGCTGAATCCAATGAAAGTTGCTCCCTGAAGAATATGAAATTACTAATAAGAGGAGGATAATCTTATAGAGCACGTTTTTGACACACAATCGAGTACTTCATGTCTTAACAAAGTCAACAAATTCACAAGAAAACAAATAATTACACCATAAGAAGACTGGAATATGTTTCTACTGTCTGAGGAATCCTCAGTGGACAGTTCTGGGCCTGGTTTTTTTTCTTACATCCACTTTAACCCACGTTTGTGGTGTGGATATGAAAGCACGTTGTAAGAAGTAAACCCCCCCCCTCAAAAAAAAAGGAGAAGAGGAGGAAGAGGAAGATAGGAGGCGAAAGAAGAAAAGAAGAAGGGAAGGAAGACAGGGAAGGGGAGAAGAAGAAACGGAAGCAAATAAGTTGGTTTTCTAAATGGTGCAACAGAACAAACTTAGTTTTCTGTAACAAAGCCTGCTGAGTGAGTTTCAAATTCTGCTAGACACAATAATCACCTGGAAAACTTGTTAAGATACAGATCCCTGAGCCTTGTCACCAACAATGAATGCTCAGTTGTCGTGAGGTAAGCCCAAAAATCATTTTTTACGAGCACTTGGGTTGGTATCCAAGGCAGTCCATTGGTACTCTGAAAATTAATTAAACAAATTGAAGTCAATCCCTTCACACCCAACTAAATTAGAGTCCAGAGACCAAGGTGGGGGGAGAAAAACACATACACACACACACACACACACACACACACACACACACACACTGAGATCACAAATGCCCACTTCAAGAATGATTTTCAGACTAATTTTACTAGTACCTGCTGCTGCTCGCCAACCCTGGCATAGTGTCTCAAATGCCAATGATATGTCTTACAAAACAACTCATCTAACTTTTCTCCTTCCCTGTAAAACCTTTACCTTCTCCTTTGTTCTTCAGACATACCAAAAGCCACCATAGTCTGTGCATATGTCCCAAATTGCAATTCTATTTTTTGCATATTTCCAAATGAAACCTTTTGCTTGGAGAATTGCCTTTATATTTTTATTTGATATTGACATTATGAAGACTAGTTTTTGAAAAATACTCACTTAAGATTGAAGAATAATTTCTTTTCAAATAAAATGCATCTTCGAAGGATATAAAGCATGTTTAAGAGGGGGATAACCAGTCTAATCAAAGTATCTAAAATGAAAATTGAGGAAGAAGAAAAATATGTAAATGAAATTTTTAGCTAAGGTAGCATAAACAATGGCAGACATTAACCAGGAGAAGGAGGAGGAAGAAGAGAAGGAAAAGAAGAGAAGGAGAAAGGGTTGATAAGTCTGGAAATTATAATAAGAATGCAAGATAGAGAACCAGAATAATTGTTACAGCTTCACATACTTACATGCTTGCTTCTCAGAGAGTATGGGTTATAAGCTCAGGACACTTAAAATTTTAACATATTAATAATAACATATACATACCACTCGGATATGTTTTGAGAGGCTTGGGTCACATATAATTAGAATATGGCCCCAACATTTCGCACAGTATACAAACAATAAATACTTGGTAGAAAAAGTGGAACATTGGTATAGTGCGTCATCTATCTGTGTATCTATTGGTCAGTATCTCTGAGAGATAAAAATATGGATGAATGAAGACAGAGACAAAGAAAAAGGCAAGGACAATGGAAGGAAAAGAAAGAGAGAGATGGAGAGATAGAGACAGAAAGAGGGAGAGAGAGCGTCCGTGCACAAAAATAATTAATCATCAACGGTAATATAGTCAGGAAAATATAAATGACCCAATGTGACTCAAGAGATGTTAGAAAAACTTCAGTATAGCAACATGTATAGGCAAAACTGAAAGGTTCATCTAAAATTGTATTCTTAATACGTTAATCACAGCTACCTCTGTTGGCATTAATTGATTTGAGAGTAAGAGGTGATTGTAATAAAGTGATTTTCATACTTTTATTTGTATAATTTACAATGGTAATATATTTATTTCATTGGTTCTGTAGTAACAAAAAATCAAGTAATAATATGATAGTACAGATAAGAGCATGTAAATCACTCTTGATCTCTCAGCCCAATATAAATGAACCCAATAAACATTTTGGTGCCTTTCCCTGTTTTAAGTATATCATTTAATGTAATTTTCATTCATTAGATTTCACCACATTATTTATACATTTTCATAAATCTTTTAATGCCTGCATACCATTATATCATATACATATGCTCAATAATTAACATATCTCTTATTCATTTTGAGATTTTATAAATAATTAACTTTCTTTTCCAACAATTTGCTCTTTTACAAGGTTGAGGAAATCACCAGTGTAAATTGTACTATGGACTTAATTCTAGCTAAAATGAAAAAATAATGCAAAGGAAATGAAAAAATGACCATAATACAATTTAAAACAGTGATGAGACAGTACTAGATACAATATGACTTGTGTTAAGGTTTTATAAGAATTAATGTTAAAATCAAAAAGTTATTAATATAAGCCTATTTCCACAGATCCTGAAAGGAAGCATGACTTAGTAGGGACAGAAAGTTGAGCAAAATAAAAATACAATAATGTCAATTTAATCACAAATATCCACTAAAAAAGCAATTCGATAATACAGCAAATATTCTAAAAAATGTTTTTGTTTTTGTTTTTGTTTTCATTTTGGCTTGATTTGGCTCCGTGGGATGGATGGTTATGGATGGTATAGGAAGAAATGAATCTACCCTAGAATAAATAAATACAAGAGTAGTACAAATCTTAAGACGTGTCAAGAAAGTCAAAGACAAATAGAAAAAAAAGTCTCTTAAACTAAAGTGAGGGATAATTAACAGAGATTTTCTTATCTACATGTTAAGAGGCTGCACACAAAAAGAAAGGTTTGGCCTATTGCTTGGGGCAGATGGTTAAATACTAACAAAAAGCAGAATTATTTTTTTCCAGACAGGCTGTCAAGGGAATAATTGTTGTAACGGAAAGCGTAGAACAGACATGCTTAAAAGGAAATTGGAGCCCAAGATACGGAAAATGATAAGGAGTAAACACCCAACCTTTTAATGAGGTTGAGTCTCTAGACCCATACAAATTACTCCTTAGGATATGGAGAAAACTTTGAAAATGTGATTGCTATTCTATTTCTGGTTATCTTTGAGGAATCAAGTGAAAGAGTCCCTTGGGCGAGTGTTACATAGTTCAAAGGAAAGATTTCTGGTATACAAATTGGCTTAATATGGAATCCTTATAAAGGTCCAGAATTATTCTTGAGCATTTAGAAAAAGATGTGGTTAGGGGATTCTATGTGTGTACTAAAAATAAAAAAAAAATGAGATTGGAAAAAATAAGGTTACTATACTGGCATAAAAAATGTTCTAGACACAGCAGAATATATTTTAAAATGGGGATCTGATAATATCTCCAACAATATCCTTGCTTACAGGGTGAGGGAACATGGCTAAGACGAAAGAAGAGTTGGTCATAGCTTCAACCTTACTCAAGAAGCCCACATATAGCAAAGCCTCTAATTATGTGCCACGTGATTCTATTATTAATCATATCTTCATCAACATTTATATTAAATGGCATAAAAGGAACCTTGGAAAGCAAGTTTATCAAGTTCATAGGTGACAAAAATCCTGGTGGAATACCTAATTAATTTACTTATCAAAGACTAATTCAAAAAGATCAACAGGCTGGAATAATGGGACTATATTTTTCAACAGAAATCTAATATGCATAGAATCTTATACCGGGTTTATAAAACCTAATTAATAGATGAAAGACAAAGTTAGAGCAACTTCATTTAAGAGCAGTTAGGGTATAAAATATTCAGAGGAATTAGTTGACCATTCATTCACCATCTAAACAAGTGAAAGAAGTATTAGGAGGCCAATTTTAGTGGCAGCACGATCTGTACTCTCTAGTCCAGTTTTACCAGCAATTAAGTTGATATTTTTATTGCTGGTTTATACCTGTATCAATGTCTCGATTGAATCAGAAATCATCAGGGGTGGGAGGGAAGGCTGGGCAGGGGAGGGTAGGCAATTTGATGAAACCCAAACAAGTGGTTTATATACATAATTACAATTTTCCTCTTATGATTCTCATTTTACAGATGAGTAACGTGAGGATTAGAGAGTTTACACACCTAATGGAGTCAACCCATAAGTAAAAGGAGAATTTGAACCTGAATCTGATGGACTCTAAAACTCCATAACTGTACTTCTACTCCAACCCTCCTGGATGAGGGAGGTAGGGGCCTTCTCACACCTGGTAGAATTTGTTTGAAGAGAAACATTGGCTAAGTAAAGGCTGGCCAAAGAAAGCAGGGAGGGGTGGGGCAAGGGGAATGGGGATTTGAAAACTATGAATATGAGTATGGCAAAAGAAAGTGAAAAAGTTGACTCTGAAAGAAGGAGGCACAGAAAGGACAAGGAAACTGACATTCATTATTTCAAGTGATGGAAGAGAGACGAAATGTATTCAGTGTATAAACGGAAAGCTGACTTCTGCTGGAGAATGAACAAAAATTAGGGGAGGCAGATTTTCACAAATGTTTCAATGAACATAACAATTAACATTGTTCAAAAATGTATCCAGCTTTTTTGAATTCCTATCTCAAACAGTGGCTAGACTGTCAACTTTTGTGAATCTACAGAAGAAACATCCGTCCTGAATTTATTAATTCATTTATTAGAATTGAATTAAATTCATCTAATAGATGAATTGATGAAGCGGGAGTCACATTCTTCTAAGTACTGGAGACGAGAGCAAGAGATGAAAGACATTTATAAAATAAGAACAAATTATTATTATTTATAAAATAAAAACTACGGTGTTGAACAAGAGACAAGTCTCTTCTCTCATGAAGATTCCACTCTGGAAAGGGAAGAAAGTAAACAAGCAAACAAATAATGAATAAGTTAATTTCTGAGACTGATAAATGCTATAAAACGATGATGTGATTGGTAAAGTATAATCAAAGGTGGGAGAATATTTTAGATAGTTTTTCAAGAAAGCCTTCTCTGAGATGACAGTTGACAACTAAGTTGAGTACTTAATGACAAAACAGAGCCACAAAAATCTATGAAAAAAGAATTTCAGTCAGAGCAATACCAAGGGCAAAGGCCCTTAGGTTTGAGTGAGCTTGTTGTATAGAACGAAATTTACGATGGATAAAGAATTAAGAGCTTTAACTGAGAGGATAAGGGCATGTCTACTCTAACATTATTGATTTTATAATAAGTCACTTCCTATTTTTTAAAAAATAGACGCAGCAGAATTCACTGTTACAGATGTAAAATGTTCAACATCAACTGTCAATGGAAGAGTAATGCATTTTGTGCCAAGTTTTTTAATTATTATTTTTAATTGACAAAAATTGTATATATTTATGGAGTATAATGTATCTTTAAATATGTATATATTGTGGAATAGCTATTTAATAAATCACATGAATTAACATATGCATTACCTCACATACTTACCTTTTTTTTCGTGGTAAGAACACTCAAAATCTACTCTCTTACCAGTTTTCAAGAATACAATGTATTTTTATTAACTATCATCCCCATAATATCCAGTGGATCTCTTCAACTTATTCCTCCTGCCTAACTAAAATTTTTTATTCTTTGACCAATATCTCCACAAACCTCCCTCCTTCCACTCAGATCTCAGTCTTTTGGTAGCAACCATTCTACTCTCTGCCTCTAGGAGTTGAACTTTTTAGATTCCAAACGTAAGTAAGATCATGTGGCATTTTTCTGTCTGTGTATAGCAAGTTTTTAAGGTCTTCTGAGAAACAGTTTGTCACTTATAAACCAAGAGAAAGTATTAGCCTCATCTTTCCGATGATTTTCCTTAAGTAAAAGAAAATCCAATATGCATGTATTGATTATGATAAACATTTTGTCCAAAATTTATTTTCAAAACAGATGGAAACAGTGTTTGATTACTGCTCTCAGCCTAGGCTCACTCACTGGGGGAACACAATACAGAGAGTCGGGAGCCCTCAGTTCTTGTTCTCACTCGTCACAAGGTGTGATGTTAATCAGGTTGCAATGTCTCAGAGCCCCAAGTTTCTTTATTTGTAAAAAAAAAAAAAAAAAAGATTATAACATCTATCTAACGAACTTGACATAAGTGAAGAACATAATGTAGACAATGATACAAAGATGATCTGAAAATGTTTTATTATTAGACCAGACAGATATCTTAATACAAACTTTAGCATATGCTTTATTGAATGAAAAATAAATCTTTGCAATTTTCTACAATTTGTAGAGGCTTTGAAGCCCCAAGCATTCTTCTAACAAAGAAGAAACAGAGCCTAAAGCAAATTGGAACATAAGTGAAATGTTGAAAAGAAAGGAGTAGCGAATGACAGTTGTCTAGAGGAATAAGAAAGAGAAGTGGAGCTGAGGGACAATACAGTGGCAAAGAAACTTAATTTAGAACTTTGTAAAATATGAACAAGGACTGCACCACAGCAAAAGATCTCATAACAAATTTTCAATGTTTACTAAAAGGCAAAAATGATCTGGATACAGTACACTTTGGGTATAACTCTGCCGAAGTTTCCTTTTTGTCTGTAGAGACAGAAAATTTATGAATTTCTATAGTTTACCACATGTTTATTCCTTACCAAAATGATAATATATAATATTGCAGAGAGAGACTGGGACCTTTTTTGTCTCACTAAGAAAATAAAAAAAAAAGAAAAAGCCTGGGCAACATGGTGAGACCACATTGCTACAGAAAATTAGCTAAACATGGTGGCATGCACTTGTGGTCCCAGCTACTTGGGAGGCTGAGGCAGGCGGATCGCTTGAGCCCAGGAGTTTGAGGCTGCTGTGAGATATGATGGTGTTGCTGCACTCTACCTTGGGCAACAAGAAAGACCTTGTCTTAAAAATGAAAAATTGAAAAAGGTTTATTTCAGAAAGAACAGAATGGCCATGTAGTTTATGAAGATATTTTATCATCTTCCAGGCTCTACATGTACAGAAAAGTAAAAATTATAACTTGAGAAAAGGCAGGAGACAGACAAATGCATAAACCAATAAAAGATCCATACTTTAGAGGGTAACAGAGACTTAAGAAAGTTAAAGGCAAACAAGACTTGCAAATGCAATGAGTTCCCAAAGGCTGGTTAGTGAAGACTTACAACCTACTTTAGGCAGCTCAAGTTTATCTCATACTAAAGTCATGCCCCCTAAACATGTATCTTAAAGTTTAGGTGGGAAATTAATGCAGAAAATACTTCTCTACCCCAAATTTTCTATCCCCCCCTCACCCTCATTACCCCTGCCCATATGAAATTGCCTTAAATTCTGTCATTTATGTGTCTTTCCTTGGCTCAAACTTTATATACTTTTAAAAATATACAAATAGGACAAATAGCATCTTCTGGACATAATGCCCTGCGAAATTTTTGTGAAATGAATGAAAACAAGAGAGAGGGCAGTCTTCGGAGGAGGTTGGAGGAAAGTTCAGGTTCTCATGGGAGACTAGTGTTGAGAGTATACGCAGCCAGTACCAGGGCTCCAGAAAAAGTGAGTCTGAGTAAAGCTGCATTTAGCATTCTTTATGAGCTTTATTCTTTAGCATTCTTTGACATGACAGTGAGGCAGCAAAAAGGAAGGATACTGTAAGGAGGTTTAGGTATGTCAAAGCATAACTTCTTCAATGTCATAATTATTCTCCAGGCAGGATCACAATAGCCTCATACCATAAAGAAATAAATACTTACAAAATTGGTATAAAATTCTTATCATTCAATATTGAAAACAGATATAAAAAAATGAATTTGAATAAAGAGAAAATTAAACAATGGATGATAAATCATGTATCTTTAAAGGTAAGAAAAACTTATTCTATATGCTACCTCATTAATTTATAAGTTATGATTTAGGAGCCAGAGGAGAGAGTATCAGTGCAGTATTTTTTTCTTCTGTTCTAAGCTAATTTTTGAAAATTATTATAGTTGACCCTTGAACGATGCAGGAGTTAGAGCCACCAACCCCACACACAACCAAAACTCTGAGTATAACTTTTGATTCCGCCAAACGAAACCACTAATAGTCTACTGTTGACCAGAAGCCTTACCAATAACATAAACAGTCAACACATATTTTGTATGTTATATGTATTATGTATACTGTATTACTACTACAACCTAGAGAAAAGAAAATGTTATTAAGGAAATCACAAGAAAGAGTAAATATATTTACTATTCATTAATTGAAAGTGGAGCATCATAAAGGTCTTCATCCTTGTTGTCTTCACCTTGAGTAGGCTGACAAGGAGGAGGAAGAAGAAGAAGAACTGGTCTTGCTGACTAAGGTGTGACAGAGGTGGGAGAGGTGGAGGAGGTGAAGGAAGAGGCAGAAGTGGGCACACTCAGCGTAACTTTTATTGAAACATATTTGGATATAAGTGAACCTACACAGTTCATATCTATGTCGTTTGAGGGTCGGCTCTACTTTTAAAATAAAAGGAGAGGAAAAAAGTAAGAATAAACAAAATGTCAAGTTGGGGGTGGGTAGGTAGAGATGGGGAGGCCCTGGGAAGAGGGAAACTAAATGTACAGTTAGAAGCAGCAGCCTCAGTGGGGAGAGGAGACGTGTGCAGAAATCAGTGGAGAGAGCTGTTTCACAGATTAAATGCAGGCGCCAAGGATGACAGTGATTGTAGCAACTTCCACGGTAGCATTCCAAACTTCTCCCTGAATATCTGTGCTTTTCCCTACTCCTACCTTCATTTACTGGCTTTCAGGCCTTTTTTCCTATGCAGCAGAATATGGGTTCATAATAGTGAAGGGATGAGAAAGGATTAATATAGACCAAATACTGACAAATTAAACAGCAAAATAATTAACCTTGAAAATCTAAGGGGGGTGAAGGTGAGGTTTGGGAGGGCAGCCTGGGATTCCCAGTAGGGATCTTGAAGCCTGTGAGCATTATTGTTTTACAAAAGAGATTCAAGCATGAGTGTGAAGATTAGACTCCCAACTCTACAGTTCTATGAAGAGTTTGATAAGCATGTTTTTAAATGATTTTCTCAAAACTAATTACCTCATTCTTAACTTAAATATGCAAATTCATTTTCTGTAAATCTTAAAATGTACATGTGTATAAAAATGTCTTTTCATCCCCAGATATAGCTATGGGAAACAAGTTGCTGAATTTTTTATACAATCCTGATCATATTTTAGAAACTGAAAGTTGTATTAAATAACGATGTTTCCATTACTTTACACATTATCAGCATGACATTTCATGTTTCTAGTCTCATTTTCCCAGCCCACTGTAACAAACAAGACTTTTTTTAAAAAAAAAAAACCGTGGTATCTTCCTTTATCGACTTATAAAAAAATACTCTTTACTCAACTCAAATAGGGAAAGAAACTTCTAATGCCATCCATTTGCACTGTTGCTAATGACAACTACCAAACTTTTAAGGACATATAAGATTACTGTATATTTAAACAAACTTAACATGCTCCAGAGAATTTCTAAAGTATTTCTGTATTTGGTGATCTCTACTACTTCCACACCATATATTTATATTCTCTTTTTATTTTTTATTTATTTTTTCTTTCTCAAGTTGTTTTCCCCTAGCATTTTTAAATTAGGACATCTCTGTTAGCTATAAACTTTTAGAAGTTTATTTTTAACCCTTGCATTTGTACTCTATTGCATTTATAGAACAGAAATCTGTCCCATATAACAAACCCCTTCTTTTAATTTCCAAGCTGGCATTTCAGACTGTGACCAGTTGGACAGAAACTTCATTCAGTCACTGACAGTTCATTCTGGCCAGACGAGTGCAGCTGGGGGATTAGAATTTTTCAGCCATTGAGTATTTTTTATTGGAGAAAGATTTGTGGTGCTCAAAAACAGTCTAATTTATTCCATATATTCTTACAAGTTCATAAACAATCTTAGAATTACCTAATCAGCTTATTGTTCTTACTACATAGGAAAAAAATTCATAGGAAGAAACAAAGAATTTTTTTTTAACTTGGGAAATAATATTCACAGTGATTTATGTATGCTGTATTTTTTGGAGACACACAACTTTTACTCTGAGATAACTGTTTTATGACAAGTCAAATATGCTTTATCTGGCTAGAATTCACATAACTTCAATAATTATTTACACTGAAACTAATCAATGAAAACACACAGTATATACAGTAGAATGCAATAATGTTTCCACTCTCAATATCCGTGTGAGAAATAATTAGTCACTGATAATTCAGTAATTCCGATTGCAGCTTCCACCAAGTGCTATGAAAGCTTAAAAATAATCCAACTTGGGATATGTGGAATGGGCGGGCAGGGGACCATCTCCTGAAGTATCTTTTGAACTGAGCACTAGAGACAGAATAGGTTTTATTAAGGTAAAGAAAATGAGGAAAGAATATTCCAGAAAGAAAGAACAGCTGCAACAAAACACAGAGTTTGGAAACAGCATAATGTTTACAGGGAACAATAAGTTGATCAGAATTTCTGGAATTTAGAGTTGTGAGTAGAAATTCCAGGCAGGCAATGGAATGAAGGCATGAGCAATGGTCTAGTAGCAAAGGGCCAAGAATGTCATGCTAAGGAATTGAAATCTTACTCTGTAGCTTAAGGGAAATCATAGTACATACAGACATGCATTTTGAATAGATCATACCAATGAGAAAGGCAAATCTTAATGAAGTAAAATCGATGCCAAAGATACTGGTGTGTAGGATATTGTTTTTTTTTTTGTTTTTTGTTTTTTTGAGACGGAGTCTCGCTCTGTCCACCAGGCTGGAGTGCAGTGGCGCTATCTCGGCTCACTGCCAGCTCCGCCTCGCGGGTTCACGCCATTCTCCCGCCTCAGCCTCCCGAGTAGCTGGGACTACAGGCGCCCGCCAACACGCCCGGCTAATTTTTTGTATTTTTAGTAGAGAGGGGGTTCACCGTGTGAGCCAGGATGGTCTCGATCTCCTGACCTCGTGATCCGCCCGCCTCGGCCTCCCAAAGTGCTAGGATTACAGGCTTGAGCCACCGCACCCGGCCTAGTGTGTAGGATATTGTAAAGAGCAGGGTAAGATGATGGAGATCTAAGTAAGGTAGGGGTAGTGGGCATGAACACAAGAGGAGAGCCAGGTGAAGGGACCCTTTCTTCTGCCCCCTGAAGTTTCGATGATTGAGTCTGCTGAAATAAATTCACAATAGACAGATTAACGGAAGAAAAGGCATAAAAACTTAGTGTCTGCACGGGGACATCACCGTCAGTACCCAATAAGCCAATGAGATTCAAAAGCCAATAGAGCCTTCTTCACAGGGGAGAGGGAAGTGGAGGGCTGCAGGCACTTTTAGAAGAAGAGCAAATGATTTTTAGGGGAGATGAATGGGCAGGAGTAACAGACAACGGCCTCAGAAAAAGATCCTCTGGGCTCTTCTGATAGTGTCAACTCTAGTCTTCTTTCTTGGAATTAATCCTCCTTATGTGATGAGATTATGGGAGGGGGAGGGAGCTTAGGATAACTGCATTCCTTCTGGAGAAATTTCCCTCAGTCAGATGAGGGAACTTTAGAGAAAGCCTCTCCCTGTGCTTTGGGAAAGACAGACAGTGAGAGATAGGAGGATGGGAGAAGGTCAGAGACACCTTGGCACTAAGGCTATTTCTTTGGTTCAAAGTGCTCAGCATGTCAAGGCACCACACTTTGCAGTATCGTTTTTTTCTGAGCCCCAACAAGAACATAGTTAATAACATGTTTAGAAGACCAAAATAGATAAATAAATGAAAAGTCCACATAATTGTACAGACTGATTTTATAGCAAAGCAGAGAGGTTTGGGGTTTTTATATTCTCCTTAGTTGATACCACTGCCATTGCTATCAACTAAGAAAAACATGATGAAGGAGAAGGAAAAGGAGAGGAAGAAGAGGAAGAGGAAGAAGGAGGGGGAGGGGAGGGGGAGGAGAAGGAGAAGGAGAGGAAGAGTATGAGAAAGAAGAAAAGAAGAAGAAGGAGGAAGAGGAGGAGGAGGAGGAGAAGAGGAAGTTGTTGAAGAAGTTTCCCTTTGAAACTCCCACTTCAAGGAGAGAGTGGGCAAATTGTTAACTGGAGCAGCTACCTCCTGTAAAGTAAGATCTGGAACATTTTCCTTTGCAATTTAGTGATTTGGAGGTCACTGGGTATCTTTGTGGTTGGGTTTAGGGCACTTTCATTGTAGTACAATGGATAAATAGAAGTAGAGAAAAACAAACAATAGAAATTCATTTTTAAAATACATGTAATATATAAAATACGTATTCTCTAGCAAGAGAATATATAATCAGAGAATTCTACTCCCATCCTATCCTTTCCTTGAAGGGACACACACTTTTTTTTTTTTTTTTTTTTTTGAGTGGGAGGAATGGGGAAAGTTCACAGGATCAGGGGAAAGAGTCTGTAGAGGAAAACACTGATGAGAAAGAGAAACCAGGGAATATTTAAGAACCAATGGGAAAAAAGGCAATCAATTCAAGAGCTAATGTAGAGGAATTTGCCTTCCACGGGAGAAAACTGCAGGAAAGGAAGGACTGATGTGTGGCTGCATTTATTGGATTAACCTATTTGAATTTAGTTTGCAACTGTTGCTATGCACATTCACATGAATCACAGCCACAAATCTTTATTTTACTATTTTCCTGCTCTCAAGTGCTTAAGCATAAACAGGTGAAACAGCAAGGTAAAATTGTGCTAACACGGTAGCATTGCACAAGTAAGGTAAAATTACGAACTTAAATATAGCATTAAGATAAAGCAGGCTTGTAATAAATATTAGGTGCCTACTATATTCTAAGCATAGTGATAAGCATTTTACAAGCATTGTGACTGTCTTTATTTATTATTCATAATAATCAACTTAATTTAGCCCTATTATTTCCATACCAGAGATGAGGCAACTGAGTCAGAGAAAATGACTTGCCCAATATCTCACAGCCAATGAAAGCTTTATAACATCTCTATCATATCACCGTCTAAGGCTCACCAATCCCTTCGCTCTCAACATGCAACCTCTCCTTGTAGATAACAGATGTGAACTCTTTAAAAGTGTTGACTTTCCCTCCTTAGGATGTAACTATATATGCACTTACCATCGTCTCCTTTGATCCAAAGTTGGCCTCCCATCTACTTACTGACCCAATAACATGAGGAATAATGGAAGCCAACTTGGTCTAGTGGTCGTAGTAGCTTCCAATGACTTACGAAGTACTGTTGGGGCTCAGAAACTGATACCTCAAAATATGGCTCTTTGACAGGCTGAACTAAAGAAGCAGTCTCATAATTTCCCTGACCCTCCCCCAAACCCTTCTCTCTCTCAGTCCTCCGAAAGCACAGAATGAGGCCATTCTCTGAAGTTCCCTTACCTACCTAGAAATCAGAACCCCAGAGAAGAACACAAGTGTCTTCATCCCTTTCCTGAAATTTCATTAACCAGAGAAGATTAAAACTTTATATCACAGAGGAAGAAACAAAAAAAAAAAACACACCTAGAACCCAGGAGAAATTTGTCCCAAACTATTGTCTGTCCTCAGGTCCCATTCAATTCCTAAGAGAATCATTTACAAACCATTGTCTGCTCTTTGGACCCATTCATTTACAGACCCTCCACTTCCCTTTTCCCAGTGAAGAAGGTATTAACTGCCAAACATGTCCTTTTTTTTTTTTTGTAGCTTTTATATTTTACATGACTTCCATGTGCACGTGTGCACATAAGTTTGTTATGCTTTTCTCTTTTGAATCTTTTTGTTATAGGGGTGTCAGCCATGACTCTTTATGATTGGGAGGAATGGGAGCACCCTCTTTCCACTCCTACAGTTTTTCACAATGAAAAAAGACTCAGATACGATTGAAAAGAATAAAGAGCTGTGAAGCCTATGCCATGTAAAATATGAGGAGCTCAGATAAAAGGAGAAAAATATATGTTGAGACATTATCTAAACATTATCTAAATGTTAGGAAACAGGAACTAATGTCTTCTATCTAGAGCATCTTGGGTAGACACGTCTAGAGAGGAAAAATCAGTTTAGTGACTAAAATCGAACTTTACTTTTATACTCTTCCACTGAGGTGAAAAATAGGGAATTAAATAATTTTGTTTTGAAATCCACATATTCAATTGCCAGTTAATGAAATATTATTTGATGAGAGGACTTTTCCTATAAAATAGTAAGAAAATTTATGGCTTTAATTTCACAAACAGAGCAGATCATTTCATTGATTTTTAAAATCTCTGACAGTATTTTTTTCTCTACTTTTACTGTTTTTTTCTCTTTGAATTGCTGATGGGTTGATCTAATTACAAAGAGGTCAATTTCAGCATTTGGCCATATATATACATATATATAATCATACAACAAAGTTTCTTCAGCTATAAAGTAGATAATAATGTACATAGGTTCACACCATGAAAAATATATAGGATTAGAACTCTGAATATTAGCTGGGGATAATGATAAAGAGGAATACTATATTTAAAATGAATCACTCAAGTAATGCTATACAGGATGAGCTTCACAGAGACGTTACTTAACAGAAAGAAGAGAAATGGACCCAGGCATAGGAAACACTGTTCTGTTTCAGAACCTCTGAACATGTATTTTAAAAGAAAAATCTTCACCAGCAGTGTATTTCTGTATTTGTATTCACCATTATTGTTGGAACATTTTTTTTTCTTCATTTAGCTGGTTAACCTGACCCTGATGAATTTCTAGTGAGTCTATTTTAAGAGGCCTCTGTCAAAACCTCTCTCCTCCCATAACCACAGTAAGTAAAAGATAATTTTATATCAACAATACAGGGTGTTAAATGTTTCAGTTGGTTCTGAAGGACTCCATGACATCTCCTTCTCGGCCTTAATTTGAATGAGTAGATTATTTTCCTGCTTTAACTTGAGCCTTCCCTGATAAGAAAAAATTTAAAAAAAAAAAAAAAAAAGAAACTCTCAAGGTCTCTTGATTCATATAAATGTAAGTAGTCACTCAAGTTGAAGGGTTTGTCATTTCCAGCATCTTGAATAATTTTCCAGGGCACATTGTGCCTCTATCACTATTAGTTGATTAATACAATATGTCTTTACATATAGCCTTTTTATTCATTCTCTAAATTTAAAAAGAGAAACAACTATGTATTTTCAAGCTGTTGAAGCTTCCTTCCTCTTCCATGTTCACCAGTATTTTGAAAGTCACAATTCTATGGAAGTACTTTTAAGAGTAGACTTTAATAATTTATTAGGTAGCTTTTGGAAGTTAAACTTAATTCAAGTGCCTAATCCTTTTGTTTGTCATTGGGAGAGGGTAGTTCTGACAAACTGAATGATTGAAATCTCTTTTCAGATGAAGTCAACCTAAAACTTTCCCAGTGATGGAATTTTGTAAGCTAAACTATGTAATTCCAATAAAAGTCTTGCCTATTAATTTCAAAAAATAGCAACCATTCATTTATTATAATTCACTATATTAACTGTGTACACCTATCTGATACAATCTTATGTATATCTCAGGACAGGATCATACTTATATATCTGTGGGAAATAATCCTTCTTCAAATTAGATGCTAAATTAGCCCAATATTATCAGATTTTAGACATAATTACATTTAGTTTAGAGTCATGTATATATTTTTGCACTGCATGGATATTACTTAATAATGAGAGAAATTGATTGGTTTCTGTTAAATGTATGTGAGGCAATATTGTGGTTTATGAAGGGATTTCTAAGATTGCTTCACATTCAGCTATATTTATTTTCTGGATAATTGTCCTGCATAGATTGATGTTTGCTATATATTCACTTATTTCTTTCCTTTTATGATTTTAATAAAACAGTTTCAAAAAATTTACCTCAATTCTGAAAGACAACACCATTAAAAAAGAGATTATTAAAGGGCAGAAATTATTGATTTAGGATACCAGATTAAAAGAATGAAATTTATACCACCTGACCACATAAAAAGTAAGATGGTCTCTGCATACAAAGTGAAATAAAGAACTGAGACAAATTTATTTGTATAAGAAAAGCCAAAGTATCACTTTTATCTGTAATATTTAGATTATTTCTATATCGTAAGGTATTTCTATATTGTATTACATAAATAATTTCTCAAAGTCTGTTATTTATAATGAGTTCCTAAATTGTCTTCCAGCTCCATATCTCCATGACTTTATTTGAAAAAATTGATCCTGCTTTGGAGAAGTGAAACATGATAGCATCTAGTTGTCTATATATATAGCATAAAAGTTGGTTTATAAGCTAAGACGCTGAAAAATCAAAATTAAGATTTGTAGCTAATATAAAATTTAGCTTAAATAAATTGCTTCTAAGGAGCTGGTTACAAAAGGAAGATAATCCACCCATCTTTACCATAAATGAAACGGAGACTGCGTTGATTGCTAGAAGATGATATACAACCTCTTTGCAGGCTGTGAGGCAAATCCACTTGGGAATATCTTCTGTTCTGATAAGAGACCTTAAAGGTCCTTTGCCTGGGTCAGTATAAATCATGGTTCTCATTCTGCTGGTTCCTTGTCTCTACACCTAACTCCTCAACTCTTGTTGGTCTTTTGGTTCCAAAATTGTTGCTGTACTTTGGACTATTAAGATTATGCATTTTTTATGGACAGGAGCTCAGCCTTGAACCTCCTGATCTCCTCCACATGGACGGCTTAACTCATATGGGCCTTCATGTATTACTTGTCAACACATCTAATATCTTTGAACAATAGCTCCTAAGGACTACAAACAACATTTTATGTACTGATCGTCATCTAGATACCCTATTATTTACAACAGGGCTTGCCAACAAGCACACTGGCATATGGTTTTCCCAATTGCCAAAGTTTTCAATATTTATATCTAATTACAATGAGCTGTCCTTGACAGGTTCTTATTCTGATTGAAAAACATGATGTTCTACACCCAAAACTATTTGTAGATATTTATCAGAATTCATGAACCAGCACTTGCATGACTTTGAAGTGTTAGATGCTGAGGCCAGAGAATGCTTATGTAATGATGCTTAACAACTGAAATTGTAACTAATGGGAGTTTAAATAGGTAGTGTAGTGACTGAACACCTCATTGCACTAGTAATATTTATTGATCTCACTATGTGGAAAACAACTTGGCTTTGAATCCTTGAGCTTCTAGAAAGGTCAGGAGGGAAAAGAAAACCACCTAAGATCTGGAAAGTCACTCAACTGTACTTAAATTATTAAAATATGAGAAAATAATGATTGTCTCCTCCTCTCATAAAGTATGAAAAACAAAACAAAACAGGAGTAGCAAAGTATGCTAAAAGTTTTATAGATAAGAACTTGTTCCATCAGCAGCTCTTTACCTACTAAACAAGTTGTCCCAATTCCTGCCAGCATCAGAGGAACTTTGCACAGGGCTGTGACGCTGGTATGGGCCCTGAGAGACGCTACCTTAACTAGATCTCACACTTTAGAGCCAGTAGATACTCTAACTCTAAAGCATTGTTTCTTTTAAAAATGATATTTTGAAGAGCCATTACTTGCTTAATGAAGGAAGGCTGACTGATGCTAAGAATGTTCTTCCTAGCTTTTAGACTATAAAAACACAAGAAAGTCACAAGCATCTAACACTCTGCCTTTTTAAACATAAGCAATCATTTTAATAAGAACAATGTCCATATTAAAAGCTTTCTTTATTAAAAAAGCTTTCCTAGATCATGAGGAAATAAAATTTTGAAATTTATTATTGACAATTTAATTCAGTATACTATATAATACATATTAAAAGTTGAGAGATCATAGATATATGTATACAATTACAGGTAAGTGTGTGTGTGTGTGTGTGTATATATATATATACACATATATATATATATATATATGAACTTTAATCCCAGTTATGTGTTACTATCTTGTCATCTTTGGTACAATATCAGCATTACCATCGCAGTTAATTTATAGTGAGAGTCTTATGGCCCTTCTATGACATGAGCAATGGGACTTCTGCGACAAATTTGCTATATACCTGAGGCTCCACTCTTTTCTGACATTTGCTGCTGCTCCAGTCAGTAAGACCCTGCCATTCCACACACGGAATGACCTGTTGTGATGGCCATTTGCAGACAAGATAGAAAAGCACAGGCAGAGTCATGTCTTGTGCCCTTTCTGCACCCTATGTGTATGTGGTACTCCTTCCTTTGGCATCTACACAAAAATCATTCCTGCGTAGCATATAATTGGGTTAAGGTGAACTATTCTAAGGACAACATCCTGAAATCAAAGGAACAGATGTAGCAGCATTTCTCAAATGACAGCATTCTGCAATGATCACTTTCTAATCCAACCAGAATCTGTGTAGGCAGTTTCACTTATGTGTTTATACGTTACATGAAGGAGTGATCTATTCCAAACTGCTTGTTCTTTTAGTATTTCTCTTTCTCCCTGAAAATAAAGAGTTGCTTAGGCCTAAGAGTTGACCAGATGGACTGCACAATGGTGTGCTGATACCATTTGTGCAGTGAATGGAAGAGATGATTTCAGAGCTCTCCTATTCTCAAAGGATCTAGGCTTCCATCTGTTGGGAATGGCCAAAGTCAAACTTAATAGTCCAGTTTAGGTGCTGAATGCATTCAGTCACTTAGAGAACTCCCTATCAGGGCCAGTGTCTCACTGTTTTCCAGTTTTATATGACAATTTAGAGCCCCATGTGTGCAAAGCAGTTTGGGTCACAATAGGAAAAGTATACCAAACCTGCCCAAGTAAGATCATTTTTGATTTCTTAGAAAAGGGAAGAAAAAGAAGCATACTGTGGTTAATGTTTTGCTTAGGTGATAAATCAAGGGCAGAGCTAGGAAGAGGACACAAGTTTTCTAGTTCTCACCTACAACAATGCTAAGCAGTCACACAAAAGTTTTATTGCTTATGACAGCAGCCAAGTAAAAGAAGACAAAGCAAGAATCGGCAGCTTATGTTTTTACCATTACCAACACCCTTCCCACAATTGTTTTAAGCAATATGGTTTGATGTTAATTAACTCCTTAAAAGCCACCCATCTTTTTCCATAGCAGTGATTGTCTATTATTTTCTACACACAAGTCCTTGCACAGTTTGACCAGGCTGCAATTAAGGAGGAATAGTAGATCTCCTCACCAAAGTCCTGATTGCGAAAGTCATCATTGAGAACAGCCACAGGGAACTCAGGGACCTGCCAGCTCATTTGAAAGAGAATCTTTGTGTGAGCTGATGCACTCAGGAGGAAATAAGGCTAAGGATGGGGAAAAAAGACCAGCTGAAATATACATCCATGGAGGTTTGGAACCAAAGCAAAAGAGGTTTGCTCTCTGACAGCTGGGATTTATTCACCTCAATAACTAGGGCAGGGCACTTGGTCTTTTTTCCTCACTTCTCCAGTTTAAGGAAGAGTGCTGGAAAGATAGAAAATTGGACTTTAATTGGAGTGGTTCTCTGGTTCTCCTAATGCAGCCTCTTTTAAAAAATGAAGGCATGTAGAGAATAATTATTCTAGCTGGAGTCAACATCACCATGATTCATTATCTTAATATGAATGAAGCCAGCATAGTCAGGGAGAGCTGAACTCCACAAAACAGAGGGATAGAATGAAGAATACTGCCTCTAAGTCTGCCTGAACTTCAGAGAATTTACTTTTGTGTCCCTCCAGGGGACACCAATAGACTTTCTTCTATTGATAGCTCTATTTGACTACTAACTAGAGCATTTATTGGGATGATTATAGCAACTCATCTGTTGATTAGTGCCTCTTCATCAAATGTAAACATTCTTCTGAAGGTCAGGGTACATTGGACACAGTTCAGAGAACAGATTCTAGAGCCAGGCTGCCTGCATTCAGAGCATTCAGATCCCTGGTTTACCACTTAAACTCCTGGAACCTTGGCAGGCTACTTTGTTCCTTTACTTCTACCACTGCATAGGACTCTTCTGAGGCATAAATTAGTTCATTTGTGCTAAAAGTGAGCACTGTGACTTTGTGCCTGTCACCACCCTGCCCCTATTATCAGCAGCAAAATGTTCTGCTTAAAAGAGTCCCTCAAGCTGTTACTCATACAATTCTATTCACAGTTATTGAGAACTTACTGTGTTCTAAACCCTAGAAATTAGGATAGCAGAGTGGCTTTAGAGGTAGAGAGCCTAGATTCAATTCCAGCCATTTGCATGCCATTTTTCTAAGTTTCATTTGTTTTATGTGTAAAATAGGATGATAGTACTAATACTTAACTCTGCATTTTGAATGTAATATTAGCCAGCACATTTCCTCACTATTCCTCAGGAGCAAAGTAAGATTAGCTCGATAGCCCATTTCACACCCTCAGAATTTAAAAACACAAGGCAATTGTAAAGTAGAAAGAGGAAAGCTTTCCTTCTTGTGGTCTCTTCTACCTCTTGAACAATTGCTTTCAAATATGAGTTCCATACATCACAGTTGCATGAAACAAAATGAGCAAAACTCTGACTGTGCCAAGGATTTGTGCCTTAGAATTTGCCCCCAAAACTGCTGGTTATGGGTTAGGAGCTACATGGCATATCCCACAGCAAGCAAATTCAAAATCCATATCATATATTCCTGTTCTCCAAATCTTTTGTTTGGTTGGTCGGGATTTATTTGTTTTGACCTTCATGGGTCCCCTCCTGATCCTTTTTCCCCAGTGCAAATTTCAATCACATTCATCATTTTGCAAACAGCAGAGTGATAATTACCCAGACAGGAATTCGTATTTGGATTTTAAAATTAGTGGACAAAAGTATAAGGAGAAAGAGGATATTCTGTAGTTGATGGCTATCTCCTGCCTCCCAGATTGTCCTCAGAATACTGCATTTAGCAGAACAACTTTGATCCCCACACTGTGACTCCCAAACTCACATACCCCAATCCATCAAGTTCTCACCCTACAAATATCCTTCCATTCCACAATATCCTCAAACATTATCATTATGAGTATAATTTTCAGATCATTTTTAGTGTGATGTTTGTCTCAAACACTTATTTCATGGTAACTGTCTAAAAAAGATAAGTGTAGATATAGAAAACCAAGTAAATAAAGTCTCCTGCTCACACTGAAGTCTTGTCTAGTAAGTTACAGTATGTTAGTTACATTTTCAAGAGTATATGAAACTACGATTCCATGCAGATAAATGTGCAGTCATGTGTGACAAGTAATCCTCTTCAATTCTACTAATCATATGTGCTTCTACTTTCTTGCAGAGGTCAATGACTTAAAAGAAACAAAATGTTCTAAATTTTTGCAGTGGGCACGTCTTTGATTTAGGTGGACTCAGTGTTCTAAAAATGCAATAAAAAACACACTGAGAGTTTAACTTGACCTTGCATAGCAGAAGCAATATTGATTGATGCTATTCATTTCTTAAGCAGTTTTATGGCAGGTGTGCAGTAGGTTTGCAAACAATCCCCTGTCCTTAATCAAGTTATTGTTGATATTAGTGTTCACAAACTGAATCTAAAACGAAGTTGGCAAAAGCGTTCACAAATACATTTACTCAAAAAATTTAGATGAGAATTGGCTCTCTTTAGTTTAATCCTCCAGCAAACATTTATCCAGATGCACTTACTCCACCCTGTCACAGGAAGGAACTAGTAATTGTTTCTGTGTACTGGTATGCTCTTATAATTAAGGCTTTGGGAATATGAGTAAAAAGCTGCCTGGTGTATTTAATTAAAGTTAGTAGGAAGCTTCAAGCCAAGCAAGCATTGTCAGTAGTACTTAGTATTTAATACAAATACACCCAGGTGCTTAGATATTTAGGCCAGAAGGAAGTAGAATGTTGTTATATTCAGAAAGGAACATTATACATTCAGTTATCAAATTCCAGACAATGAACCATAGAATATTGGATGCTACGTGAATAGAAATTATGATTTCATAAATCACTATACTAATCAACCAAGCTAGAATAATTCAAGTACCTACTATGTGTTTAGTCCCGAGATTTTACTCTTAATTCTGAGAGTAAAGAGAAATTGAATATAAGAAACCATGTCTAGTCTGAGACGTGTGACTAGAGAATGAAAAAATAGTATAAAATTAAAAGTAAACAAAACTAATTGTTGAAAAGTGGCAGTAACTATAGAGCACAATAGGAATTCAGAAAGAGATACCAAAATTAGGAGCAGAACCACCAGAGAAAATTTCACCTATCAGCACATGGCAAGACGTCAAAAATGAAAACCAACTTGCAGGAACTGGCAGTGCGTAATCTGGGACAATTTGAGTAATGTTAACAATTTGGACAATTATTACCAATTAATAATTATAATTATTGTTAAAATAATAGATTATAACTCATAAAATGCGAATCTATGAGTCCATACTGATGTAAATAAATAATTTTTAAAATAAGTACATAAAAAAAGAAAAAACAAAAAATAATAAGTACATGGGAGAGAAGAGACTGTTCCTTTAATGATAGAATTCCAATTGATAAAGGTAGAAAAATGGTGGAAATCACAACTCATCATTTTGCAAACAGCACAGTGATAATTATGCAGACAAGAATTGTATTTAGATTTTAAAATTAGTGGGCAAGAGTATAAGGAGAAAAAGGACATTTGCATAACTTTAGTGTCACTCTCCATGTGGCACTTAGTAATTAGAAAAAGAGAGATAGTAACTTTACTGAGTTGCATGGTGTCCTCCCCCCAAAAAATTCATACTCTTTCTGGAACCCAAAATGTGATCTTATTTGGAAATAAGGTCTTTGCAGATGTAATTGGTTAAATTAAGATGAGGCTACACTGGAGTTGGGTGGGCCCTTAATTCGATATGACTGGCGTCCTTAAAAGAAAAGAGACAAAGAGACAGACACACAGGAAAATGTCATGTGTTCATGGAGACAGAGACTGTAGTTATGCCTCCAAAAGCCCAGAAATCCCTGCAGCTACCAGAATTTGAAAGAGACAAGGACAGATCCTTTCCTAGAGGCTTCAGAGGAAGCATGACTCAGATTTCTAGCCTCCAGAATTGTGACAATAACTTTCCGTTGTTTTAAGCCATGCAGCCTGTAGCACTTTGTTATGGGAGCCCTAGAAATCTAATACAGTAACTTTGTAGGAGAAAGACGTGTCAGATATCCCTCTTAAACAAGTGATCAAAGTTAACACCATTCATAAAAAGACATGAAAACATCAACTACCTCCTTATATGATGAACCAAGAACGGCACAACTTCACTTTTGCAGTACTCTTGACAAAAATACATGACATCAATCTAGTAAGCAGAAAATACCAGATAATTCAAATTAAGAAACCTTCCACAGAGTGATTGACCAGGACTCTTTAAAAATGCCAAGGTTATAAAAGCCCAAAAAGAAAAAAAAAAAAGACAGAAATTGTCCCAAATAGGATACTAAGGAGACATGACAACTAAATAAAATGTAGAATTCTTGACTGAATTCTGAATCAGAGAAAAAAAAAAGATACTAGTGAAACAACTAGAAAAATTCAAATAATGCTTATAGGTGAATTTAGTTTCTGGTTTAGGTATCTCACTTTGGTTAGGTAACATGTTATCACTGGAGGACCTGGGCAAAGGGCATTGAGGAACTCAGTATACTATTTTTGCAAATTATTTAAAGTTCAAAAGTATTTTAAAGTAAAATAATTATTAAGAAATTTGTGAATAAGATGCAGGGGGAAAATGGTAGGATCGGGCAAGATGGGTAAGAGAACAGATCCCTTGTTACATAAAAGACAGGCTTGAACAAAGGCAAGAAAGGAAGGAGCAGAAGCCAACTGGCTGGGTCTGTGTTGCCAGCAGTGGAAGGGCATGTCGGCACCTGCACAGAGAGCTTCTGGGCCAGGAAAGTCCCCAAAAGTCAGACGGGAACCTCGCAAGGCTGCAGAATGGAAGCTGTGTAGAGTTTTGAGCAAAAGCTGTTCACAAATACATTTACTCAAATTAAATAAGAGTTGGCTTTCTTTGGCTAACCATGAAAGCAATGATAAATGACAATTTGCCTGTCAGGAAAATGCAGAATGAATTCTGCTTATATTGACTCTTCCTGTCAATGTAATTTCTTTCTAGGTCAGTGGCTAACTAAGGAGTTTGAAGGGCCAATGTTTCGTCTGTGTTCAACGGTGCTTTTCTTTCTGGTTTTCTCATTCCATTTTCCTTAGAGGGAGAATTGAGATTTGGTATAAGGACTGATATTAGAAATATCATTAAATGACCCTTGTCAAAATAAAAAGATTATGTCCTTTGCAGGGACATGGATGGGGCTGGAGGCCATTATCTGTAGCAAACTACTGCAGGAACAGAAAACCAACCAAATACCCCTAGAAAACTATTACAGTAATTTTGTAGGAGAAAGACCTGTAAGATATCCCCCTTAACCAAGTAATCAAAGTTAACAGCATTTGTTAAAAGACATGACAACATCAAGTACCTCCTCATATGATGAACCAACAACAGTACAACTTCACTTTTGCAGAACTCTTGACAAAAAATGCATGACATCAATCTAGTAAGGAAAAAATACCAGATAATTCAATTTAAGGAACATTCCACAGACTGACTGGACAGTATGTTCTCACTTATAAATGGTAGCTAAATGATGAGAACATGTGGACACATACAGGGGAACAACACACACTAGGCACTCTCGGTGGGTGGAAGGTGGGAGGAGGAAGAGGATCGGGAAAAATAACTAGTGGGTACTAGGCTTAATACCTGGGTGAGGAAATAATCTGTACAACAAATCCCCATGACACAAGTTTACTTATGTAACAAACACGCACATGCACCCCTGAACTTAAAATAAACGTTAAACAACAACAACAAATGAAATCAGAATAGCACTAATAGGAAAATATAAATAACTAGTATTCAGGAAACAAAAATGAATAATCCAAACACAAAAATAATAGAAATTGTAGTTAAACCAAAGGAGGAACTCAAGGCCACAGCAGTCACACTATAGGTAGAATAATGATCCAAATTCTTAGAAAGTTAGAATAATAATAAGAAACTATAGGACTATTCTCTCTCTGCTCAAGGTTGTTCTGATTCCTTCTACATCATATTTCAAGGTCTAGGCAAAAGAGTAAACATAAATAAAAAGAAACAAGTAAGTGTCAAAAGAAGCAAGTCACCAAGAATTCAGAGGACTCAAACATGATTGTAAAATAGATCCTAATGTAATACAGTTTGACAAGATTGGAGAAAAAAAAAGAGACTTAAAATGGACCCTACCACAATAAAAGTTCATTAACTCCAGTTCACCTCAGCGATTTGGCAATCATTTATGATAGATTAGGTTGAAATTTACCTTTATATTATTTCAAAGAAATATTTTGCTAAGCAGATTAATAATGTAAACAAAAGGTACTGTTTTCAAAGCTTTTTGTGGGCCTAGTATACCGAAAAAGGGAAACACAATAGTATTATAGCAACAATGGCTTAAACTTTATTGCTGTTATTAAAAGTTAAGCTTTCATTTATTTTTAAAGGCGTTTATGTTAAGGTTTGAATCTCACTGTTTAAAATCTCAACTTTTTATTTTACAGTCCCTATTATCAATCACTGGAGAACTTGATATCATGAAACAATAAAACTTTTGTGAGACAAATAAAAACTTTTTTGTTCTTGCTCATCTGCCTCTAGGTGTCTACTTGCCACAGTACTTAAACACAGTTATCTCAACAAGCAATTATAAGTAGGGATTTTGCAGGGCCTTGGGGAACATAGGGGTGTGGAAATTTGTATGAGAAACAGGTGGCCTATTCTTTCTAAATAACCAGAAGAAAATATTTTTCATACACAAGTAATAACTGAGATCTCAGTGACGTTTTCCAGAAATTAGAGAAGCAAAGAACAAAAAAGAAAGGCTAGAACAGTAAAAATAAATGGCCTCTATCCAAGATTCCACACCAAACTAGAAAAGAACTATCTCACTGGGGGAAAAAAAAACAAGGTACAAAAGAGTTGCTTTGTTTTCTTCTTTCTCCTGTTTCCTAATTTAGCAAAATCCTGGTCCACTCACAAAAATGAGCCATTACACACAACCAGCCCTTTTGGGTACCAAGACTTTCCTGAGCCCTTCCACTTCTTAGGCTTTCTTGGAGAAGACAGTAAGTCATTCTAGCGGGGCCCAGCCATACTGTCCTGTGGCCCAGTTCCCTAGCAGTCCTCTAACAAGGGCACGCACTCCATGAAAATCCAAAAAGCCCACTCTCTGGCCTCATGCTCCCAAAGCTTCAGAAACACAAGGAAGTACAATACACAAAATCATGATGCCTTAATATAATTCAATTATGGACTCTACACGGGCAGTTTGTGTCATTTTTCCAATGATCCCTGCAAAAGTAAACTTTAGAATTTGCTTAAAAATATACTTGCTGCCCTACGGGAGTTGTGACAGTCTTCTTCTCTTTGCTTCCTTGGATGTATGTGTTTAGAGTTCTTGGTGAGAATGAAGGCTCAAGAGAAAGCTTGAGTTATTCTTGATTTTTGCTGTTTAGGGGCAACAGACTTGCTGATATGGGGGCTTCATAATTGGGTGTTCCTAGGAACTACCTAACTACATAATTTTATAAAATGCACGCTTTTCCTGAATGACTATGAATCTGAAGAGGTTCTGCCTGGAAGAAATAGACATTAGTTTTAAAAAAAATTACTAGTCTCTAAATAGTTATGAAACTACCATTAGACCACGCCCTTCTCAAACTCCTAACCCAATAACCTTCTAAGCTGTCAGGAAAACCAGTAACTTGTGTATATTAGAAGTCAAAGAAAGTTGGATGTATTTGTAACCAATGAGTAATTTTATTGTCTAATGCCAAAGTAGAATGTGACATATGATTTATACATTTTTGGAAAATTAATATTAATGTACATATTGTCCAGGTACTTGGCAAATGATGAAAGTCGATCCATGCTGGTCCAGTGGCAAGGGATGAAAGGATGTATGCAGAAGAACTGGGTTAGAAATAGGGAGAAATTTCTGTTCCGGTAGATGATAAATCCATACTTTTGCTGCTATTAGATATTGCCATATCATATTAAATGTTGTTGGCTAGAATTTTCTCTATTCCTCAGGTCTACCTTCTTTGCTGATGACTTTATTCTCACACAGATTTCCCCAAATGGTAACAAAAATAGCCTCTGGAATTTCTAGATTGACATCCTTTTATCTCAGCAATCATAAAAAAAAAAAAGAGAGAGCATCATTTTTCATATGCTTCCAGAAAAAAATTCTAAGCTTAAATCTCAATGGAAAATATGTGGGCACATACACTAACTTAATCACACACACAACACACACACACACACAGACACACACAGAAGCAAATGACACCACTACCATCACTGTCAACAACAACAATCATTGTCCACATTTATGTCAGACGTTAATCGCTATAGCCAATGATGGAATGCTCTAATTGGCATATATGGCTCACGTGCCAAACTCTAAAGTTTGGGATGTAGTGTGGAAGTTCTACACCCACAGAAGAAAGTTGAAAAGAGGCTACACTCCGCATCTTACACCCAGAGGAGTGGCTCAAATATGTAGCACACAGTGAGAGGCAGTCCACAAAAACGAAGGCTTCTAAAGGCATCCCCAAAGAAAATGATTCATTTGAAACAGTGTGGAGAATTTCAAACCTAAGGGATCTCTCAAAAACAATGGATATTTTGTTGCTAACAATTAAGAACAGGCTGATAGTTCCTTGAGAGAAACAAACTAAATCATAGATTTATGGCAGAGATCACGCCATTGTACTGCACCCTGGGTGACAGAGCAAGACTCTGTATAAAAAAAAAATTCTCTATAAAAAAATTCTATATAAAATAAAATTCTATATAAAATAAAAAACTATATAAAATAACATGAAAAAGTGAATTTAACGAAAAAGTATAAAACATATACTCAAAAAAACATAAAAACAATATTGAAAGAAATTAAAGATCTAAATAACTACAAAGATATTCCATGTTCAAGGACTAAAAGACAATGTTGTTAAGAGGCAATATTTATCAAATTGATCTACAAATTCAATGCAATCTCTATCAAAATCTCACCTGCCTTTATTTTGTAAATATTGGCAAGCTGATCTTAAAATTCATTTGGAAATATGGGACCCAGAATGACCAAAACAGCCTTAGAAAGGAAGAAAGTTGAAAGACTCACATTTCTCCACTTCAAAACTTACTACAAAAAGCTACAGTAAGTACACATCAAGAAAATGTGGTACTGCCAAAAACACAGACGTGTAGGTCAATGGAATAGAATTGAGAAGTCCAAAATACATCTTCACATTTATAGTCAATGGATTATTGACAAGGGTGTCAAGATCATTCCATGGGGAAAGAGCAGTCTTTTTGATCAATGGTGCTTGGACAACTAGATATTCAAATACAAAATAATGAATTTAGACACACTAGCTCACACCATATACAAAATATTAACTCAAACTCAAAAGTTAACATTGAAGACTTAAATGTAAAAGATAAATTTATAAAACCCTTAGGAGAAAACATAGTCATAAATCTTTATAACTTTGGATTAGGCAATGGTTTCTTAGATATGTTGCCAACAGCATAAGCAAAAAAGAAAAAAAAAATGGACACCATCAAAGTTTAAAATTATTGTTTTTCAAAAAACAACAAGAAAATGAAGAATTAACACACAGAATGGGAAAAAATGAACATATTACATATCTTATAAAGGACCTGTATCTAGAATATGTAATTACTCATTGTAAAAGACAAATGGCCTAATTAAAATATAAGCCAAGGATATGAACTGGCATTATTGCAAAGAAGAGATATAAATGTCCACTAAGCATGTGAAAAGTTACTCAAAATCATAAGCCATCAGGGAAAAGTAAATGAAAACTACAACGAGATACCATTGCAAACCTACTATGATGGCTATTATCAAAAAGACAAACAATAAGTGTTAGAAAACAGGTAAAGAAATTGAAACCCTTATTCACTGATGGTGGGATTATAAAACACTACAGTTGCCTTCGAAAATAGTCTGGCATTTTTTTCAAGGTTAAATGTAGAATTACCATAGACCCAGCAATTCCATTTCTAGGCATATACCTAAGACAAATGAAAACATATGCCAAGACAAAAACTTGTACATGAATGTTTATAGCAGTATTATTCATAATAGCCAAAAAGTGAAACTACCTAAAGATCCCTCATCTAATGAATGAATAAATAACGTGGTATATCCACTCAACAAAAAATTACTCAGCAATGAAATTAAATTAACAGATTTCTGATCTGGCATGTAAGAGTTACCCTCACAACAACAGCTAAACACTGAACAAACTAAAAAATGAGCAATTCTTCTTCAATCCATCAGAGAAATAAAATCACAGGGCAAATGACTACACAGAAATTCGAGAAATGGACAAAGGGATACCAAAAAAATCAGTTTACCAAAGTAAAAACTCATGAACTCCAACCTCTGCACAAACCAGGGCTGGGGTAAAGACATCTGAATGAACTGTAAATGATAAATTGCTAGCAGCTCAGTGTAGACAACACTCAGAGTTTAAAACCGTAGGGGGACCCAGTCATAGAAGACATCTTACACGTTTGCAAGTTTTACCTCCAGCAGCTCTACCAGGCCCTCACAACGAATACTGAAGAAAAGTCCTCCCAAGTTTCCATCAGGAGGAAGAGAAACTAAATGATTATAAATATGCCAGAGAATTTTGTTTTTCATAATATGACCTGCCTTTACCAGATTCTAACCTGCTGGGGTTTTAAGAGTGTCTAACTGACCTGGGCGAAGAGGGATACTCAACTCCAGCCAGCTCTAGCCTTCCACCTTGGTGAGGGAAATACCTAACTTTAGCCCTACCTAGAATTCTGTACCTTGCAAAACAATTTTTCATGAATAATAGGGAAATAATGACTTTTATAGACAAATGAAAATTGAGGAAATTTACTGAGAGTAGACCTGCTTTGCAAGAAATGTTGAAAGAAGTTCTTTACAGAGAAGGGAAATTATATAGCTCAGAAAAACATGTATATGAACAGAAAGAAAATGCATTGAAGAAGGAATAAGTGAAGGCAGAATAAACACTTCTACCTTTCTAATTCTTCATTAATCTAACATAACTGTATGCTCAAAATAATCTATTTGATTGTGTTTGCTTATGTATATGTTTGTGTGTGCACATGCATATATATTTAAATATGTGTGAGTGAAATGTATGAAAGAAATGATATAGTGAACAGGAAAGAAGAATTAGGATCATTCTTGTTATTATCGTAAGGAACTCATGCTACCTGTGAAGCAGTATCGTGTTATTTGAAAGTGAATTTGAATTACTTGTAAATGTATATTGCAAACTCTAAATCAACCACTTTTAAAAGCAAAACAAGAAAAGAAAAATGGGAGAAAACTGAATCAATTAAAATCGCAAAAGGCAGAAATAGTGTGACAAACAGAAACAAAGAAAAAGGACAAAAAATGGAAAACAGTAAAAAATATGGTAGATATCAACCCAACTGTATCAATAATAACTTTAAACATCAATGGTCTAAATATCCCAGTTAAAAAGCAGAGATTGTCAGACTGGATCAACAAATAGACTCAATTATACGCTGTCTACAAGAAACCCACTTTAGGCAGGGCGCAGTGGCTCACGCTTGTAATCCCAGCACTTTGGGAGGCAGAGGCGGGCGGATCACGAGGTCAGGAGATCGAGACCACGGTGAAACACCGTCTCTATTAAAAATACAAAAAATTAGCAGGGCGTGGTGGCAGGCGCCTGTAGTCCCAGCTACTCAGAGAGGCTGAGGCAGGAGAATGGCGTGAACGCAGGAGGCGGAGCTTGCAGTGAGCCGAGATAGCGCCACTGCACTCCAGCCTGCACGACAGAGCAAGACTCTGTCTCAAAAAAAAAAAAAAGAAACCCACTTTAAATATATACAGACAAATTCAGTGTAAAGGTATGAAGACAAATATACTATGCTAACACTAATAAAAAGAAAGTAGGAGTAGCTATATTAGTTTCAGACACTGCAGGCTAAATTTTTAGAAAATGAAAATTTTTTGTATAATACTATAATAGTGCACACTTATTATTATACATTTGTCAGAATTCATAGAATGTACAACACCAAGAGTGAATTTCAAGGTAAATTATATCAAAGTTGTCACTGTAGTAGAGGATATCAATAGTGAGAAGGCTGTACCTGTGTAGGAACTGGAGTACATGGGAACTCTCTATACCTTCTGCTCAATTTTGCTATTAATCTAAAACTACTCTAAAATAGTTTATTAATTACGAAAAAGGAAAGACATTACTGATTCATACTACAAAATGGAGGAACCCTGAAAACACTGTGCTACGTGACAAGCCAGGCACAAAAGATTACTTTTGTATGATTCTATTTATATGAAATGTTCAGAATAGGCAGGTCTATGGAGACAGAACATAGACTAGTGGTCGCCTAGGGCCCTGGAAGTTGGAGAAATGGGGGAGTGATTGCTAAATGGTTGTGGTTCCTTTTTAAGGTAATGAAAATGTTCTAAAATTGCTGTGGTGAAGGTTGCACAACTGCGTCAAAATATTAAAGCCCATTAAAATGTTCACTTTAAATGGGTGAGTTTATGGTAGATCAATTATATCTCAGAAAGCTACTTTAAAATATTTTTGAATTCTTAACTGAGCTCCCAGAGAAGGAAAGGAAATTCATACAGGTCAAAACAAAACAAAAATAGAATAGTAAATGCATAAGGCTGCAGATTCCCTATGGAGAATTATTGGTATCATCTGAATGCTAGTATTTAAAAACTAAGGAGAAAATACTTGGTACTAGAAAAAGCAAGGATTTGAAATTGAGCCTTCATGCACTAAATTAGACCCCATAGTAAGATTCTGAGTGAAGGTACAGACTAGAACAAATCATTTGCCTGCACAGGGTGCCATCAGCAAATCTTACCTAGAACTGAGGTAAGACTCATAACAATGTCCTATACCTCTTGTCAGTTTGAAATTCCAATTTATGCTATTTATGAGGTTCAGAAATCTTCAAACTGAAAATTAAATAAAAATGTATCCCAGGATACTGAGAACCCTGGGGCTTCTGGAAAAATCAAGTGCAAAACCATGCTAGAGGCATCACAGTTTTTCCCACCTCAAAATCACAACAGAGCATAAGATCATATCTGAAAATTTCAAAATACAATAAGACAATCTCCTGGGCAAGAATCAAAAGCTAGAACAAATATTAACATAAACACCCTTAGAAAGTCAAGTGTGTGACAGAAACTATAAAATGAGTATATTTAAAATGTTAACATGAGTCAAACTAAAGAGATTTGGAAAGACAGCAAATAGAAATTCTGAAAAGAAAAAACATTCATTACAATTTAAAATGCAGTCGTTAGAGTAAATAGCAGATTAAGCAAAGTTAAAGATCAGTGAACTGGGAGGTAGATTTGAGGAAATTATCTAGAATGAAAGAGAGAAAAAAATATGGAAAATATGGCTAAAATATGGAAAAGCTGCTATTTGCATGATAGATACCCTAAAACCCTGACTTGACCACTACACAACTTATGCATGTAACAACACTGAATGTGTACCCCATAAATTTATACAAATAAAAAAATTAAGAGTCAAGAAGAATAAATAAGATGTTCCAAACTATTTATAAAAGTATTGCCAAAAGGAGAGAATTAAGAAAAGTAAGGAAATGCAATATTGAAAGAGAAAATACCTGGAATTTTTCTAGATATCAAAAGATTTGAGTACTGAGTTTAGGAGGTAAGATGAATCCTAAACAAGATAACTAAAATGGAAATCCATACCTAGACATATCAGAGAGAAACCGCAAAACACCAAAGATAAGGAATTATCTTAAAAGAACCAGAATAAAAGATAGTTTACCTTTAAAGAACAAAGAACTAAATTTATAGACAGCAGAATTCTTATCAGATACAGTTGAAACCAGAAGACAGTATAGTATTTTCCAAGTGCTGAGAGAAAATAACCACCAACCCTCAGCTCTATACTGTATAATTTTAAAATTCAAAATACTTAGAAAAGTAAAATTCCTTTTAGTGATGACATTTCATAAACAAATACGGAATCTCACTCTCCTCCTTCCCTCCAAATGCCTATGGGCACTTCTCATGGGCCAACACTATCTAGAAACCATTGGACAAAAGAACCCACGGATGCAGTTCATATAGTTCAGGCTCCAGGGATAGTCAGCAAGGTGAATAAGGATGGAAATACATCTAGAGGTGTAAACAAAAGAGATTGAACTACTTTTCCAATTTATGCACTATCTATCTTGTAGTAAAGCATACATTATTGAATTTTGGAGCACTCATAATATTTAAAATATTTTATCAATACTTGGACACTTAAACACCAAAATAAATAATGATGGTCATGAATTATAATCTATTAAATAAAATAAGAATCAGCATATACTGATATACATAAGGAAAAATAAAGAAAGCGAATAGAAGGTTAACTAATAAACATAGCGAAAAATGGCACAGTTAGAAAATCACTATTTTGCAACCATTAAAATCTATTGTAATAATTGATTCAGGCAAGAATCATCAATGGATACTAAGCCTGGTAAGTGAAAGTTTAATTAGAAACAGGATATTTACATATCCAAAAAGTATCTCTTCTTAACTACTTTTTAAGATATAAAAAGTGGAGAAATTTGGTGTAAACTAAGTGATCTGGTATTAACCAAGTGATCAAAATTAAAAGAAAAATGACTTCATGAGCCTTCTAAAATAACACACTGAGAAGGACACATCATTTATGCAGTAAAGACATCATTTGGACATAATTATGAGGAAACTTCAGACAAACCCAAATTGAGGGATAACCTATGAAATGAATGACTTGTACTCTTCAAAAATGTCAATATCACAGAGCAGCAGCAGTTCCCAACCTTTTTGGGACCAGGGACCAGTTTCGTGGAAGACAGTTTTTCCACTGCCAGGCTTGGGGAGCGGGATGCTCTTGGGATGAAACTGTTCTACCTCACATCATCAGGCATTACTTAGATTCTAATAAAAAGCACAAAACCTAGATCCCTCACAGGCCCTGTTCACATAGGGTTTGCGCTCTTATGAGAATCTAATGCTGCCGCTTATCTGACTTGAGGCGGAACTCAGGTGGTAATGCTAGCTCACCAGCTGCTCACCTCCTGCTGTGCAGCCTGGTTCCTAACAGGCCACAGACCCATACAGGTTCACGACCTGGGGGTTGGGGACCCCTGTAAAGAACAACAACAACACAAAGGATGGAAAATTCCTCCAAGTTAAAGGACACTAAAATGACATGAAAAAGAAAATGCAATGCATGATCATAAATTAGATTCTGGGATGGAAAAAAATGCTCTAAAGGACCTTAACTGTACAATTAGCAAATACGAATATGTACTATAGATTAGATAAATGTATTTAATTAAATGTTGAATTTTGTTTTTTTCTGATTCTGATAATTATACTGAGTTTATATAAGAGATTGTTCTTACTCTTAGTAAATAAAGACTGAGATTGAAGTGTTTTTTTGTTGTTGTTGTTGTTTGTTGTTGTTGTTTGTTGTTGTTGTTGTTGTTGTTGTTGTTGTTTGAGATGGAGTCTCGCTCTGCCACCCAGGCTGGAGTGCAGTGGCGCAATCTCAGCTCACTGCAAGCTCCGTCTGCCGGGTTCATGCCATTCTCCTGCCTCAGCTTCCCGAGCAGCTGGGACCACAGGCGCCCGCCACCACGCCCGTCTAATTTTTTTTTTTGTATTTTTACTAGAGACTTGGTTTCACCATTGTTAGCCAGGATGGTCTCGATCTCCTGACCTCGCGATCCACCCGCCTCAGCCTCCCAAAGAGCTGGGATTACAGGCGTGAATCACGGCGCCCAGCCCAAGACTGAGGTATTTAAGGGAAGATGAACATGATATCTACAACTTACTTTCAAATGAATTAAAAAAGAAATAATATATATTTCTTATATATTATTAGTAATATATATAATAAATGGGGGGGAGAGAAATGTCAAACAGAGTAAAATGTTGATGATTAATCTGAATAAAAGATATATGGGAATTTTGGGACTATTTTAGACAATTTTAGAATATTTTTCCAAATTTGTTTGAAATTATTTCAAAATAAAAAGATAAATAAGCAAACAACTCTACAAACCTCACTATGCATATCTTAGGAATTTTTACCATTATTCAAAATAAAGTTATTGACATGAGGCAAATTTTTCCATTTGAAATACACGTTATATATGGAATGAACTGCGAATGATCTAAAAAGCTAGTTGGAAAATCACATATAAACTAACCAAGCCAAAAGGCAATTTCCTTTCATGAAATAAACACCTTTATTTCTGAAAATACATAATGAAGCATTGAATTGAATTGTCTTAAGCCTAGCTGCTGTACCAATAGTTTTAATAAACTTGTTCATTTCTTAGAAATTAAACAGAAAAAGAAAATATGTCACTCTTTCAGCTTGTGAATGAAATACCCACCCCTTGTTAGCACCGTAGTCTCCCCAGGACTAACGGCATTCTAGGAGAGGAGGAAACAATAAATCAGGAGAGCCTGTGGCCTAAGAGAGCTCTCTAGACACCTGTCTTCCTGCGCCCTGCTCCTTGGCTGAGGAGTCATGATGCCCACTCATTTGCACACTATCCAAGTTCAGTCTCCTTCTCCTGGAAACTTCCCCCTATCCCCACTTTCCAGAATTCATAGATTATATAGGCACAGCCATAAACTAAAAGCTTACAGACAAAATTTTGCCCCATAGACTTAGGCCCCACCTTACTGCCCTCAGTGCTTTTATTTTTAATGTGCCAAAATTTAAATCTGGAAATTTTGACATAAAAAAATCTAGATTTTTAACTTAAAAGACAATCTAAAGATCTGGCAACCCTGTGCCTGATTCTGAAATGAAAGTATTTAGCTGGAGCTGAGCTACAGCAAAACCTTTCAGATTGGGGAACTTGCTGCTTAGCTGCAATGGTCTCTTCCATTCCTTATTATCTTACCCCAGGCTACTTCTTTGCTTATATCACTTACCTGGCCCCAGTCAGCATTTAAGTTTGGGCCCCAATTCTGGGTTAGACAAACAAGTTTCCACATGCCCATTATTTGTATCATTCATATTTAACTTTGTATGAATCAGTTCACGTGATAAGTACAACAGATTCTGGTAACTAGTAATTTTAACCCTATCAACATAGTGAAATTCTATGGTAATTGTCACCTAGGCTACAGTTGAGTCGTCAGCCATGAAAGGACTGTCACAACTAGAATAATAAGAAACACAATAATAATGGGAGATTTTAACACCCCACTGTCAACATTAGACAGATCAACGACACACAAAGTTAACAAGGATATCCAGGAATTGAACTCAGCTCTGCACAAAGCAGACCTAATAGACATCTACAGAACTCTCCACCCCAAATCAACAGAATATACATTCTTCTCAGCACCACACTGCACTTATTCCCAAACTGACCACATAGTTGGAAGTAAAACACTCCTCAGTAAATGCAAGAGAATGGAAATCATAACAGTCTCTCAGACCACAGTGCAATCAAACTAGAACTCAGGATTAAGAAACTCACTCAAAACCGCTCAACTACATGGAAACTGAACAACCTGCTCCTGAATGACTATTGGGTACATAATGAAATGAAGGCAGAAATAAAGATGTTCTTTGAAACCAACGAGAACAAAGACACAACCTACCAGAATCTCTGGGACACATTCAAAGCAGTGTGTAGAGGGAAATTTATAGCACTAAATGCCCACAAGAGAAAGCAGGAAAGATCCAAAATTGACACCCTAACATCACAATTAAAACAACTAGAGAAGCAAGAGCAAACACATTCAAAAGCTAACAGGAGGCAAGAAATAACTAAGATCAGAGCAGAACTGAAGGAGGTAGAGACACAAAAACCCTTCAAAAACATCAATGAATCCAGGAGCTAGTTTTTTGAAAAGATCAACAAAATTGATACACCACTATCAAGACTAATAAAGAAGAACAAAGAGAAGAATCAAATAGATGCAATAAAAAATGATAAAGGGGATATCACCACCAATCCCAAAGAAATACAAACTACCATCAGAGAATACTATAAACTCTTCTACGCAAATAAACTAGAAACTCTAGAGGAAATGGATGAATTCCTGGACACATACACCCTCCCAAGACTAAACCAGGAAGAAGTTGAGTCTCTGAATAGACCAATAATAGGCTCTGAAATTGAAGCAATAGTTAATAGCCCACCAACTAAAAAAAGTCCAGAACCAGATAGATTCACAGCTGAATTCTACCAGAGGTACAAGGAGAAACTGGTACCATTCCTTCTGAAACTATTCCAATCAATAGAAAAAGAGGGAATCCTACCTAACTCATTTTATGAGGCCAGCATCATCCTGATACCAAAGCCAGGCAGAGACACAACAAAAAAAGAGAATTTTAGACCAATATCCCTGATGAATATTGATGCAAAAATCCTCAATAAAATACTGGCAAACCAAATCCAGCAGCACATCAAAAAGCTTATCCACCATGATCAACTGGGTTTCATCCCTGGGATGCAAGGCTGGTTCAACACATGCAAATCAATAAATGTAATGCAGCATATAAACAGAACCAAAGACAAAAACCACATGATTATGTCATTAGATGCAGAAAACGCCTTTGACAAAATTCAACAGCCTTCATGCTAAAAACTCTCAATAAATTAGGTATTGATGGGACGTATCTCAAAACAATAAGGGCTATTTATGACAAATCCACAGCCAATATCATACTGAATAGGCAAAACCTGGAAGCATTCCCTTTGAAAACTGGCACAAGACAGGGATGCCCTCTCTCACTACTCCTATTCAACATAGTATTGGAAGTTCTGGCCAGGGCAATCATGCAGGAGAAGGAAATAAGGGTATTAAATTAGGAAAAGAGGAAGTCAAATTGTCCCTGTTTGCAGATGACATGATTGTATATCTAGAATACCCCATCGTCTCAGCCCAAAATCTCCTTAAGCTGATAAGCAACTTCAGCAAAGTCTCAGGATACAAAATCAATGTGCAAAAATCACAAGCATTCTTATACACCAATAACAGACAAACAGAGAGCCAAATGATGAGTGAACTCCCATTCACAATGGCTTCAAACAGAATAAAATACCTAGGAATCCAACTTACAAGGGATGTGAAGGACCTCTTCAAGGAGAACTACAAACCACTGCTCAACGAAATAAAAGAGGACACAAACAAATGGAAAAACATTCCATGCTCACGAATAGGAAGAATGAATATTGTGAAAATGGCCATACTGCCCAAGGTAATTTATAGATTCAATGCCATCCCCATCAAGCTACCAATGACTTTCTTCACAGAATTGGAAAAAACTACTTTAAAGTTCATACGGAACCAAAAAAGAGCCCGTATCGCCAAGTCACTCCTAAGCCAAAAGAACAAAGCTGGAGGCATCATGCTACCTGACTTCAAACTATACTACAAGGCTACAGTAACCAAAACAGCATGGTACTGGTACCAAAACAGAGATATAGACCAATGGAACAGAACAGAGCCCTCAGAAATAATACCACACATCAACAACCATCTGGCCTTTGACAAACCTGACAAAAACAAGAAATGGGGAAAGGATTCCCTATTTAATAGATGGTGCTGGGAAAACTGGCTAGCCATATGTAGAAAGCTGAAACTGGATCTCTTCCTTGCACCTTATACAAAAATTAATTCAAATGGATTAAAGACTTAAATGTTAGACCTAAAACCATAAAAACCCTAGAACAAAACCTAGGCAATACCATTCAGGACATAGGCATGGGCAAGGACTTCATGTCTAAAACACCAAACACAATGGCAACAAAAGCCAAAATTGACAAATGGGATCTAGTTAAAGTAAGAGCTTCTGCACAGCAAAAGAAACTGCCATCAGAGTGAACAGGCAACCTACAGAATGGGAGAAAATTTTTGCAATCTACTCATTTGACAAATGGCTAATATCGAGAATCTACAAAGAACTCAAACACATTTATAAGAAAAAAACAAACAACCCCATCAAAATTCGGCGAGGCATATGAACAGACACTTCTCAAAAGAAGACATTTATGCAGCCAACAGACACATGGAAAAATGCTCATCATCACTGGCCATCAGAGAAATGCAAATCAAACCACAATGAGATATCATACCAGTTAGAATGGCGATCATTAAAATGTCAGGAAACAACAGGTGCTGGAGAGGATGTGGAGAAATAGGAACACTTTTACACTGTTGGTGGGACTGTAAACTAGTTCAACCATTGTGGAAGTCAGTGTGGTGATTCCTCAAGGATCTAGAACTAGAAATACCATTTGACCCAGTGATCCCATTACTGGGTATATACCCAAAGGATTACAAATCATGCTGCTATAAAGACACATGCACACGTATGTTTACTGTGGCACTATTCACAACAGCAAAGACTTGGAACCAGCCCAAATGTCCATCAATGATAGACTGGATTAAGAAAAATGTGGCACATATACACCATGAAATACCATACAGCCATAAAAAAGGAAGAGTTCATGTTCTTTGTAGGGACATGGATGAAGCTGGAAACCATCATTCTCAGCAAACTATCGCAAGGACAAAAAACCAAACACCGCATGTACTCACTCATAGGTGGGGATGGAAAAATGAGAACACTTGGACACAGAAAGGGGTCATCACACACCCAGGCCTGTTGTGGGGTTGGGGGAAGGGAGAGGGATAGCATTAGGAGATATACCTAATGTAAATGATGAGTTAATGGGTGCAGTACACCAACATGGCACATGTATACATATGTAACAAACCTGCACATTGTGCACATGTGCCCTAGAACTTAAAGTATAATAAAAAAAAGTCAAAAAAAAATTTGTAAGCTAGCAGAAACTTTAGGAAGCACATAATCTAATTCTCGTTTCACAGTTAAAGATACTAAAACAGGGAAATTGACTTATGTCACACAGTGATATGGTTTGGCTGTGTCCCCTCACAAATCTCATCTTGAATTATAGCTCCCATGATCCCCACGTGTTGTGGGAGGGACCTGGTGGGAGATGATTGAATCATGGGGTCATGGTATTTCCAGTACTGTTCTCATCATTTGGAGTGAGTCTCATGAGATCTGATGGTTTTATAAAGGGGAGTTCCCCTGCACACATTCTCTTGCCTGCTGTCATGTAAGACATGCCTTTGCTCCTCCTTTGCCTTCCACTTCCCTAGCCGTGCTAAATTGTGAGTCAATTAAACCTCACTCCTTTATAAATTACCCAGTCTTGGGTGTGTCTTTATTAGCAGCATGAGAGCAGACTAATACACACAACTTACTTATGGATAGAATGGGGACTTGAATCCAGTTCTTTTAACGTGATATCTAGTGTCTAGTGCTCTTTGTTCTAAATTTTTGTGGTTTTAGAGACTTATGTTTATATTATAAATTGAATTTTCATGAGGCAGAAAATCTTTTCACTCTCCCCTTTTGCATATTCATATTTTCTCCACGTGAAAGAGGTTTTATTCTCAAGGACTAGAAACCAGATGATTTTTTTTTTTTTGCTAGAACGTAGAATATGAAAAGTGAAAAGACAATCACTCAAAATTTGAGGCCTACATCAGTGATATTTGTGGGTCTCATGTTGAAGTGTACAAGGAGCTGCTTGTGTACAAAAAAGTGAGTCAGCTCCTAAAAGAACAAAAAGTGCAAAGGTAACTATTTTAACTTCATTTGGGTCTTGAGTAAAAGGAAATCTAGCCCAAAATGCATTCCATGCCTTTATTGAATCATACAATGAGTATCAAAGAAGAGGGTGAGTTTTAGACAGAGATTAATCTGGGTTCCTGACATCCATACCTTCCTCTGTAAATGTTTGTCTTCATGCTAGCACTCCCTGTGGTCACCAGATGGCCATCAGCAATACCTAAGACAACAGGCCCTAGTTCACAGTGGATTGGAGAGACAGTCATTTCCTATGGTTACCAAATGCTTTGTTCTCATTAGACCAACCTTCGACTAGTCACTGAAGCTAAAAGAAATGCCATGCCCTAACTGGTTTAATCCTGGGTCACTTGATTATCACTGAAGCAATCTCAAAGTAAGAAAAGGTTAAATTACTATTACCCTAATTTTTTACTAGTTTTACATGGCATATAGATAAATAAAAATTCATTGAGCCATACACCTAATATTTATGCTTTTTATGACATCTGTTTGTGCCCAAAATAATTTTTTAAGTGTTTTAAAGATGATCCTGAATGGCTTATAAAACTAATCAAGGAGAACTCCTGGAACTGGGATGGATTGGGTAAACCTCACACAAATGACATGGTAGCAACATAAAGTAAGAGAAGTGTAATGAATGTTGTGGATGCAATCACAAAGCCCTTTACAGTAACTATTTACAAGGTGGACAGCAATTTGCAACTAAATTTAAATCTCACTGAAGGGCTATGTAAGTCCACCACCACCTCCTCTTTACCCTTTACAGAGACTAAATGCTATCCTTTGAGTTAAACTTGCAAAGTATCTTGAAGGAGATTTTTTACTTCTTCCTAGTCCAAACACACACAGTAACCAACTTTGAATAACGCAGTTGGCAGAAAAAAATAAACTAAAATTTCGTTTCTCCTATCCTAATGTTAATTATTTCCTCAGACTCTACAATAGCTTGAAACCTTACGGATTACATAGAGTGTTTTTATTATCTAGAAAAGTCCCTTTCTCAAGGTTGGTACCTAACATATATTAGGAAGAATTAAATGGCATAAGATGCGGTAGGATGGAATGAAATGGAAAAGGATTAGAAGCAAATGTAACTGAATGAAAATGACTGAAATGGAATGGAATTTATGTCTTGGGGCAGGACAAAAAGGGGCTATACTCAGTCAATTAAGCATGATGGCATGTATGACCTCAAGCTCTATAGTATTTCTGTTAAATCATAAACCTCATCACTGTTAAGAAACACCAGTTGTCAGTTTATATCCTATAATCACAACCTAATTTCCCTAAAAGCTTATATTTAGCAAATACAATGGTTATAGAAAGGTTAATTTTGGGTTTGAGTGGCAGGAAAATTGAAATTTGTGGGAATATGGGGGTCAGAGAGAGCAGTCATAATCTTTTTTTTTTTAAAGGTACTGTATAAAAAAAGTGGATCAAAAAACTATTTTATTCTAGCAGAAATGAAGTGTTCCCTGGAAGAAAAGGGAAGAAAAGAAAGAACCCTGGAATAGGGAGTTTAATTAAAGCAATGTTATGTGCATTTCACAAAATGACAAACACTGGCTTAGGGTCATCTCTCTGCAAAAGAGTGAAATTTTTACCTGAAATCACACACAAGGTTACATCTGGAACACAGAGAGAAAAGGGTAAGATTCCACAGAGCTGGAAGATACTGCGGATAATGAATGGAAGGAACCAGACTAATATACGAAGATTTATGAAACTAGATTCAGTGAAGACTCTCTGAACCTGTATATTATCTACCTGGACATATTGGAAGACCCCGTTTTCTCACATTTTAACCTAATATTTTTGCTTTCTAAGTGGCTTATTAGGGGTATAATATACTTAAGGTCTGTGGCGAAGAAGAGAGATAGTCTTAGGGAAAAAAAAAAGGTAATGTCATATCTAAATCTGAATTTGACAAAACGAAAGAAGAGGAAATGGCTGCTATACTACTAGGTTAAGCGTAGTATACCAAAAATGCTTATATTCATACATCACCTTATAACACAGAAGTTTCATTAATAGGGTTGAGTCTTACAAAAATCTCTTGGGTAGATAGGGCAAATAACCACAGATTTTGATGCTATTTCTTTGCTTGTTTTTAACATGTAGAAAGTACGTGACTAGGGCTATTCAGGACTAGAGTAGGTTTTCTGACACCAATCAGGAGGACAAGTCCATAATCATGTGTATCGTGGCTATTAAAAGAGACCAAAACTAAACCCCTGAACCCTGTTTATTGCTATTATTATCTTAATCATTATAATCGTTACTCTATTGAGCACTGATGACCTAAAAGTTACTATGGCAAGACCTTGACATATTCTCACACAATCCAGTGAGAAAAACCACTATTACTGTCTTTTCTTTGTAAGAAAACTCAGAGAATGTCTTGTTTATGTTTCCACAGTTAATAAGCATCAAATCTAAAATTTGAATCCCAGGTCAGTTTTGTTTCAAGATTTCAAAGCCAATATCCTCTTTTGAGATAGAGTCTCACTCTGTCGCCCATGTCGCCCAGGCTGGAGTGCAGTGGCACAATCTCGGCTCACTGCAAGCTCCACCTCCTGGGTTCACGCCATTCTCCTGCCTCAGCCTCTCCAAGTAGCTGGGACTACAGGTGCCGGCCAACACACCTGGCTAATTTTTTTGTATTTTTAGTAGAGACGGGGTTTCACCGTGGTCTCGATCTCCTGACCTCGTAATCCACCCGCCTCGGCCTCCCAAAGTGCTGGGATTACAAGCGTGAGCCACCGCGCCCAGCCCGCCAATATCCTCTTAACTATTATGTTATACTGTGGTTAATCAGTTTATTCCATTTCACTCTACTTCCAATATGGCTTATGGCCTGTATTGCCATTCGTAACGATATAGGTACTTATTGTGCTTTCCATTGAAAACATTTTACTGTGGTACAATAACTATTAAAATTGTGTTTTTTGACTAAGAATGGACATTTACCAGTAAGACTCAATTAAGACTTAAAAAAAAAAAAAGAAAGAGAGAGCACAATCACAAAGTTAAGGAATAACAACACAGAATTAATCCTGAAAAAATATTGAGATAATGCCTCATTCACATTACCTCTGTATTCATCAATGTTTCTAGTGCAATCATCTGGTGCTCCTTGTGACCACAGACTGTGCAAACTGGCAAAAGTCAAACCAAAAAAAACTCCTAGGGGAGTTCATGTCCCTGGGAGTGGCCCACAACAGATGAGATGAAAGTTTGTGTCTAGATAACTAGCTTCCTGGTCCCTGGTGTGAGATAACTGAGGAATGCTCTGAGCTGTCTCCCTAAAGATTCCCCGTAGAAAAAAGCTCCAGGTGCAAACAGCAGATCCTCTCATCAACATTTTCTGAATTGGCTTCTTCCTCCTTTTCTCCATCTCCTTACTGGCACTTCCTGAGATCACCTCCCTCCGAAAAAAGTACTCAGGTTTAGTTGACACACAAAATGAAGTCATTTATTTTGGATTCGGTCATGATTTTACACATAAGAATCAACAGTTTTTTCATATTCCACAAAAATATATTATTTGCTTTCCTCCTTTGAAATAAATATGTCCCCAAAAGATAATACAGTAAACCAGATCAATGTGACTTATCATTCAAAGTCAGTGCTTTGGGCTGAATTTTGTCCCCTCCAAAATTCATACATTGAAGTCCTAAGTTTGGAGACCTCTGAACATGACCATTTTTGGAGACAGGATGATTAAAGTGGCAGTTAAGCTAAAATGAGGTCATAATGGTGGGTCCTAATCTGACGGGTGTCGTTATAAGTAGAGCAAACCAGGATAAAAATACATACAGAAGGAAAACCATGCAAAGACACAGAAGAAGATTGCCATCTACAAGCCAAAGAGAAGGACTAAGGCAAGTAACCAACCCTACTGACACCTGATCTTGAACTTCTAGCCTCCAGGAAGAAATGTGAGGAAATAAACGTCTGTAGTTTAAGTCACCCAGTCTGTGGTACTTAGTTATGTCAGCCCTGGCATACTTACATAGTCAGAAACTGATTATCATCACTATATTAGAAAACTAGCTAAGTGTATGCAATTAAATAATAATAATAAAATAACAATAGACTGGGGGCAGTGGCTCACACCTGTAATCCCAGCACTTTGGGAGGCCAAGGTGGGCGGATCACCTGAGGTTGGGAGTTCGATACCAGCCTGACCAAGATGGAGAAACCCTATCTCTACTAAAAACACAAAATTAGCCGGGCATGGTGGCTCATGCCTGTAATCCCAGCTACTCGGGAGGCTGAGGCAGGAGAATCGCTTGAACCTGGGAGGCAAAGGTTGCGGTGAGTGGAGATCATGCCATTGCACTCCAGCCTGGGCAACAAGGGCAAAACTCCATCTCAAAAAACAAATAAACAAACAAAAACAAACTTTTATATGTAAAATGGTAATTTATCTGTGATTCAGCTTTTCCACTTGTAAAAATGAAAAATCATAAAATGGGGACAGTAATATACCACAGGGATATAAACAAGTAAATTTCAGAACAGATTTAAAAGACACTTTGATACCTCTTTAAAAAAAAATTAGACAAACTGGAAGAACTATTTTTTATTCAAGGCACTGTGAAAATTACACGCCAATGACAAAGGAGCCTTTATATTTTCAGCTTCATCAGCGTTCTCGGCATTACATTTTCCTCTTTCACCATGAGCAATAAACCACCCATGCTCAATCTCTCCATGCATAGTCAACCTAATCAGCCAACAACAGGGAGTTCACAAATATACAGGGGCTCATTATCCATCACTTCTGAGGAGCCGCTACTGCAGCCCTAGTTAGTAATTAAATATTTAGTGTCACTGACACTGGCAACAGAGAAAAGAAAATACTGCACTTCTTAAATTCCCTGGAAAACATATTGAAGGCAGCCAGTCAATCACATGAGTGACAGGCTCTGACTCCCTCATTAAAGGTGAAATAATAGAAAATATGCTCCAAATTCAACCCACTTGCATGCTTTCTCTCTCTATTAGGCAATATTGGGACATTCTCATTGAATTTTAGAACTAGCTTGAAGCAAAACTCACCACCAAGGACAAAGAAGTAGAGATATTATAAAAATTTGCTTTACCACAAATTCCAGGTGGACTTCATATACTGCCTGAGGCATTACAATGCTAGGAAAACTGGAAACTGTCCCTCCTTCAGAGCATAGGGCAGCAGACTCTGCATGACAAAGTAGTATAACCAGCCTCTACTCCACTCCCCACCCCAAACCCTCCAAAAATGAATATGTGAATGCACTGGCCTCTGAATGTATATAAACTGGACACAGCATAACTGTAACCAAGAAATAACACTTGCATCTTACAATTTTATATCTTGAAGTAAGTTCCAGCCATTCCAAACTTGGGTATGAAATGGTGGATATCCAAATTAGATCTCTTCAGATTCCAACAAGGGCAGACCTGACCCAGGCACTCAGAAATGACATTAAGATAAATTTTGTAGATTTTAAATCACATGCATATGCTCAAGCTGGCTCACTGGACTTTGGTCAGATCCTCCATACTTGAAGTTTAAGCCTCATTAGGTGGACTGGGTCTGTAATTCTGAGGGTACGTTGATTGCACCACACGCTAGAACTCTATGTCTGCTCAGCCTGTACAAGGATTTCGGCTTTACTTTGCATCTATTCTGACACTCTTTCTTACACCTTTGTCTTTGAACTTGGCAAGACTTCATCTCTTTACAGGGACATGTTAGTCCAAGAGTTAGTAGCCACTGGAGAACTCCATTCTATGCCTGGGTACAGTGTACTGCACTCATCGGTTCTGGGCTGTGTCCCTCTGCAGCACTAGGAAAGCAATGGTCTGTGCTCCTCTCTTAGCTATCAAAGTTGTCCTTCATCTTTTACTGATTGTTCCTACAAGTCTCAGGCATTCTGATTCAACAAAAGGACCCGACAGAAGTGCAAGGTCATGAGCATGGGACCTCGGGCCAAAGATTCTCCTTCACTGATTCCCAGCATACATCACCCTTCAGCAGCCACAATGGGTTGGTCCCCACTACCAGCACAGTCTTCATCTCAACTGTCCCACTTTCCATACTATTCTGATGGTCAGGTTCTAATGATTCCTTCAGATTTCGTTTATTAACTAATATTGATGAAAGGATTACTTCTTTTGTCCTGACTTCAACAACCACCCATTTTTTAGACACAAAAGAACAGCTTCTACTCAGCTAAAGAAACTATACCCTTAAAATAAATGGATTTCTCTTCTACAACCTTTTCTAAGACTTTGAACCATCGTTCCATCATCTCCCTGAGGGTTCATGAAGGTTACATAGGGTAACAGTCCTGAGTTCACAAACCTGTCATCTGGGCCTAGAAGTCCTTGTCACTGCACAAATAAGGTTCCAGTGGAGGAGGTAGTGATTTGAAATGTGCTTCCACTAACAGTGTAGCCATCTTTATTTTAAATTACAGTTTATTATGAAAGAAAAACTCTAGGCTTGCACATTGGCTGAGATGAATAAGTAATAATCATCAAGCAAAAAATATTTTCTAATCTATGTGTATACAAAAAGGGTAGTTGAATGAAATGGTTTGTGGCAGCACCATTAAATATGCTTTTGTTAAATACTGCTTAGAAATTTACCTTTAAAAAACTTTAGGGCTAAGAAAAACTTTATCATTGAAAGATTATTAGTGCATTTACATTCTAAAATTACATCCCTAAGGGAGCCTGGGGAAACCAGTTATTTTTTATTGTAAGTGTCACTTTTTATTCCCTTTATTGCTTTCTCTTTGTAGGTCAGGACACTGTAAAGAACTTAAAATGAAAGGCACCTGATGACAAAGATGAAAGTCAAAAAGTTATAGTAAGGTCACAGATATTTAACATGTATTGGCTTAAAAGGAAAATAGAGTAGCAACTGGTCATTCGCTTTGAGAATTAAACAAATTACCCAAAAGCCAGTCTCATATTTTCTTTTCCCATGCTGTGGAATAGAGGTATTTAAGCACAAATGACACCCTGCAGTTAAAATCAAAATCCCTCACCCCTTCAAGGAAGGAGTTTCTCTAATGGTTTTTCAAATTGTGCTGAGCTGCTTTTGCAAATGGAGCCTGCATTGTCCCATTGAAACAGAAGCCCTGTTTCAGAAACAGACGGTAAAAAAAAGTATTTAAAATGACCACTGCTTGGGTTGACTTGCTTTAGCCCCAGGGTCCTACTTCGGACTTGAATAGAGTCTGTGTGGCTGCTTTCCATGGTCTGCTGTATCATCATATAGCAAAACTGAATTGTTTTGACGAGAGCTGGTGAATAGGCTATGTTTGGACAGACTGGGTCTGTTTTCAGCCATTAGAAAGGGCTATTAAAACTGCTGAGCTGTCATTAAAGCACACTGTGAGGTGCTCAGGACAAAGCAGCAAGAAGTAAATTGGCTTTCTGCATCCACAGGCCCTGAGTCTGAGAGGACATTGCCCTGTCAGGCAAACTCCACTTAACAGTGCAGAGCGGGAACCAACACTTACAGCAGGTGTGACTGAAAGGAGCTCAGCTTGAATTAGACTCTGGAAAAGTGCTTTCAGTCAAAAGAAAGAAAGAAAAAGAGAGAGAAAGACAGACAGACAGATAGTTTAAAGTTTCAAGTAGTGGTCAGAAAATTGGGCAATGTTCTCTGGATTCATTATCTGCATTGCAGCAAAACCTCATTAATTTGAAATAATTAGGAAAAGGAAATGTGTTAGGCTTTTCAAGTTAAAACAAGGAATTATACAATATTTTTGGAATACTGCCATAATATTATGTTATAGCCCCAGGGTAACACTTATTATTAACCAAAGATTCCATTTAATGTCTGTAGTCCAAAAGAATAATTTGTACTTTGCACATTGATATGGAAATATAACGCTTGATTTTTTTTTAAGATTTTTTCCATGGGATAAATATTCTTCTCAAATTCTCTTTACCTATTAATTTCATTGGTAAAGCCAATTAAAATATAATAAAATACATATCACAAAGATCAACTGTAGCTCTGCCCCCATTTGAATAATCCCAAATTCTGAAGTAATTTGATTTATAAATTAGTGAGTGCAACTCAGCAAAATATTATTGTGTACTGAAATAGAAGAGATTTTTACGACTCTTAAAAATCAGAAAAATAGCCGGTGGAGCTAAGATGGCCGAATAGGAACAGCTCCAGTCTACAGCTCCCAGCCTGAGCGACACACAAGATGGGTGATTTCTGCATTTCTGTTTGAGGTACCGGTTTCATCTCACTAGGGAGTGCCAAACAGTGGGTGCAGGACAGTTGGTGAAGCGCACTGTGCGCAAGCCGAAGGAGGGCGAGGCATTGCCTCACTCGGGAAGCGCAAGGGGTCAGGGAGTTCCCTTTCCTAGTCAAAGAAAGGGGTAACAGACGGCACCTGGAAAATCGGGTCAGTCCCACCCTAATACTGTGCTTTTCCAACGGGCCTGGAAAACGGCACACTAGGAGATTGTGTCCCGCACCTGGCTCGGAGGGTCCTATGCCCATGGAGTCTCGCTGATTGCTAGCACAGCAGTCTGAGATCAAACTGCAAGGTGGCAGCGAGGCTGGGGGAGGGGCGCCCAGCATTGCCCAGGCTTGCTTAGGTAAACAAAGCAGCCAGGAAGCTCGAACTGGGTGGAGCCCACCACAGCTCAAGGAGGCCTGCCTGCCTCTGTAGGCTCCACCTCTGGGGGCAGGGCACAGACAAACAAAAAGTCAGCAGGAACCTCTGCAGACTTAAATGTCCCTGTCTGACTGACATCTTTGAAGAGAGTAGTGGTTCTCCCAGCACACAGCTGGAGATCTGAGAACGGACAGACTGCCTCCTAAAGTGGGTCCCTGACCCCCGAGCAGCCTAACTCGGAGGCACCCCCCAGTAGGGACAGACTGACACCTCACTCGGCCGGGTACTCCTTTGAGACAAAACTTCCAGAGGAACGATCAGACAGCTGAATTTGTGGTCTCACGAAAATCCACTGTTCTGCAGCCACCGCTGTTGACACCCAGCCAAACAGGGTCTGGAGCGGACCTCTAGCAAACTCCAACAGACCTGCAGCTGAGGGTCCTGTCTGGTAGAAGGAAAACTAACAAATAGAAAGGACACCCACACCAAAAACCCATCTGTACATCACCATCATCAAAGACCAAAAGTAGATAAAACCACAAAGATGGGGAAAAAAACAGAGCAGAAAAACTGGAAACTCTAAAAAGCAGAGCACCTCTCCTCCTCCAAAGGAACGCAGTTCCTCACCAGCAACGGAACAAAGCTGGACAGAGAATGACTATGATGAGTTGAGAGAAGAAGGCTTCAGACCATCAAACTACTTTGAGCTACGGGAGGAAATTCAAAACAATAGCAAAGAAGTTAAAAACTTTGAAAAAAAATTAGACGAATGGATAACTAGAATAACCAATGAAGACGAGGGCTTAAAGGAGCTGATGGAGCTGAAAGCCAAGTATCGAGAACTATGCGAAGATTGCAGAAGCCTCGGTAGCCGATGTGATCAACTGGAAGAAAGGGTATCGCTAAAGGAAGATGAAATGAATGAAATGAAGCGAGAAGGGAACTTTAGAGAAAAACGAATAAAAAGAAACGAACAAAGCCTTCAAGAAATTTGGGACCATGTGAAAAGACCAAACCTACGTCGGACTGGTGTACCTGAAAATGATGGGGAGAATGGAACCAAGTTGGAAAACACTCGGCAAGATATTATCCAGGAGAACTTCCCCAATCTAGCAAGGCAGGCCAACATTCAGATTCAGGAAATACAGAGAATGCCACAAAGATACACCTCGAGAAGGGCAACTCCAAGACACATAATTGTCAGATTCACCAAAGTTGAAATGAAGGAAAAAATGTTAAGGGCGGCCAGAGAGAAAGGTCGGGTTACCCACAAAGGGAAGCCCATCAGACTAACAGCTGATCTCTCAGCAGAAACTCTACAAGCCAGAAGAGAGTAGGGGCCCATATTCAACATTCATAAAGAAAAGAATTTTCAAACCAGAATTTCATATCCAGCCAAACTAAGCTTCATAAGTGAAGAAGAAATAAAATACTTTACAGACAAGCAAACGTTGAGTGATTTTGTCACCACCAGGCCTGTCCTAAAAGAGCTCCAGAAGGAGGCACTAAACATGGAAAGGAACAACCGGTACCAGCCACTGCAAAAACATGCCAAATTGTAAAGACCATCGAGGCTAGGAAGAAACTGCATCAACTAACGAGCAAAACAACCAACTAGCATCATAATGACAGGATCAAATTCACACATAACAATATTACCTTTAAATGTAAACAGGCTAAATGCTCCAATTAAAAGACACAGACTGGCAAACTGGATAAGGAGTCAGGACCCATCAGTGTGCTGTATTCAGGAAACCCATCTCACGTGCAGAGACACACATAGACTCAAAATAAAGGGATGGAGGAAGATCTCCCAAGCAAATGGAAAACAAAAAAAGGCAGGGGTTGCAATCTTAGTCTCTGATAAAATAGACTTTAAACCAACAAAGATCAAAAGAGACAAAGAAGGCCATTACATAATGGTAAAGGGATCAATTCAACAAGAAGAGCGAACTATCCTAAATATATATGCACCCAACACAGGAGCACCCAGATTCATAAAGCAAGTCCTGAGTGACCTACAAAGGGGACTTAAACTCCCACACAATAATAATGGGAGATTTTAACACCCCACTGTCAACATTAGACAGATCAATGAGACAGAAAGTTAACAAGGATATCCAGGAATTGAACTCAGCTCTGCACAAAGTGGACCTAATAGACATCTACAGAACTCTCCACCCCAAGTTAACAGAATATACATTTTTGTCAGCACCACACCACACCTATTCCAAAATTGACCACATAGTTGGAAGTAAAGCTCTCCTCAGCAAATGTAAAAGAACAGAAATTATAACAAACTGTCTCTTAGACCGCAGTGCAATCAAACTAGAACTCAGGATTAAGAAACTCACTGAAAACCACTCAACTACATGGAAACTGAACAATCTGCTCCTGAGTGACTACTGGGTACATAATGAAATGAAGGCAGAAATAAATATGTTCTTTGAAACCAATGAGAACAAAGACACAACATGCCAGAATCTCTGGGACACATTCAAAGCAGTGTGTAGAGGGAAATTTATAGCACTAAATGCCCACAAGAGAAAGCAGGAAAGATCCAAAATTGACACTCTAACATCACAATTAAAACAACTAGAAAAGCAAGAGCAAACACATTCAAAAGCTAGCAGAAGGCTAGAAATAACTAAAATCAGAGCAGAACTGAAGGAAACAGAGACACAAAAAACCCATCAAAACATTAATGAACCGAGGAGCTGGTTTTTTGAAAAGATCAACAAAATTGATAGACCGCTAGCAAGACAAAGAAGAAAAGTGAGAAGAATCAAATAGATGCAATAAAAAATGAAAAAGGGGATATTGCCACCGATCCCACAGAAATATAATGTACCATCAGAGAATACTACAAACACCTCTATGCAAACAAACTAGAAAATCTAGAAGAAATGGATAAATTCCTCGACAAATACACCCTCCCAAGACTAAACCAGGAAGAAGTTGAATCTCTGAATAGACCAGTAACAGGCTCTGAAATCGTGGCAATAATCAATAGCTTACCAACCAAAAAGAGTCCAGGACCTGATGGATTCACAGCTGAATTCTACCAGAGGTACAAGGAGGAACTGGTACCATTCCTTCTGAAATTATTCCAATCGATAGAAAAAGAGGGAATCCTCCCTAACACATTTTATGAAGCCAGCATTGTCCTGATACCAAAGCCTGGCAGAGACATAACCAAAAAAGAGAATTTCAGACCAGTATCCTTGATGAACATTGATGCAAAAATCCTCAATAAAATATTGGCAAACCAAATCCAGCAGCACATCAAAAAGCTTATCCACCATGATCAAGTGGGCTTCATCCCTGGGATGCAAGGCTGGTTCAACATACGCAAATCAATAAATGTAATCCAGCATATAAACAGAACCAAAGACAAAAACCACATGATTATCTCAATAGATGCAGAAAAGGCCTTTGACAAAATTCAACAACGCTTCATGCTAAAAACTCTCAATAAATTAGGTATTGATGGGACGTATCTCAAAATAATAAGAGCTATCTACGACAAACCCACAGCCAATATCATACTGAATGGGCAAAAACTGGAAGCATTCCCTCTGAAAACTGGCACAAGACAGGGATGCCCTCTCTCACCGCTCCTATTCAACATAGTGCTGGAAGTTCTGGCCAGAGCAATCAGGCAGGAGAAGGAAATAAAGGGTATTCAATTAGGAAAAGAGGAAGTCAAATTGTCCCTATTTGCAGATGACATGATTGTATATCTAGAAAACCCCATTGTCTCAGCCCAAAATCTCCTTAAGCTGATTAGCAACTTCAGCAAAGTCTCAGGATACAAAATCAATGTACAAAAATCACAAGCATTCTTATACACCAATCACAGACAAACAGAGAGCCAGATCATGAGTGAACTCCCATTCACAATTACTTCAAAGAGAATAAAATATCTAGGAATCCAACTTACAAGGGATTTGAAGGACCTCTTCAAGGAGAACTACAAACCACTGCTCAATGAAATAAAAGAGGATACAAACAAATGGAAGAACATTCCATGCTCATGGGTTGGAAGAATCAATATCGTGAAAATGGCCATACTGCCCAAGGTAATTGATAGATTCAATGCCATCCCCATCAAGCTACCAGTGACTTTCTTCACAGAATTGGAAAAAACTACTTGAAAGTTCATATGGAACCAAAAAAGAGCCCGTATCGCCAAGTCACTCCTAAGCCAAAAGAACAAAGCTGGAGGCATCACACTACCTGACTTCAAACTATACTCCAAGGCTACAGTAACCAAAACAGCATGGTACTGGTACCACAACAGAGACATAGATCAATGGAACAGAACAGAGCCCTCAGAAATAATGCCGCATATCTACAGCTATCTGATCTTTGACAAACCTGACAAAAACAAGAAATGGGGAAAGAATTCCCTATTTAATAGATGGTGCTGGGAAAACTGGCTAGCCATATGTAGAAAGCTGAAACTGGATCCCTTCCTTACACCTTATACAAAAATTAATTCAAGATGGATTAAAGACTTAAATGTTAGACCTAAAACCATTAAAATGCTACAAGAAAACCTAGGCAATACCATTCAGGACTGAGGCATGGGCAAGGACTTCATGTGTAAAACACCAAAAGCAATGGCAACAAAAGCCAAAATTGACAAATGGGATCTCATTAAACTAAAGAGCTTCTGCACAGCAAAAGAAACTACTATCAGAGTGAACAGGCAACCTACAGAATGGGAGAAAATTTTTGCAACCTACTCATCTGACAAAGGGCTAATATCCAGAATGTACAATGAACTCAAACAAATTTACAAAAACAAAACAAACAAACAAAAAAACCCGTCAAAAAGTGGGCAAAGGACATGAACAGACACTTCTCAAAAGACGACATTTATGCAGCCAAAAAACGCATGAAAAAATGCTCATCATCACTGGCCATCAGAGAAATGCAAATCAAAACCACAATGAGATACCATCTCACACCAGTTAGAATGGCCATCATTAAAAAGTCAGGAAATAACAGGTGCTGGAGAGGATGTGGAGAAATAGGAACACTTTTACACTGTTGGTGGGACTGTAAACTAGTTCAGCCATGTGGAAGTCAGTGTGGCGATTCCTCAGGGATCTCGAACTAGAAATACCATTTGACCCAGCCATCCCATTACTGGGTATATACCCAAAGGACTATAAATCATGCTGCTATAAAGACACATGCACACGTATGTTTATTACGGCACTATTCACAATAGCAAAGAGTTGGAACCAACCCAAATGTCCAACAATGATAGACTGGATTACGAAAATGTGGCACATATACACCATGGAATACTATGCAGCCATAAAAAATGAGTTCATGTCCTTTGTAGGGACATGGATGAAACTGGAAACCATCATTCTCAGTAAACTATCGCAAGGACAAAAAACCAAACACCGCATGTTCTCACTCATAGGTGGGAATTGAACAATGAGAACTCATGGACACACTCCGGGGACTGTTGTGGGGTGGGGGCAGGGGGGAGGGACAGCATTAGGAGATATACTTAATGCTAAATGGTGAGTTAATGGGTGCAGCAAAACAACATGGCACATGGATACATATGTAACAAACCTGCACATTGTGCACATGTACTCTAAAACCTAAAGTATAACAATAAAAAAACACATTAAAAAAAAGGAGAAAAGGAAAAAATAAGAAATAAAAAATCAAAACAAACAAACAAAAAATCAGAAAAATATGTTTCTCCTCCGGGGCTCCTTTTCCTCCCTCCTTTTCTGTGATTTAAGCATTAAAATCGGACCCTCTGTCCTTTGTGTTTAACTTCTCCTCTTTTACTAGTTTCTTCTTCACATTTGAACATATTTTGGTCTTTCCTACCTTCATATTAAAATCTCCCTAAACTTCATGTCCATCTCAAGGCATCACCTTACCGTTTTCCTCTTCTTCAAAGCCAGATATTTTGAAACACTGTCTACACTCTTGGCTCACACTCCATACTCATTCATTTTCAGCTCACTGAAATTTCCCCCTTCTTACCCATCACTCTGCTAAACCACCCTCTCTCTCATCTGTCCTCTCTCTCTCTGGTTTTTGACATTCAGTCTTTATCTTATTTAACCTTTCTTGTGCTGGAGTGGACCTCTAAGACAATGTTGAGTAGGAGTTGGAATAGCAGGCATTCTTAGAGTGTTTTTGAATGAAAAGGGAATGCTGCTACTTTTTCGTCTAAATAATGTTAACTAGACATTCTTTAACCTCAGCTTAAAGAAGCTCTGTTTTGTTTTTAGTTAGTCAAGACTTTAAAAAAAAGACTAGCGATTGCATTTTATCAAATAATTGTTCCTGCAGCTACTACGATGACAGGTTCAATGAATACACAAATTCCATCAAGACAAAGCCTCACCCTCAAGACTGTTATTCCTCAAATAGTACCTTAGAGAAGACTTTAATAAGTCATTCTATTAGCCTGGCTGTTGATGGGACATGAAGTACATGTAACACCAGTGTGTCTCATAGTTATTCTTAGACCTCTGTTGCTATAAAATGAGTTCACTGATCCAAGACAATATCATGTGAAATATTTGTTGATACATCAGGTATTCTGCAAACACTCTGAATGGGAAAATCCAAAACTCATATTCACGATAGGTATTGATTATAGTAAAGACAATCTCTGTCCCCTCTCCCCACCACCCTGTGCAGAATTGACTGGTCTCCAGGTTGGGATTATCAGATAAAATATAAGATATACAATTTAAATTTAAATTTCAGATAAACGATGAAGAGGTTTGTTTTTTTTTTTCGTAAAAGATGTCCCAAATATTACATGGGACACCCGTATACTAAAGACATTCATTGTTTATCTGAAACTTAAATTTAACTGAGCACCTTGTAGTTTTATTTGCTGTATCTGGCAATCCAAGTCCTGGTAGCTGTCTGGTCTACCACAGGCATGTTGTCAGATCAAGGACTTAGCATATCTTACTGTTGTTGACCAGAGGGACATTCAGCAGTGGCAGTAGCTACATCAACCTTGGTGAGGCCCGTATTTTTGGGTCCAAGAATAGCCTCCATCCCTTACATCATGGAGACTCTGTCTATGAACAACTGTGGTACAGGAGTGGCTGAAGAGTGAAGCTGGATGACATTCATAGAATGAGTCATCCTGTCCACTTAGTCTCTGAGAGCATCCTTCAAGGTTAAACATAAAGATTCATATAATTTGCGCTATGCCAATTAGCCTATTGTCATGTCACATATTCAGAATTTTTACTCTTTCATTCTTGTTCCAAGCCCCTAACCTACTAGACAAACTTTTGCCACTGCCGAGGATTTTAGTAGATGTACCTATCGCCAGGCACTTCTCTCTCCCAAAAAAGTAAACAGCCAAGTGTATTGTTCAGAGCTTTTTCTAATACGAGGATTTTCCATTACACTATTCCATAGTGCTAGCTCTGAGTGGAGCTGTAATGCAGCAGTGGTTCATTACAGGTAGCTGTAATAAACCTGTACCTCTATTGGAACAGTACCTCTATTGCATTGACCCATATGTGAACGAGGTTTTCCCATCCATGAGTTGCTCATAGAGAACCGCTTATGAAGCCATACTGTGAGCTTACAAAGAGGGACTGATGTCATGGTAGTAGGGAACACAAAGGTCTGGCCTGCCTATTTATGAAACATATTAGTGTCTTCTGATTCTTTCCAGGCCTGATCCTAAATATGGCATTTTTAATCATATAATGCATTACTGTTGCCTTGCCTCATCTCATGACTTGGTGCAACTGATAACACAGGGCTCATGATGGGTAGTTCTAATTGCATAGACAGTGAGTGAACCTTCGTGAGGCCCTCAGTCACTAGGGTTAAGCCTGCCAGGAACTGTGGTGGGGTTTTTTTGTTTTTGTTTTTGTTTGAGATGGAGTTTTGCTCTTTTTGCCCAGGCTACAGTGCAATGGTATGATCTTGGCTCACTGCAAACTCTGCCTCCCAGGTTCAAATGATTCTCCTGTCTTAGCCTCCTGAGTAGCTGGGATTACAGGGGCCCACCACAATGCCTGGCTAAATTTTGGTATTTTTAGTAGAGACGGGGTTTCACCAGGTTGGCCAGGCTGGACTCGAACTCCTGACCTCAGGTGATCTGCCCACTGTGGCCTCCCAAACTGCTAGGATTACAGGCGTGAGCCACCGCGCCCAGCCAGGAATTGTGTTTTTAACAAAGGGTAGTTGTTTCCTGCAGAAAGCAGGACCTTACTTCAGAACTCTATGAGTCGGCCCTGCAATTTTCCTATGGGAATCTGCCAAAAATGCCTTTATAGCATCCTTATCCATAGTGGATACCTTTAATGCCTTCAAATCTGCTAGGTAATAGAGACTGAGCAGCAGAGCAACAGACTGCCTCAGCTGCAAGGTCAATGAGACAAATGGCTAAAGAAAAGGCACAGCTACAAAATAAATGTTGATAAAAAGGTAAAAATTTGAGAAGCACATTTTAGAGAAATTAAATTTAAAAATTTATATTGTAAAAGAACATAAAATAAATTAAGAATACTAAATTTTAAAATAGGAAATATCAACGTGAACTCATGACCTAAAATAAATATATTTTCCAGTTGAGCCACTAAAGCAGCCTATAGCCACATCATCTTCCCACCCACTGTTTTCAGGAGGAATATCAGATGGGTATCCTTAACTTTTTGTTTTCTAAATACTATTCTCTATTAGATGGAAATAAATTTTCTTGCAGAATAGGAGAGCCCTGGTCTCAGAACAGGAAACAATGCATTATGGGCCCAGAACCTGTTTTTATTGCCAGAAAAGGTGAACATTTCCCAAGTGTCTGAAGCAGTGGTGAAAGAAAGCCTGTTTAGAGCATGCAACATTTGGCCGGATTGTAACAAAGTAACAGAAAAAAAGAAAGTCACTACAGCTAAGTAAAAGAGGTCGAGTAGATAAAAAATAGAGTCTCTAAAAAAAAAAGTCAAAAATAGCGTACGAAAAGATAAAAGTTTACAGAAAGGGACATATAATAAAAATAAAGAATGAATAGGATATGTTTAGTAAATTTTTATTATGTTTTATTACCAGAGAGTATTATCCTCATAGCTGTTAATTTTTTTTATAATAAGAACTTTTTTTACACAAACATAAGCATTTTTTTTCTTCATGTGTAAGAGGAAAGCGTGGGTACAGAAAACAATTTGCTGAAGGAAGAAGGACCTATTCCCATGCAATGTCCTTATAGAAAGAGAGGCTCAAAGAGAAAGATAATAGAGGAGTTAAATATCTCAGAGGAGATGCTGTAGAGATTCAACATCTCATCGCCTAGGTGATAAAATTCTATATGATCTTAATAAAACATTATGAAATATATCGTAAACCAAGGCCAAAACAAACATCCTGTGACCGTGAATATTGGCCAAAGGAAGGAGTGCCCTATTAGAAAATATAATTGTGAAAATCCCATTGATGGAGCAAGTGACCCCATGCTTGAAGAGGAAACCTAATGTGACAAGTCCTGGCTTGGGGTTACAGTGCCGAAAAATTTGAATGACACATAATCTGCAGCCTTTCTGATGTGAAATGATTTCTATTCCCTTTGGTAGGATGAAAAAGATTACTATAATCCCAGGAAAGCACAAAATACAACGTAAAACACTGACAAAATAAATCAAACTAGAAATACTAAAACTTTTGTACTTGGTACAGAGTAGTACCACTATGGTTTGTAACCATAGTCAAATATATATATATATATACACGTTGTTTATAAAACCTCAAAAGCACTGAAGAAAATAGACATATTTGAATTGTAAATTCTTTTGAAGTTTGAAAAATTTGGCTGAAACCAATATTTGCATATCTAAGAATGCAAATGTCTACATGCAATTTCAAATGTCTGCATTTGGTCATTAGCAGCATTTAAATATTTAAAGGTTTGTGGGCTAAGTAGATTTAAAAGCTTAATATTTTTAACATTAAATGAGAGTAAGTGATAGTGACTACCACAATCAACAAAGGAAAACCACTGGAACATTAAAGATCACAGAAACAAATTTAAAATTTAAAAAATTGTTACTATGATACTCTAGTTACTATGATCTGTAATCTCTTAAAATTTTAAAAATAATCTACTAATTTATAAAATTGTAATGTCTCTTTTTTGTTTTCAGAAGTTCTTTTACAAATGTGACAGCCTCCCTTTCATAAGATTCCAGATATTTTATTATGGCATCTATTCCTACTTTTATGTCTTGAATCAGTTTTAATTATTTTACAGTGTTAGATTGTTTATCAAGTGTTTAGAATGTTTTTGCATCTTCCTCATGATTTGCATTTTCTCACATGGTCTGTGAGTACATACATCACCCGCCCTCCCATCCCCCTTGTGAGCTCATCTTCACTGTTGCCTCTGCAGTAGCACTTCTACTCCCCAGGGGATTCCTATGTGCCCTGTGTTGTAAAAGTGTCCTTACACTAGGGGTTTGCCTTTGCTTCCCTTGCGTCCCACATTTCATGAGTGTAGGACCAGATTTTACACAAAGGTTTCCATCTTAATTTCTCATACCTTGCAAGGAATGTATGTTTGAATTCTGTGTCTATGTATAATAAAAAGTTGGAGTTATGATTTCTCATGGGAGTTTTTCTTTTCCCCCCATCTTTTTTTGCTGCTGCCTTCTTGTTCCTTTTTTTCACCAGCTTGAGAATTTTTTTTTTTTTCACTGAAGGGGCAGCTTTTCTAGGAGCCGTCTCTAGATAAAGGTCTCAGTCAAGCTTTCTGCTTCCCCAGATTCAAGGCCACATCTGCTGTCCCTCTAAGGGTGACAAAACTCTTGAAGTCTCTGAAGAACGAGAAATTTTGTCTGTGGAGTGCAGCTTCAGTTCGTGCCTGAGCGTTTCATTGTGCCCTTTCTGATGTCCTGCCTTATGGATTTCAGACTTGCCAGCGCCTATAACTACATAAGCAGTATCAGCAGTTCTTTCTTATATGCATATATATGTGCACGCGCGCTCGCGTGTGTGTGTGTGTGTGTGTGTGTGTGTGTCTCCTATTGGCTCTGTTTCTCAGGTTGATCCCTGACTCATATATGTGACATTTTGTACTGGGTTTTATTTTATATATGCACAAGTAAACTATCTGCAAATATTGACACTTGTGTTTGCTTACTTCATTATTCAAAATAGGCTGAAAGAGATTTTGAGATCCTAAAGAATCTTAAAGAAGTAGTCCCTTAAAATAAATATCTTTATGTACAAGAAATCCACTATATGCTTTCTGGGAATATGGGCAATCAACGTGAATAGCACTCAGGGACTGGGCTGCAAGAGGACAGGGCTCTATCCCCTCAATTACTGCTGTATTTCCTGCTGTGTCTCAGCTCCCTGGGAAATACTCCTTCTAAGGACTAAAGCAGCACAGTCTCTCAATTACACACAACCTTCTCTTCACTCTTTTCACCCCCGATTTAGGGAGGAAACAGGGAACCATTATAAAAATACAAAGAGGACTGAAAACATGTAACAAGGGCCAGGAGCATAAAGCATAAGAGGAGATTGTGACTAAATCTTTATGGCCTAGAAAAAAGGAGACTCAGCAGGGAACATGATTACAGTCCATAAATGTCTTCAGGTAACCATATACATGACACAAGGGACTTGCTTACTGTGCGATAAAATGCTAAGACAAGACGAAATTGCATAGAGTTTTGGAATGAACTGTTTCAACAACAACAACAAAAAGGTTTTTGAACGTGTGAAATTAGAGAATGTGAGACACATGCTATGTAAGGCACTCACAGAAATGGTGAGACGAGCCGTCAGCTGATTTGGCATATAACAAGCCTCGTCTAAGGAATTCAAACACATTTTGATTGAAGTTACACAATATTACAACAAAACATGCAATGAAAACAAAATAAAAAGCAAAGATCTAGAAAGGACTTCATTTTCAACCGTTTACTTAAAATAGATTGTAAGTTTCCACATGTAATGTGAGAAAGGCTGGTTTATAAATTAGCAGTTTTTCTACCCCCAAGAGCTTGTGTCATTCCCAGCAGGGTCCTGCCAGCAAAGCAATAGCAGCAGCAGCATCCCCCAGAAGCTGATTAGAAATGAGGTATCTCAGGCCCCACCGCAAACCTAGTCACTAGAATCTGCATTTTAACAAGATCCCCCGATGATATACATGCAGATCAAGGTTTTGAAAAGCACTAGAAGAAAACAGTAATGCCTTTTATATGCCTTTGTGACCCTGAAACAGCTTAAAAGATTTAAGGTCATACAGGGAAATGAAATAACTCAACAGCATTCAAACCAATAATCTAATTAAAGAGGACAAAAGATCTGAACAGACATTTCTCAAAAGAAGACACACAAATGGACAATAGGTATACGAAAAAAATGCTCAACATCACTAATCATCATGGAAGTGCAAATCAAAACCACGATGAGATATCATCTCACACCAGTTAGAATGGATATTATCAAAAAGACAAACAAGGATGTGAAGAAAGGGCAACACTTATACACAGTCGGTGGGAATGTAAATTAGTACAATCATGATGGAAAACAATGTGGAGGTCCCTCAAAAGATTAAAAATAGAACTACCATGTGATCCAGCAATCCCACTGCAGGGTACATAACCAGAAGAAAGAAAATCAGTGTATCAAACAGATATCCGCACTCCCACGTTTATTGGGAGTGCAATACCCCAGATAGGAAATCAACCTCAGTGTCCACCAACGGATGGATGGACCAAGAAAATGTGGCATATATACACAATGGAGTATTATTCAGCCATAAAAAGGATGAAATCCTGACATTTGCAGCAACACAGGTGGAACTGGAGAACATTAGGTTAAGTAAAATAAGCCAGGCACAGAAAGACAGATAACACGTTCTGAAACGGCTGGTGGTAGCTGCCCTGAAGAAGTGGCAGTGGCCATGGCCCAGGCGACACTGTAGCCCAGATGGTACTTCAGCCACTGCTGCTGGGTCCCGATCGTGCCACACTCGGGCCTGCTGGTGAGGCCCCAGCCAGGTTTGTCGGGCAGGCAAGGGAGCCTTTCCTGCAGGCCTGAGGTGAAGCAATGCCCTTAAAGCAAATTAACTCTTATGGGGAAACTGAGGCTGGGAACAGCGTTGTCCCAAGGTCACTCCACCAAGAGAGAGCCTCAGCAGTGACGGCATGAACCCCAGATGTGGGAAACTGAGGCCTGGTCAGGAAGTGGGGCCTGGTCCGGGTAGTGCAGCAGGGTCAAGCCTGGATGATCCCAAATCCGCCCCCTTCCCTGGTGCGTGAGCGGCAGAGACCCCAGATCCACCCATGAGACCAGTGAGCTTGGTGTGGGGATGGAGAAACTGAGGCCCAGAGAGGCCAAGTGACTTGCCTGGGGGCACACTGCGTGGAAGGAGCTGGGCCTCAGACCTTGCCCCAAACGGAAGTGGGGCCCTGGAGGAGACTGGCTATGGGGGAATCTGAAAATAATGCCAGGGGCTGTTTGCTGAGCATGTGGTCGGAGCTGCAGAACCCTGGCCTCTGCCTTTGGAGGCAGGTCCACGTGTTACTTCCCTTTTATGGATGGGCAAGCTGAGGAAAGCTTTCCATAAAGCTTTCCATAAAGCTGGAAAGCTCCAGACACTGTTCTGGGGTCCAACAGTGCCTGGGGGCAGGTGTCTGTCACCAGAGCCTGTCTTCTACCCCCGGGGGAGCCCCAGCCTGGGACCCAGGTGAGTGGGGCCTTCTTCCCGCACAGTGGCAGGGAGAGTCCAGGAAGGAAGCTGCTGGTGAGGATTGACCGGGTAGACCCCCTCATCAAGGTGTTTACCGCCAGCACTGACAGCCCTCCCCCACGCCGGCCTCCAGAGGACCCTATGCCCGGGAACTCTGGGCACTGCTCCCTGCTCATTTAGGTCTGTTAGGGGGCGCGTGCTTGTTGCTTGTGGAAGGTGGCCCCATCGCGAGGTTTCTCAGACAGCAGGTCTCGAATGGCTCAGCGAACTGCATCTTTCACCAGTGTTCCCTTTCCCCAGGGTGACGTGGGGAACAAAAGAAAAAGACAAAAATATACCACATATTCTTACTGATAGAGAGGAGTTTAAAGAAAGCTGGTCTCATGGAGGTAGAGAGAATGGTGGTTTCAGTGTCCGGGAAAGGTGGGAAGAGGGCAGGTGAAGAGAATCTGCTTCATGGGTATGAAAATACAGTTCAATTGAAGAAATAACTTCTAGTTTTCCATAGCACAGTAGGGCGACTATAGTTGACAATAACTTATTGTACATTTTTAAATAACTAGAAGAGAAGATTTAGAATGTTCTCAACCCAAAGAAATGATCAAGGTGTGAGGTGATGGATATCCCAATAACCTGATTTGATTTTTTCCCTTTGTATGTATGTATCAGAATATCACATACACCCTGGAAATTTCTAAAATCATTATGCACCGTTTTTTTTTTTTTTTTTTTGAGACGGAGTCTCGCTCTGTCGCCCAGGCCGGAGTGCAGTGGCGCAATCTTGGCTCACTGCAAGCTCCGCCTCCTAGGTTCACGCCATTTTCCTGCCTCAGCCTCTCCTAGTAGCTGGGACTACAGGCTCCCGCCACCACGCCTGGCTAATTTTTTGTATTTTTAGTAGAGACGGTGTTTCACCATGGTCTCGATCTCCTGACCTCGTGATCCACCCACCTCGGCCTCCCAAAGTGCTGGGATTACAAGCGTGAGCCACCGCGCCCGGCCTATGCACCGATTTTTTAAAAAAAGGAAATTTCTTTACTGGAGAATCTTATCATCTAATTACTTCTTTGTCAAAATGATATATTGACTTATTAATTATGAAATGGCCCCCTAATCAATGATGATATTAATATCAATGTTTATGTTATTATAATTTAAATATCATTATTCTGTGCAGTATCAGTAAAGTCTGTCATTGGTTGAATTTGTGTTTTATATTGATATTGTTCTGATTTTCAATTTTTTAACTTTTTTAATTAATTTTATTAAAATCTTAAATTAGTTTAAAAATTTTATACTCTGCCAGTGGACACATATAGTAACAGTTGTAAAAAGAGTAATCTGGCTAGGAGAAATGCTACCCTTTAAATTGGAGTATGTCACTGAATGGTTTGCCTTTGCATAGCCTAATGAAAGTTAGCAAAAGAGAACTTGGCCACAGTGTGGCCCCGTAGGAAGAGGTAGGATGATTTTATGAAAAGCCCCCTGGGCTGAGAGCCACAACTCCTAAATCATTAGTTATCAGTCATGTATACTTGTTTGATCAGTTCATTTTGCAAGCCTCGGTTTACTTATTTGTAATAGACAAATAATATTTACCCTTCAGAATGAGAAGCTAATGATATGATGCACATGGAAGGGTTTTGTGAATTATTAAAGCCATGAAGGGATAGGAAGTTCTTTGGCATCTCAGTAGAAGACTAGCAATATACGATCACCTGTAATCCATTAAACTCTGATTCTGGCAGTTGTTGGCGTTATTGCAGAACACTTTTGTCCCTAATTTCTTAGAGATTAAAAAGAATTCTTGGCTGGGAGTGGTGGCTCACGCCTGTAATCCCAGCACTTTGGGAGGCAGAGGTGGGTGGATCACGAAGTCAAGAAATCAAGACCATCCTGGCCAACATGGTGAAACCCTGTCTCTACTAAAAATACAAAAATTAGCCTGGCCTGGTGGCATACCACCTGTAGTCCTAGCTAGTCAGAAGGCTGAGGCAAGAGAATCGGTTGAATCCAGCAGTCAGAGTTTGCAGTGAGCCAAGATCGCACCACTGCATTCCAGCCTGGCAACACAGAGCAAGACTCCATGTCAAAAAAAAAAAAGACTTCTTATTAAATTCTATTTTAGGAATCTAATGAAACTTTAGCTCTTAAGAAGCCTGGTTCCTTGCGAGAAGTTTAAGGCAGGAAGAGTAGGATGTGAATATTTGGCAACAGTGGCTGGCTTTCCCTTTGCCAAAAGAAAGAGGACCCTCTGCCCTTCAGATAGTTGTTGAGGTCCAGGTGCTTGATTCTATCAAGTACATGTTTCCAGAATATGGAGAAATAGGACCACTGATGTTATAAATATATCTGAATTCTTAAACCGAGGTTGAAACCTAGCATTTCATACATATCTTATTTGTGTCACAACAGCATCTTAAAATATTATTACCAACATTTAATAACTGAGATTCATGTGAAAAGCTGAGTTTTTCATGTCCTGAAAAATAGAAAGATCTGGCAACCTTAAATCCAGCTGCAAAAGGACAATACTCCACTATAACCAAACATGGATATCCAGGCCCCCGAGTACCATAATACCCATTCTCAGGCGCCATTCTTTATTTGCCCAATAGCCATTTGACTTAACAAGCTCTGACCCCTCTTTTAAAGGACTTCTCAGATTGCCTTAAGTTGATGCTAAGTGATGGTGAAGTATCTGTAGCAAGGTCAGGTTATCCACCTCTAAGGCTGGCCCAGTATGCCGGCCTGGCTCACTGAAATTCATGTGCTCCAGGACTTAATGTCAAGAGACCAAGCCCCTCAGCATCAAAGAACGGCTGCTCAGGTATGAAGGGCTCCTTAGCTATGCTTGGACCTTAATTCAACTCACAGGGAATAACGTAAGATTCTTCTACTGCCTGGATATGTGCGGATGGCCTCAGGAATATTTACTAAAAATATTCCTCTTTCTTTCACATGTTTTTCCTTTTTCTGAAGCCTTTCTTTGTCCAGGCCAACTAATAGTTCGCTGACGCTGCTCCTTCCTCCTGGCTCAGAACTAAACTCACAAAGAATGAAACCGGAAGAAGGTATATCTGAGGAAATGGAGGTGACTCAGCCAAGGAAATGGGGCTGCTGGAGAAGTGCTGCCCTGCTAGACAAAGTGGTATTCCCATAGCATCGTATCTCTGATAGGACACATGCAATCGTATTCATTGGTATTACCTTTTAGCAGCCATCTTTGGAACTAGCATCTGGCCGGGCGCGGTGGCTCACGCTTGTAATCCCAGCACTTTGGGAGGCCGAGGCGGGCGGATCACGAAGTCGGGAGATCGAGACCACAGTGAAACCCCGTCTCTACTAAAAATACAAAAAATTAGCCAGGCGTGGTGGCCGGCGCCTGTAGTCCCAGCTACTCGGAGAGGCTGAGGCAGGAGAATGGCGTGAACCCGGGAGGCGGAGCTTGCAGTGAGCCGAGATCGCGCCACTGCACTCCAGCCTGGGTGACAGAGCGAGACTCTGTCTCACAAATTAAAAAAAAAAAAAAAAAAAAAAAAAGAACTAGCATCAAATCCAAAATGACTTCTGATTTGATTCATATACATTGATTTCTTCTCCTCTACCCCATAAAAGATCAGATAGCCATCTTTTATTTGGCAAACAACAATTTTTATGATAAAAATAAAATGACCACAAAGAGAGGATAGACAAGTATGAAGTTAACCACACAGATCCAGTGAAAAAGTTGCCTGAAATGGGGTATTCACACACTTTCCCCAAAATTTAATAAATGCCGTTGGAGTCAAGATAAATGTGTGGAGATCTATTATTGATTTAATTAATTAAAGTCTATAAGCGGTTATCAGAGTTGACAATAACAACTCAGATTTGTTCCAGTTGCTAAAGTGCTGATAGTAGCACATGGCTTGATTTGACTCTTTGGGCCCAGACAGAAGGGCTTATGGGAGTGAATTCTGGATTAGCCACTGGTTCTGTGGATGTGTGCAGGAGTTGATGGAATGTGACGGGGGAAGTATGATCTGTGCCAACTACTATAACATTGATTGTCTTATTACTGTTAGCAAGAATCTAAATAAATAGACTTTATATGCTCTTAATGAAGGGAAAATTATCTATAGCCTGCAGTGTTCCAAGTGTGTCCCAGTCCACACACTTTTATTGTGCCAAGCTCAGAACTAGGTACTAAACCCTATTTTCTAAGACATGGCAATATAGTTAGAGAAGGCAGGGAAATTCACTATTCTCTCGGGCCTATAGCCGTTCCCACTATCATCTTTAATCCATGAAAGTAGTAATTGTTGTACCCCCAAAATATGCACAGTGTCTGAGACATGGCAAATTCTTGATAAATATATGATGCTTGAATAAATGGATGGATCAGTATGAAACTACATGTTAACAAAATACGATGAGGGTGATTTTTACATATTAATAAATGTTGAAACTCAAAGTTATCAATGATGTAATTGGCAGGCCCTCAAGTCTCACACTGAGTGGCCTGGACCACACTCCCCAACTCAGGACCTATGTAAAATCATCCATTCTCTTTCCTTTTATTTATTCACTTAGATTGTTAGTCATCCTCATCCCCTGATGATCTTTGGAATTCAAAGAAGGAAAATTATATTTTGTTCTTAAAAAGATGGGCTCGTAGAGTAGAATCATCATGAGTTTAATATTCAAAATTTCTGAAAATCTATAACAGGCAATATTAATTAGGTTATTTTTCAGTGAAATATGCCAGAAGTTTCCTTCACGCTGTTTTTAATTTCATATTCACCTAGGTGCAGTATTAAAGAGAAAATCTCAAAAATGAATTTTGATATATGTAAATAGGTCACTCTTCACCTGATCTGCCCTCCTCCTTCCAAGAAAGGCATCCTACCTTCTTCCTGCACTGGTGTCTGGAAGATAGCCAAACTCTGAATTGCACAGGATCATTTCCCAAATGCAGTTTTGTGCAGAAACAGAATCCCGGTGAAACCATTCAGGTGAGAAGTGCAGTGGCACACAGGCATGAGGATCCTCACTCTGGCCATCAGAGCCAACCTCCTGCTCAGATGAATGAATCCACCCCCTCCCAAATGACTGCCCTAATGTTTAAAACAAAGCCCAGTGCACCACGGAGATTCAGGACATTTGTGTTGCTGAGGCTTTTTCTAACATATTTTTAAAATCTGTGCTGTTTAAAATATAGTTTTCTCCTCATTCTATTTTCTTAATCCTTTATACTAAATTCACAAAATACATTTAACTTATGTATAACATTTACGCAGAAATAGGCTTTTTGCCTCTTCCTCAAAGTAAATAGCTGTTAATTACTCTGGTGCTGGAGTTAGAAAAACTTAGATTGTATGAGGATTGTACCAGTTTAATAAAACAGGACAGAAAAACAGCCAACATGGTGTCACCATTACACTGATTGTTTTCTGTAGATACACAGAATATATGAATAATAATGTTTCTTTTCATAACTCTTGCTGACTTGAAGGCATGATCGAATAGTATATTTCTGATTAATCCAGGGCCCAGTCCACATAGGCACATGTGCAGAGTTCTGATAAGGTGAAGAAAGATGTGTTTCCATGTCAACAATTTAAAGGTTGGAACTATTTTGAGTTGTTAATATAAACTTTGATATTAGCTCATTGACTTTGATGGTTTGCAAAGAATAAATTCTAACACAATTACAACGACTGCTGAAATGTATTAAATCTCTAGAGAAGCTGGAAAAATGTGTACGCATGACAGGTTTGTCAATCATCTCTTGCTCTGATTAGGTGACATTAGCGTGTGATTTTTGTTAACTAGAAAAAGTGACAGTATAGTATCTTATAATGGCCCCTGACTAAAACATTCTATCAATTTTTATAGGTTCCTCCTATGTCTCTATGTAGTGATGAAAAAAAGGCCCAGTGGCTATATCTTGAGGCATCATATCATCTAATGGGCTTACTAGTACTCAGAAAGTTTCAATATTATTATCATAACTACAGGCAGTAATATCCTCAGCAATAATTGAGAGCCATAATGATTCTAGTCCCTGGGTATTATACCAATCGGCTCTTCTATTTTCTTTCTCTGGGACTCTCTTGTTCAGAGACAAAATGACAATTATTTCATGTCAGGGCTCTTATAATCTCACTAGAAAGAACCAAAAACCAAAAAAGAATTTGTCAATTGTCATCCACAAACCCACGGTCATTCTCAGGGATTTATACAGCTTAAGGCATTAGGTGGAAAGAGAGGCTAAAAGAGAAGAGATCCAGGTTCCAGGGCAAGATTAAGAGCAGAGGAAGAGTTGAGTCAGTCACAGTTTATCTGGGTGGGCAGCTATGGGACAGGCAGTGTGAGGGAAGGCACAAACAATGCTGGAAAAATTTAACTTCTAGACTTTTAAAATCCTAATTAGTTCCAACATTCTAATTTCAGTCTTTCCAAAAATATAGAGGAATTGAGACCAATGATTAATTACACTGATTAATATCTGATATTGACAAGGGATGTCCATAAAAATGAGTCTCTTTGATCTCTCACGGGGTGGCCCCAGGTGCTGCCCTCTGGAAATCCTGCCTCTGTATGGAGGCTGCACTCCCCATGGCCGCTACCAGCCAATGAGTAAGCTAGGCAGGGAGACTCAGGTAGGCCTGTTCCAGGAGTACATGGACTCTTCTGATGAGCAAACTTGGCTCCAGTAACCGAGACAGACTTGACAAACTTTCTTACTGCATAGTGCTCTAAGACACTTCCACCTAACCTCTCCTTCTTCCCTCTCTTCTTCATCTGAGGTCAGACCTATATTTTGGTCGGATGGCTCCCAGCCTCTCCCAGAAACCTTTTCCCTTAAAAAGTTTCTCACACATTTAATTCCATCTTGGTATCTACATTTTTGAGAACCCAGATTCATTTCTCCTTCAGGAATATTTGTACTCCAAGTGAAGATTTTAGGATAAGGAATTTATATTTATTGAGCAACTACTATGTGCCAGGTGCTTTACAAGTATTATCTAATTTAATTCACACATTAACTCTGTTAGATAGTATCATCCTACATTTAGTAGTTGAAGAAATGACACTCAAAGAGTTTAGAAGTTAAACTGAAGCATATGAAATTGCCATTTTTGTAAGTCAAAAAAGATCAAAATTTTGGGAGTTTTATGTGGTTTGACCTATATAATTTGCCAAGGTCACACAAATACTAAGTGAACAAACTAAAACTTGAACCATTTCCATCTGCTTTCAAAACACATGTTCTTTTCTCTCTACTACAGTGTTTCAGAGTATACTTGGTGAAGAGAGAATATATGCATAAATCTCACCAGTGAGTTTATTCAATGTCATGTTTGACAAAATATATATTAAAAGTACCTTAGAACATCAAATATGCTAGGGATAGAATAATAATTTTCAAGAACATTCTAGTTCTCAGTCTCTCCTCAATAATCATGATAATGAGCTTTTTAGAACAACATGAATAATGTACATATGTATACATGAATGAAAGAAGCCTTAGAAGCCACTGGTGGTAGTATGTGGGTAATTTTTGTTATTGTTTTTGTTCTTCTATACTTTATGTTTTCCACAATGAGTGTGTATAACTTGTATAATAAAAAAGTTATTAAAATAAAACATAAAACTGTATTGCTAGTGAATCGTTCTCCAAACACGTCTATGATCCCAGTGCCTTTAGTCGTACCCTCTGGGCAGCAAATAGATTAGACAACAGAGAAGAAAAAATATCCCTGGCAAGTTCCTCCTGCTCTGTCTCCAACTCATTCTAGTCATGGGCCTTCCTGGCTGCATCCTGGGTTTGTTTTGAAGACCTTGTCCTCTGCCTGGCAGCGACAGGGTGTCTCAGTGAGAATAGGTCAGGAGGATCCCTGCTACCCAGTCATGTTAAGCTCTGAAGGGATTCAAACAGCTCCCTTGGGAGCACAGAAAACATGAGCTTAGAAAAATTATTATGGGTTCTTATATGAACTCCTAACTTTGCACTGCAACTAATCAAATAGATTTATTACCCATAGACAAATTTAAAAGAAAAAATTCAAGCTTCACTAACAGCTGTTTATTAACAAGAGGTTAAAAAACAGACATTTTTGTGATGGCATCTACGCAATAGAGGCACACAGGGTAAATATTGGCCAAAGTAATTGTGATCGTTAATACTGAGTGTGAACTTGATATTGATCCTGGGTGTGTCTGTGAGGGTTTTGCCAAAGGAGATTAACATTTGAGTCAGTGGGCTGGGGAAGGCAGATCCACCCTTAATTGGGTGGGCACCATCTAATCAGCTGTCAGTGAATATAAAGCAGGCAGAAAAACATGAAGGGGAGAGACGGGCCTAGCCTCCCAGCCTACATCGTTCTCCCATGCTGCATGCTCCCAGCAAAAACATCGGACTCTAAGTTCTTCAGTTTTGGGACTCAGACTGGCTCCTTGCTCCTCCACTTGCAGATGGCCTATTGTGGGACCTTGTGATCGTGTAAGCTAATACTTAATAAACCCATATATATCTTAGTTACTATGGAAAATGGTAGTGATAAGTAGAAGTAGCAAAATATCTGCTAGTTTCAGTGATACCTTCTACCATGCTAATGGCAAACAATTTGTCATCCAATTACTCTCATTATTGCTTAAGCATTCGATTTCTCTAATATTCAAGGAACAAAAATAATATCAACATATAGAACTGGGTGTGGTGGCTTGCACCTATAGTTCCAGCTACATGGCAGACCAAGTCGGGCCGATCCCTTAAAGCCAGGAGTTTGAGACCAGCTTCGTCAAACTCCTTCATCAATGAAGTAAGACCCCATCTCTGAAAAAAAAAAATTATTTATATATAGTGTGTGTGTGTCTGTATGTATATATATTACATTCTTGTTTTTTAATATTTGATGGCTTTCAAAAATCATTAATCAAATAGTGTGTTCCCTATTTTCTATCCTAATACAGCATCTATTAAGTATGGCTCTATTTTGGGTAATTTAGAAACATTATTTCATGTAGTACTTCTAACAACCCTATAAAGTATGAACTATTCCCATCCCATTTTCCAGATAGAGAAACTGAGTCATAGAAAAGTTATATGATATCCTTAGACTCACAAAGCTAGTAACTGTTATCATCAGGATTTAGCCCCAGACTATATGACTCCACAGCCCATTAATATGTGTGCTTAGTAATCAACACTGTACCCAAAGTTTCCCTTGGCTGTGCCTTGCTTCTCATTCTCTCTAGGGTAAATATACAAACAGATGGCAGTAACAACCATGCTAAACAAATGCAAACAGATACCACAATATTTGTGAAAATTTCCCCTAAACTTTGGTTTCTATAGAAGAAGAAAAAAACATGAGTTTTGATTATTAGCCTAATTATTCAGGAGATGCCTGTGCAATTTATGGTTTATCCAGATGCTATGCATTACACTTAATTTCTTTCTGGAAATGTTTATCTCTTCTTACAGTACTTATCTCTAAAACTGTGCTTAAAAGTAAGATGTGGCTCACAGAGGCCAATGGCTAATTTTTTTTAATCTGAGCACAAAGAAGAAATAAACAGCAACCCATTGTAGAGACACATTATTGAAAGCAAAGTGTAGAACATAGTTTGATATTGTTAAGATAAAGCTAACTGCTGTAACAAGTAAACTTTGGCTTAGCACAAAAGAAATACATGTCTTGCTCAGAAAGAATCAATTATCAGAAAAAAGAGGGCAGGGTAGAAAAGAGTAAAAGGCTTGCTTCACACAATCATCTAGGGACCCAAAAATAAGCTTGGCCATCCTCAACATAGGGCTTTCAAAGCTATCCATGATAATGACATCCAGTTAACAGATGATAGAAGGAATACAGACACATCTGCTTCTTAACCTCTTTGTCTCTCAGTTGTCTGATGTCATTTCCACTAGCATTCCACTGGTGAGAGAGACCAGGCTGACTAGCTCCACCTTGCTAAGAGAGAGGGGAAATGTCTCTTGCTGTGCAGTCACTCTGGGAATCACTCCATGGTGAGACAAAGCAGCAGGTATCTGTGATTTACAACCAGCCTTCTCTACCACACCACATAACCAAATCTCTATGCTTGCACTGGTCTTTATTTCTTCCTCTGTAATTTGTGGCTATTGAACCAAATGATCTCTATAGTCTCCCTTAGGTCATTGAAAGTCTTATGACTCCCAAGTTTTCAGGTATATATAATATATACTATCTAACATAAAGTATAATTTTGGTGTTTCAGGATTTAACTTCAATTTCTCTGAACTTTTAAGAATTAAATGTGGGCTGGGCGCGGTGGCTCACGCTTGTAATCCCAGCACTTTGGGAGGCTGAGGCGGGCGGATCACGAGGTCAGGAGATCGAGACCACGGTGAAACCCCGTCTCTACTAAAAATACAAAAAAATTAGCCGGGCGTGGTGGCGGGCGCCTGTAGTCCCAGCTACACGGAGAGGCTGAGGCAGGAGAATGGCGTGAACCCGGGAGGCGGAGCTTGCAGTGAGCCCAGACTGCGCCACTGCACTCCAGCCTGGGCGACAGAGCGAGACTCCGTCTCAAAAAAAAAAAAAAAAAAAAGAATTAAATGTGGACTACTTTATACCATCTATTCTTTGGATCTCTAATATCTCTTTATTGTCACTAAAATCAACTGACTGAGCACTGATTGTACATGGCATTCAATCGCTGGGTAAGAGTACTATACTGAGAGCATTACCATGTAAAGGGCTCTATCCTAAGAGCAGTATGTCCATTGATTGCGTGTCACACTGTAATTTTAAGAAAAGTGAGTGGATGCTACTTGAAACATCAGTAACGAGATTCAGTATCACTATAATAGCTAAGACCTATCTGGTGCTTTATAGTTAACATATTTAATCTTCATAATAATCTAGTGAGGGAACTATTCCAGGCTCCATTTACAGGTGATGAAAAGGAGGCTATGGGAGGAAAAGTAGCTTTAGCCAGTGAGGATCAGAGCTGGCTCATAAACCCAGGACTCCTGCTTCTAAATGTCATTTCCAGTAAACCAAGGTCTCTCAAATCACACAGGACCACCAGGTTTCATAAGCTCCTTTCCCATTTTATCTCCTCTGACCCTATGAGCCTTTCCCTGATGCCTGTTTACTGCAGGTTTGCAGCTGCCTCCTCAATATATGGCTAATTTTCCATCATTTTCTGTGAGCAGATGTTCCTGAGGAGCAGAGCCACTTTCCCATCCCTGGTACTATCTCCTGCAGATGACTGGATTAAACACAGTAGCCGCTGGCCATCATTTTGATCTGAAAAGAAACGATTTTCCCACTGGGATATTCCTCATGATGATGTAATTAGTTTCCTGGACATACCTAACAAATTTATTTTTAATCACAAGGGACGAGGGGAGAGAAGAAAGAACCATTCAACTTGGATTGTGTGCAATTGCTGCAGTTAATATGCACCATTTCCATCCCCTTTGTGCAATGTATTCTTCAGCGATTGTTCAAAGATTTGGGGGCAATAGGCTACTCTTCAAAAGCAGTGGGGAACTTCACTTTCATAAAGGGGTCTCAGGCACTATTAAATTGCTTTTTCAAACCTGGCAAAGACATTAGAGTTGGAAATCCTTTCAGCTCCAAACTGTCCCCAGCATTAAGAACAGGTGAAGCTCTTAATAACTTTTTAGAGACTGTGTTTGATTGAAAAACACAACATGGAACATTCTGTACAAACAAATTCAGCTGTTCAAAATTTCCAATCCTGTGGGTATCACAGTAGTATCATATTTTTGCCCAGGATCATGTCTTGAGGTATTGTTAGGGATACTGTTTCCTAAATTTGTGTGTCACACATGAAAAAAATTTAACTAACATAATTCATACTTTTAATGATGAATCACAGGTATAATCTGAGGCCTACCATTTACTATTAATGCAAAGGCTAGATAATTCTTAGGGCAGAGAAAGAATGAACATCAGGGATAATTGTGATATTTTGTCCTGTGTATTGGCAGAAAAAAGAGAAATTGGAAGTGGAAGTGGGAGAAAGTTCTTAAAGACAGCCTGTCCATGAACCAGTCAACCACTCATTTGAGACCCCAAAAGCACATACCACCAACTCCATTCAAAGGCATGCTTAAAACAAACATTTCATAAGCATAGAAGCAAAACAAACAAACAAAAAAAACTATAGGTCATTTTTTTTCATGAACGAAAGCAATGAGAGTGTATGGCCTGTAGCCAATTTCCACATTTCTTTGAATGTAACATCTAACCTACTATCAGAAATAAGAACGCATGGGGTACAAAGGTCAGTTCAAGAGAGGTGAAGAAGTTGGAGAAAAGTTTAAAAGAAATCAACCAAGGAAGAAATATTTGAAGATATTTTAAATTGTTATTTCAGTAAGTAAGAGCCACAGTCTGGATTTTGTTCTTGAAACTTTGAATTGGTCTTCTTGTTGAGTTAATTTTTTTTAAAAAAGGAACAGATAGTATAATCAGTTATACGGATGGCTGAGCACCTGTGTGACAATAGGATCAGAAATAGGATCAGAAAAAAAAAACTCATAAAACTAAATTCTAGGAAGGTGGAGCCAAGATGGCCAAATAGGAACAGCTCTGGCCTACAGCTCCCAGCGTGAGTGACACAGAAGACGGGTGATTTCTGCATTTCCATTTGAGGTACCGGGTTCATCTCATTACGGAGTGCCAAACAGTGGGTGCAGGACAATCGGTGCAGCGCACTGTGCGCAAGCCGAAGCAGGGCGAGGCATTGCCTCACTCGGGAAGCGGAAGGGGTCAGGGAGTTCCCTTTCCTAGTCAAAGAAAGGGGTAACAGACGGCACCTAGAAAATCGGGTCAGTCCCACCCTAATACTGCGCTTTTCCAACAGGCTTGGAAAACAGCACACCAGGAGATTGTGTCCCGCACCTGGCTCGGAGGGTCCTATGCCCACAGAGTCTCGCTGATTGCTAGCACAGCAGTCTGAGATCAAACTGCAAGGTGGCAGCAAGGCTGAGGGAGGGGTGCCTGCCATTGCCCAGGCTTGCTTACGTAAACAAAGCAGCCAGGAAGCTCAAACTGGGTGGAGCCCACCACAGCTCAAGGAGGCCTGCCTGCCTCTATAGGCTCCACCTCTGGGGGCAGGGCACAGACAAACAAAAAGTCAGCAGCAACCTTTGCAGACTTAAATGTCCCTGTCTGACAGCTTTGAAGAGAGTAGTGGTTCTCCCAGCATGCAGCTGGAGATCTGAGAATGGACAGACTGCCTCCTAAAGTGGGTCCCTGACCCCCGAGCAGCCTAACTGGGAGGCACCCCCGAATAGGGACAGACTGACACCTCACTCGGCCAGGTACTCCTCTGAGACAAAACTCCCAGAGGAACAATCAGACAGCTGAATTTGCCGTCTCACGAAAATCCGCTGTTCTGCAGCCACCACTGCTGACACCCAGCCAAACAGGGTCTGGAGTGGACCTCTAGCAAACTCCAACAGACCTGCAGCTGAGGGTCCTGTCTGGTAGAAGGAAAACTAACAAACAGAAAGGACATCCACACCAAAAACCCATCTGCACATCACCATCATTAAAGACCAAAAGTAGATAAAACCACAAAGATGGAGAAAAAACAGAGCAGAAAAATTGGAAACTCTAAAAAGCAGAGCACCTCTCCTCCTCCAAAGGAATGCAGTTCCTCACCAGCAACGGAACAAAGCTGGACGGAGAATGACTTCGACGAGTTGAGAGAAGAAGGCTTCAGACGATCAAACTACTCTGAGCTACGGGAGGAAATTCAAAACAATAGCAAAGAAGTTAAAAACTTTGAAAAAAATTAGAAGAATGGATAACTAGAAAAACCAATGAAGAGAAGGGCTTAAAGGAGCTGATGGAGCTGAAAGCCAAGTTTCGAGAACTACGAGAAGATTGCAGAAGCCTCGGTAGCCGATGCGATCAACTGGAAGAAAGGGTATCAGCAATGGAAGATGAAATGAATGAAATGAAGCGAGAAGGGAAGTTTAGAGAAAAAAGAATAAAAAGAAATGAACAAAGCCTCCAAGAAATATGGGACTATGTGAAAAGACCAAATCTACGTCTGATTGGTGTACCTGAAAGTGACGGGGAGAATGGAACCAAGTTGGAAAACACTTTGCAAGATATTATCCAGGAGAACTTCCCCAATCTAGCAAGGCAGGCCAACATTCACATTCAGGAAATACAGAGAACACCACAAAGATACTCCTCGAGAAGAGCAACCCCAAGACACATAATTCCCAGATTCACCACAGTTGAAATGAAGGAAAAAATGTTAAGGGCGGCCAGAGAGAAAGGTCGGGTTACCCACAAAGGGAAGCCCATCAGACTAACAGCTGATCTCTCAGCAGAAACTCTACAAGCCAGAACAGAGTGGGGGCCAATATTCAACATTCTTAAAGAAAAGAATTTTCAACCTAGAACTTCGTATCAAGCTAAACTAAGCTTCATAAATGAAGGAGAAATAAAATACTTTGCAGACAAGCAAATGCTGCATGATTTTGTCACCATCAGGCCTGCCCTAAAAGAGCTCCTGAAGGGAGCACTAAACATGGAAAGGAACAACCAGTACCAGCCACTGCAAAAACATGCCAAATTTTAAAGACCATCGAGGCTAGGAAGAAACTGCATCAACTAACAAGCAAAATGACAAACTAACATCATAATGACAGGATCAGATTCACACATAACAATATTACCTTTAAATGTAAATGGGCTAAATGCTCCAATTAAAAGACACAGACTGGCAAATTGGATAAGGAGCCAAGACCCATCAGTGTGCTGTATTCAGGAAACCCATCTCATGTGCAGAGACACACATAGACTCAAAATAAAGGGATGGAGGAAGATCTCCCAAGCAAATGGAAAACAAAAAAAGGCAGGGGTTGCAATCCTAGTCTCTGATAAAATAGACTTTAAACCAACAAAGATCAAAAGAGACAAAGAAGGCCATTACATAATGGTAAAGGGATCAATTCAACAAGAAGAGCTAACTATCCTAAATATATATGCACCCAACACAGGAGCACCCAGATTCATAAAGCAAGTCCTGAGTGACCTACAAAGAGACTTAAACTCCCACACAATAATAATGGGAGATTTTAACACCCCACTGTCAACATTAGACAGATCAACGAGACAGAAAGTTAACAAGGATATCCAGGAATTGAACTCAGCTCTGCACAAAGTGGACCTAATAGACATCTACAGAACTCTCCACCCCAA